>NW_020884887.1:14270051-14276785 GCF_003945725.1 Corapipo altera | reverse complement strand
CCCCGATGGAGCATCCCCCGATGGAGCATCCCGCGATGGAGCATCCCGCGATGGAGCATCCCGCGGGTACCACAAACGCGGGGCCGTCGGTGGGTCAGGACCAGCCCGTGCGGGTGATGCTGCCGAGCCCCCCCCGCTCCGCTGAGCTCGGGAGCGGTGCCGCGGGCAGTGCGGGTGCCAGGCTGCCCCGAGCTGGGCGACACGGCACAACTGACCCCTCGCCATGGGCCCGTCAAACGGGGGGACAGGCGGGACGCCGTGACCCGCCCCAGCTGGCACTGCACAGCACAGAGCTGGGGCTGCTCCTTCTGTTCCCACGGATCCGTGTTCGTATGGAAAGGCAAACACTGAAATTTATTCGTTCGCCTCATCGCCACCACATCTGGTTTCCAAAACAAACAAACAAACAAAAAGAAAGATCAATACAATAATTTCTCATTTATTTTTTAAAAAGGGCTGGATGTTTTCAGGAGCAGAAGGCATGGCAGGGCTGCAGAACCACAGGGTCCAAAGGCTGCAAGGATGTTTAGGCAAAGGCAAATGAACACCCAGAGTTAACAACAGGACAGGAGCAGCCTAAAAGACCTGATAAAACTTGTCAATTTTTGTGTTTCTTCCTATAAAGAATCTTACCGCTGGATCCTGTGGAATTAAATTGGATTTGCCATTGGTTTCAGCGTGAAAAGGACAGGACCCCCCTGGTTCTGACGGTTAAAGAGACATGGGCTACTCTGGGAAACTGGATCTGAGTCCAGGAGAAAATCTGCTTAATAAAAAATCATCCCACATAATTAGGCAAGAGTTTGCAGAAGAGGCTCTTTCATGTGTAACTTTGCAGTTTTTTACTCTTTATTTTCTATTTCTTTGCAGGAAATACCAAGTGATCAGACTGGTTGGTTTTCCAGAAGTTTTCACAACTTCAGTTCTGGCCTGTTGAAACCAACATCACTGAAATATTTTCAGTGTTTACAAATAAATGGAGCTTATTCTACAAAACTGTGCACGAAGGCTTGTAGGGACTCTTGGGGTTTTGTAGTTTCCTTCTTTAGGAAGACCTAAAATTGCTGATTTAAGGTTTGGATTTAAAAAGAAATCATAAATGTAATAAAGAAAGGGAGTATCCACCCGGAATTGTACCTGGGCAACATAACGAAGGTCTTTGCAGTGTCCTAAAAGAAATGAGTGTGTATTTCATAGGTGCCCCATAGGTTTAAGAGATCTGAGGTTTTAAAAAAATAACACTGAAATCTAATCAGCAACAAATATGTTATCTTCAGTGAGATCTTTTTCTCTCTCCTGAGGGAAAAAAATTGGAAATAATATCGATGGAAACAACTCTTCCCCATTTCCTGAAGGGAAGGAAGAAAAGTCTCACCACTTACCAACATCATTTATTCCATGAAAATATGTCTGTGCTGTCAATTTGAAGTATTTACTAATCTCTCTGTATCTCTTCAAGTCAGACATAAATACAAGATGCATTAGTAGACATCTGAAGTATCTGCACAGCCTGTGTTTATTTATATCCACACATACTGGAGAACACAGAGTTTCTTCCCCACCAACAGCTTGCCTGGTGACACTTTTGTAGCAGGAGGCACATTTTGCTCATTTTCCATCGTCTGATGCAGTTTTCCATGCACAGGCAGGAGCTGCTGTGTTTCTGCACCCCCCTGGTGCTGGGGCGAGGGGGAGGGTGTGGGGTGGCAGTGCCACCTCCCCCTGCCACCACAGAGTCACAGGATGGGCTGGGTTGGAAGGGACCCACAAGGATCATCCAGTCCAACCCTCAGCCCTGCACAGGAACATCCCAAGAGTCACCCCCTGTGCCCCAGAGGATCATCCAAACCCTCCTGGAGCTCTGGCAGCCTTGGGGCTGTGCCCACTGCCCTGGGGAGCCTGGGCAGTGCCCAACCAGCCTCTGGGGGAAGAACCTTTGCCTGAGATCCAACCTGACCCTGCCCTGACACAGCTCCAGCCATTCCCTGGCTGCTGTCCCTGGTCCCCCCAGAGCAGAGCTCAGTCCCTGCCCCTCCTCTGCCCCTGCCCAGGCACTTGGAACTGCACTGAGGTCTCCCCTCAGTCTCCTCTGCTCCAGCTGAACACACCAAGTGCCCTCAGTGTCCTCACATGGCCCTTCCCCATCCTCGTTGCCTCCTCTGGACACTCTCTAAGAGCTGGGTGCCCCCTCCTCAACCTGTGGGGTCCCCATGTGGAGTTCCTGGGTCTCCCCCGCCTCCTGTGCTGGCCATGCCAGTCCTGCTGCTCTCACCCCTGCTCCTGAACACCTAAATAAGCACCCAAGCATCTCCACAGCTGAATAAGGAGCACATTTACCCTGCCCAGGGGATCCATTGGGCAGCTCAGCTCAGCCCACCTGCTCCTCCATCAGTTCTCACACGCCAAAGGTGTCCATGTTCCCAGGGACCTCAGGATGCCCAAATTTCCCTTTCCCACCAGTGGCACAAGTAGGAACCAAGAGGCATTTTTAGTGCCTTCTCTTGCACACTTGGGTCCTGTGCATTTCTCTGATATTTTGGTTCAAAATCTTTTGATGTTTTCCAACCTTCTGAAAATCTCGTTTATGAAAAGAGCCCGTGGTCACCTCTCCTCACACCCTCAACTCCAGCCAGCTCCATCCCCCTCTTTTTCAAACACATTCCATCTGTCCTGAGACCTTTAAAAGCCCATGGAAGCTTGTCTGCATCCCAAGAGGTGTTTTTGAAAGGATGCTGTGGGAGTTTTTGGGGGCAGAGCCTGCTCTCTCCTCACACCGGTTCAGGCACCTGCAAAGCTGAGCAAAGCAAAGAGCTTTCTGATAGAACTGGAGAAATAAACTGAAAATAAACAGGGTGGCCACGAAAAACTGATAAATGCCTCATCTTCAGGGCTGGGTGAGTTTGAAGCAAAATAATTGTTGCTTTCTTTTGAACTGGGAATTGAAGAGGCCCCAAAAAAACAGTGATTGGAGTTAGAAAGAAGAGAAAAATGGATGATTTTAAAGACAGACTTGAGCATATAAAGACTTGAGCCCAAAAAAACAGGGATTGGAGTTAGAAAGAAGAGAAAAATGGATGATTTCAAAGACAGATTTGAGCACATAAAGATTCTTATGCAGAGAAAAGGGGGAAAAAATAAATTTCCTTTTTTTTTTTTTCATGGAAACACAGGATAACCTGTTCACTGTAATGAGAATTAAGCATCTTCCCATTCCTTCTGTTTAAAAAAATATCAAAAACTGGAAGTTTTGAGGAGTTGAAGCTGCAAGTGACAATAAATTAATATGAGGTGGGCAAATCTGAGGACTGTGAAGGAGAGATTTGGAGCAGTCCCAGCCTCGTGTACTTCGGTGAGAGGAGCTGGAAAAGTGGAACCTCTTGTCAGCTTTGACTGATGTGACTTCAGGAATTTGATGAGAAATTTGGAACAGACTGGTGAGGCAGAGCTCTGTGTCACTGAAGATACAATCCCATCCAAGGGTGACCACGGCAGTTGGTTTAAGGAAAAGAGTTTTAAAGAACAAATGATCTTCTCTTTTAGGGCTTCTCTTTTTTAATATGTGTAAAAACCAGCCCAACAGAACAATGCACATGGCCAAGACTCCCTGAGCTCTACCAGCAAAGAAATTTTCTGGTATCCATCTGAGCCATCGGAAGTACTTCCAAAATCTAGTAAGTGATGCAGAGAAGAGGAAGAGAAGGTTTCCTCTTTGAAAATTCAAACCTTGAATGGCTGCAAATCACCCACCTGCCCCCCTTGTCCTGCCTTGCTGGTTAAATGCAGAAATTAAAGATGAGGTTGTGAAAGAACATTGTATTCACTGGAAACAAGAAGCTGAGGAGGTAATAGGACAACAAGATTCATGCTCATCACTTGGAGTTATTTAGAACCAAGAGCCTAAAGCAGACCTGATTAAGATAGGAACTCGAAACCAGATTCAACCAAAACTAGAGATATTAAACAAATACAAGTGTGACAAGAGTCATGATTCAATTATTAGAAGTCCATCTTTTAACTGCTCATTAGGATGACTGTGTGAATCTTTGCCTACATACATTTAGCAAAGCCTTTTCACTTTGACAGTGCATAAAATTATCTCTGCCAACTGTATATCTCTTACTTTTTATGTCAACTTTAAAGTTGCCAGTTTTTCATTATCCTCTTGCTCACAAATTAATAAGGAGAACAAATTTAATAGCAGCCTCAAACCTTTAGAGATTATGTCAGCCTTGTGTATCTGTGCCAGTTAAATTACCATTTATTTCTGCTTAAATTTAATGTGGTCATCTTCATACAAACACACACATCCCCAGAGCCTGCTCACCGAGGGGCTGCTCCCAAAAGCTGACACGGAGCTTGGACTTGAACCTTTCTAATCACATCACCCCAATTAAGCTGCAGCAAATGGAGAGGACCGAGGTCAAGAGCTGCAAACATGCAGGAGGTTTCTCTGGGTGCTGCTGGAATGCCTGTGGATGAGCCCCTGGAGCAGTGGCGTGTCCTTTGGGTGGTCAAAATGGGTCAAGGCACAGATCTAGGTAAGGTGCTGCCCTGGGTGACCCATCCTTCTCTGTCTTCATCACTTTTTAGTAAATAACTGCTCTGTTTGGTGGGTGCTGGATTGCAGGGCTTCCCCCACTGCCTCCAAAGCTCTAAGTCCAAAATAATAAAAAAATACATTGCAAAAGATGTTTTGTACCAAAAGGGACCTGAAAGGCAGGACCAGTGGTTTGATTCATTTCACAGCTGTAGTCTCTTTTGATTCGTTCCTAATTTTCTACGCTACTGCTTCCAATTTGATAGTGCCTGGGCCTGGGATGACAATGGGAATGGGATAACAGATGATGAGCTCAAAATACTGAACACAATCATACTCGCCCTCCGTGTGCCCACAATCAATGTGTCACTTTGAGGAAGGAACCATCAGCCACTGGGCAAAGTTTGGAATATAAAATGTCACAGGAGCTCAAGGCACATTTCTTATTTCCTGGGAGTTGTCAGAGCAGCTGGCTCGTTGCTGTGGAGGGGACATGTGGAGTGTTCAAATAAATAGCCCCAGAGACCTGAATTCAAATTGATGTGGCAATTTTGAGGGGCTCCCTCCACCTCCACTGCCCCGGGAACCACAGGCACATACATGACTGATGGTAGGACCAGTGGGAACAGCTCCCATGGCCACTGACCCAACTTGTGGCTTTGGGAATGGCACCAATTTTCCTCATTTTACCCATCTTTGAGTATTTTCTTGGTCTCCTCTCCCAGACATCATCAAAGGCAGGGGGGTAGCATTTCTCTGAAGACAAGGAAGCACTTTGATCCACGGGCATGGAAAACAACAAGGGGTTTAAGTTTAAATTTTTCCCAGGCTCCTTGGCTATTTGTACATACAGCCAAGTCACAGGCAAGTCTTGGTGCATATTCTAGAGCATCTGGTGATCTTTCTTTCAAGATTGTTTTCAAGAGGAAGTTTAAAGAGAGGAGCTCCATCAGAGCCAGAGAGAGACACGGGGCTCCTAATCCACGTCATCAAAACTCCCCGTGTCAGAGAGAAAGAGGCAGATGGATGAAACAGGTGAAGATGAAAGGATAGGCACCAAAGCAGAAGAAAAAACCATCATGAAATGTGAGCCTGCTTTATCTGAAACACTGGAAAAAGTTTTCTAAAGCATCTTTGCATTTTATCTCCTCGTTTAATAGGTTTTACTTTGTGCCTGTGCATATCTGTGCTGTATATCAGCTTCTAGAAATACATATGAGCAAGAGGGAATTGTCTGCGGATTCCTAATATTGCCTTTGCAGACAGATGGCCAGCAAGCAGCTGGGAGGGAGAGTACAAGCAAGGAGGGTGTCCTTCTTCAAGAAAAATTAAGAAATTAAGTGGTACCATCGGTGCAAAGAATGACAAACCCCTGCAAAGCATGAGCCAGGCTCAGTTCAAACAGCAATTAAATGATTTAAAACAAGGCTGCGATCATTTACAATTTTTAAAGGTGAAAGGTGTGATTTTGGTAATACCTTAAAATTAAAAGGCCAGCCACTCTGTCTTTGAAACGATGGTTTCTCTCCTGGAAGACTTATCTCATTGTCAGCCCATTAGCAGCCAGCCAGAACCCATCCTTACAAAAATAATTGGCTATTGATATATGGTAATGCTGAAAAGTTATTCTTATTTTTGTTCATTGCTACGGGAAGATGTCCTCTCTGGCCTACACTTTCAATCATTATAAATGCTACTGGGAAAAAACTGAAAACACTGTTCTGAGATAGATTAGGATCAACCTCACAAATAAATATATTTTACCACTAAGAGAAGGAGCAAATGTCACTGGTACTGAGTGTTTTATGGACAGTAGAGACCACTTAGGCTGGAATTTTCCCCTCATGGTAAATCAGTGTCACTGGCCATGCAGAGTCTCCTCTCCTGTGCAGGGTTTGTACCTGCTGTGCACACGTGAAGAATTGGCTCTGAACCACAAGAGCAGCCCCTCCTCTTCCCTTGAAAGGGGGGTGAAAAGGATAGATTCCCTGGAAAAGGATGGATTCCCTGGAAAAGGATGGTTTCCCTGGAAAAGGATGGATTACCTGAAAAAGGATGGATTACCTGGAAAAGGATGGTTTCCCTGGAAAACGATGGACTACCTGGAAAAGAATGAATTCCCTGGAAAAGGATGTATTACCTGGAAAAGAATGGTTCCCCTGGAAAATGATGGATTACCTGGAAAAGGATGGTTTCC
>NW_020884887.1:14077982-14270041 GCF_003945725.1 Corapipo altera | reverse complement strand
TTCCCTGGAAAAGGCTGGTTTCCCTGGGAGGGGCAGGGAGTGCTGCTCTCTGCAGTGACCAAGGTCCCATCGCCCCCTCGGCCCAGGAAAGGTATATCCCATGCAGGGCTACAGGGCCTGGATCCTGGAGGAACTGGAAGCCTGGGAAGAGCAAAACCCACCTGTTATGCCCTGTAAAATGTTATTTGTGCCCTGTAAAATGTTATTTGTGCCCTGGCTGGGAAGTTTGCACTCAGGCTGTTAAAGCTGCGAGGAGCTGGTGGCAGATGCTGCACTTGCCAGCCAAGCACCCCTCACAAACAGCTCAGAAAAACAGAGGACAGCAGGCTTCAGAATGCTGTATTTTAAAGATAAAAACAGTCTCTGGTTGGAACTGTACTAAGGTTTTCCCTTTCTTGTGGACAGCTATTTGGCTGTGCTGCAGCACAGTCTCGAGCTGAACTGAAACAACAGGTTATAAATCTCTGGCTGGGACAAAATGCAAGGGAGGAGAGAGAAAGAGGGGAAATAATCGAGCTTGACAGAGAATTTTTGGGGCCATAGTTTGAGCCAGTAGCTGAAATTCCTCACACTTAAGGCTCAAGCACACACCAATGAGAAAATAAGGTGTTAAATGGCTTCAACAGATCTGTCTTGGAACCTTGTGTAGACAATTGATTTTTTGGTTGTTTTGCCTTATTTATGGCGACTCATTTGCAGCACTTGTTGACAAAATGTTTTAAGGGGTAAAAAATTTATTTTTAGATTTGTTTCAGCTGCTCACAGAATTATTGTTTTGCTAATATATGTTTCATGTTTGGCCAAAGTTCTAGTGTAACTCTTCCAACACAAACATATCACTCTCAGTAGTTACTACACTGAGTCTCTGTTATCCCTTTAGCAACAGCCTCTCCTGCAATAAAAGGAAATGCATTTTTTCTCTTGTCTCTTATTGTTCAGAATTACTCTTGGATATTAAAGTTGTCAATGTTTAGTATTAAATCACTTCCCTGCCAATTCATTGTAATCAAATCTTCCACAAAGTCAATAGCAATAACATTTTTATAAGGCATTGTCTCCCTCAACCTATTAGGTGCTTTCAGATCTTTGAATTTCCCATTCTGAAAATAATAAATAGTGACCTGGCAGAAAGCAGAAAATCTGTGAAAGTCACACATTGTGACTTCTCATTGCTCAGTGACCAAACCTTTGGGTCAGAGCTGGGACTATTTCAGACAGGTCACTCAATTGTAGGAGTAACTTTTATTTTCTCTAGAAAAAGAAATGCAAAATAAATAAATGAGCTACCAGGCCTACTGGAGCCAATAACAATATTTCTGCTGCGTTTAATGGGGCCAGATGTTGGCTTTGCAGAGTTATATGTGGTGTTACACCGGGCACATCTGTGCTGCAATGGAAATGTGCCACTACAACTCACAGAGAGGGACTTAGGCTGGTTTAAAGCAGCACTGCAGGACAGAGAGAAGGGCTGAAAACCCCACCCCAGCCCCTGGGAGTTGCAGTTTTGGTGACTGCACTCTAAGAAATATCTGAAGCCATCAGAGAGTGTCCAAAGGAGGCAAGGAAGATGGGGAAGGGCCACCTTAATTCTGAGTGTGCAGCTTGTACAGACCCAACAGAAATTTTGTATAAAAGGAAATGGCTTCCTATCATGGCTATTTATAAGCAGATGGAGAAAATATTACAATGAATTAAAATTAAACTTCTTTATAGTTGTGCTGTGCTAATGACACTTGCTACGCCCTAAGTCCATAAATGAAAGAATAAAGGCTTATTTAAATCAGGAGGTTGGGCTCAATGGCCTCCAGAGTTCCTGTCCACCTGATTTTGTCTGCAATTCTCTGATTTTCTAAATAATCTTTGACATAGACCTCTAGAAAAAGGAGCATCACTTAGTGAGTACAAGCAGCTAAATCCATGATCCCTTTCAGGCAATCAGACTGGTAAATGTATATTTTGATGCTATTGAAAGTAACAAGTCCCCACATGACTTCTAAAAGAGCAAAACAGAGGTTCAGATTCTAAATCAATAATGAAAAGCGACCTAGAAAGTCTTATTTTCTGTCTAGAAGCAGAAGTTCTGTTGAAGATCACATATAGGATAATAATGCTGTTGTGGCATTTAATAAGATTAACACACATGAAAAATCTATTTCATTCTGACCCGTGTGTGGCTCCTGATGAGTCTGAACTGAGATCATTCCCCTGTGCTGTGCCTGCTCTGTCTCAGCTGGGGATGTTCAGGGTGATGCTGCTCCATGTGGCTTCAGCAGAGATTTCCAACTACAAACTCAGCACCTTCAAGAATTTTCTCTCGGAGCTCCCTTCGGCCTGAGGTTTCTTGACTTGGCTTTAAATAATATTGTTGAATTCTTGAATCGCTTCCACAAATTAATGGCACAGCACACCCTGGGTACATCCATCCCTCTTCTCTGGATTTCCACGACACCACAGGGTCTCTCAAACCACGAGGCAGTTCCCTGATGGGTGACTTAGTTCTTCTTTCCCTCACCACACAAATCCTGCAGCCTGTAAACTCTCTGCATCTGGCAGCTTATAAATAATGAACTAATCTAACTCAAAATCAAGGTGCAGCAGCACAAAACAGGTTGTGAAGGAGCTGTGCTTTCTCAGCCTAATCTGAGCTCTGAGGGAGTGCAGTGACCTCGGTGTCACCCACCCTCAATTAACTGATTGCTGTGTTTCCACAGCAAGGAGCAAAGGCAGGGCTGGCTTTGAAAAGGCTTTAATTTGTGTAACCCAACAGCACCACAAAGCAAGAGCAACAGCCCAGGAGGGAGCAGGGGCTGAGCAGTGGGCTTCTCCCAAGGGTGAATTGAGTCCTTACACACTCCAAAGGGGAAGTATGGAAGTTCTCTGCAAGCCCTTGACACTTGTAGGGGGAGTGACAAACCATGGGCAGGAGCCTCATTGACCCCAATGGGGAATTAATTTCTGACTGCAAGGCAAACCCATGGAGACCAGCACTCAACACCAGCAGAAGTGGATTAGCACAATAACACACATCTTTGGGGTCAGTGGGCAGAAAAAATAGTTTTTATTCCTATAAGCTCAGATTCAGGTGGAAAAGAAAAAGTCAGTGTCAGGTGCAGGCCGAATATGTCTTGTTTCTCCCTCTCCTCTGACAGGTTACAAAATCTGCTGCTATTCTGGCGTTTTTTTTTTGTTGTTGTTTAATATTGATGCATTTTAAACAGGAAGAAATAGAAATGGGGACAGATCTAGTCCCTGTTCTCATCTCACCTTCTTCATGTATTGTGTAACTCCCTAATGGCTGGGAACCTGTTCAAAACTCCTCATTGTCAGTGTGTTCAGACCTCGGGGGAGAAGACCCACAGCTAATATTCAAGACAATGTATTCCTGCCTATGAATAACATGAAGAAATGAATCCTTTTTTCTTCTTTTGCCTCTCACATGGCCTTAATGAAGATTTTGCAACCCTGTCTCCCCTGGGGCAATGGGTACCATTCAACATCTGCATTTAAATATTCTCTCCCTGCCTCAAGCCCCAAACTGAAATCTGAAAACCAGGAGAATTGTTCACTCCAGGCTCACCAAGCAACACACAGACAAGTTTCTGCAAATAAGTAGAACTTGAAACTTAAAAAAGCCAGAGCATAAAGTGAAAATATGGCCAGTCTTAGAGGTCTTTACCTTTCTAGGGATGCTGGAGTCAAAGCATGAACCTCATGAAATTTGATATAAAAAGACTGCAATGACCAGTACAAAGCCTTTTTTTACAGCATCGTTCTCAGGTGAAGTGAATAAAACTTCCCATTTTCCTCCTACCCCACTCTCCATGCCCCCAGATGTCTTTTCACCTCACACAAGAGATAATTTGCTCCCCTGGATGGATGTGAGTTTGGGGGGGCTGTCAGCTCCACGTGGAGAGCTGTTCTCCTGGGAAGGAAAGAAGAGCTTCCCATCAGCTCCCCCACTCTGCTTTCCTTCACTTAAAGATGTGACAAGATTGCCAAAAGTACAGCTGGCCCCGAAATATTTTGAAAAGCCAACAAATTCTGTGCTCTAAGGCCTCCCTTGGATCTGGTTTTGAAAATCCTGCTGGAGAGCACGAGCAGCCCCCGCCCTGGCAGCACTGGGCTGCTCCATTTCAGGTGACCAAACTCTCTCCAGTTTGTTTCTAGACATCCATGTTGCTCCTGCATTGCCAGGAAAGCACAGAAACAGCCTGACCAGGACACCTACGTGGGCAAAGCTTTATTTGGGGCAGTTGGTTTTATTGGTGTCACTCCTGCTGAGCGCAGGGATGCGAATATTGCTCCTCACATGAGCAGAAACCTCCAAGTCATTGTGGTTTTTCTGGCGAAAATAATAACAATAACATCGTTCAGGGATGTATTGGTGGCTCAGTTCAAGGTTCAGCTGGGATTTTTGCTTTGTTAGTTAGCAGGTTTGAGTCCTGTGTCTTTTTTATTCATATCATAGAATCACAGAATCAGCCGGGTTGGAAGGAGGCGGGCAAGAATTAGAAAAATATGCATTAATAAATGAATCTTTGTCTCCTGTTCTTTGGGAGGTTACAAATGTTTAGTGTCAAAAATGTCACATCATTAAAAAGCTCAAACTGGTCAGGTGCTAAAGGCTCCTCTCCCACTGGAAAAGTAACAGGCATCCAGGCAGAAATGCTGCTGTGTGACCTCAGAGACCAGTCACTGATCCTGGTACACAACCAGGACACAATCAAAATGGGAAGAGTGAAAAAAATAACGTGCTGGTTGTAAGTTATTTATCCAAGCAACTTGGTAAATACTTATAAATAAGAAATACAATAGCACTGCCTGGAGTTGGCTCAAAAATTATCCACAATTAATAAATTGACCCATCCTATGTACTGTGTTATTTTCCCTGACATTTTCACAAGCTACAAATCTGATAATACAATTAAATGACAAGTTTGATCACTTCTTTATTTCATGTATATGTATAATATAATATTTTATAGCTGTATTACAGAAAAGACTGTTTACTCACGTTGTATCTTCCCTGGCATAATTCAGAGCTTTGCTTGCCTAAGAAATTACTTGTCTGCATTTTGATTAAAAAAGCAAAACCTCATTGTTCCCTTGGCAAATGAATTCAGTCTTTAAATGAAACTCATTGTCACATCCTTTTCTATGAAGCAAAGGCTTTCAGGCCCTGGAATGGTTTTAACCTCCAACACAGCACTTTTGTGTCTGTATCTGATCCCCCCATAATTCATCCCTCGTCCAAAGCTCTGTCAGTGTTTGTGCTCTGTGCTTAGTCCTCAATGAACTGCCTATCAGGCAGTAGTTACAGCTCCCTGCAAAATCACACACAGTAACTCTGTCAAGTTTTTTATTAGCTTGGATAGGTCTTTTATTTTAGCCAGGTCTTTTATTACCTCAGATGGCTTCGAACTGGTGCTGAAGTGGATGAGTGAAGACCTGGAGATCCAATTTTATATTGAGAGCCATTAATTTTTTTAACCACAAGCCCTTGATTATTGATAGGCTTTTGTTCTGTGCAGTCATTGCCCAACACATTGTTTGAAGTGGATCAGAGCACACAAATTTCCACAGTTACTCACCAGACTTTGGATGGGTCGTGGCAACCACCTGGCAGGAATCCTCTGACTTTCAGGGTGCAAGAGGCATCTGCTCCAGACCAGAAGCTGATCTGCTCCCTTCTGTTCCCTGAAAAAAACTTGAAACAGCTTGTGTTAATGACAGGAGTTGTAATATTTTACATATAACCACTGGATGAATTCCATTTCATCAACAGTTCTGCGGAAACAGCAGCTAAAAATTGATCATGTTTGTTTTTAGGGAATTAACTGTGCTAATAAACTGAATTTAATTCCTACTTTACTGTGAGAACTTTAAAGTCCAACTCACAGCTTTTCTGTACCTTGGTAACAGTGATATCAGCAAACAGATGCTCTGAAACTGGTTTAAGGTTGCTAAATTATTTTTGTTGGTGTGCTTGCCTTAATCCAAAGAGAAATGAAAGCAAGGCTGAGAAAATCAAAAGTGAAACGCAAAGTTGTGGAAAGACCTGTGCAGACACAACATGGGTATCAAAGCCCATCAGTCCACAACAAATGAGCAGGGAGTTCCAGGAGAACTGAAGGAAAGGGCAGAGTGATGGAGCAGGTTTTTCTGTACCAGAATTCCAGCTGCTAATTTCATTTTCCCTGCGACCTTAATGAGCAAAGTCGGTCTGAACAGTGTGGGGAAGTCAGAGGGAGGAATCAGACACCTGCGCAGACACATCAACAAAAATGAGAATAAAAACCCCAAACAAGTCTCATTGCCCAGAGAAGCTGTGGCTGCCCCACCCCTGGGAGTGTCCAAGGCCAGGTTGGACAGGGCTTGGAGCAGCCTGGGATAATGGAAGGTGTCCCTGCCCATGGCAGGGAGTTGGAATGAGATGGTCTTCAAGATCCCTTCCAACCCAAACCATTCCATGATTCTATAAAAACCAAAACCAGCTGCTTATTTTGTTTTCATTTTTGCCAAAAAATCTTTCACACGAGGTCAGAGCAGTTTTGCCTCTCAAACAGTGAGGTGGTTCATGAGGGCTCAGCTCCTCAACCCTACCAGCAGTGAGCAGCAGCAGCATCTTCCACAATCCCACAAACCCCAGCCTGGAGAGAGGCTGCTGTGTGAGGACTCGAGCCTGGGGACAATTCCTTACTCTGCATCATGGGATCACATCCAAAACCACAGTTCATCCCCAAGCACCTCTTGGGAACTCCCCTCTTCCTACTAACATTTCCTTCCTTTTTGTTCAAGACTCCCAACAGAACGAAAACAAAACAGAAAAAGGAGATGGGAATCTGAAAAATTCACCCAATAACCTGCAATGTCACCAACGAGAGCTGGAACTAAACATGTCTGGGAAGACAAATTCCTTCTCTGTTCAGCGCTGAAGGACATGGTAGGTAACATTAACTTGGCTAATTGTTTACTTGCTTAGCTAATCTAACATAATCTGCGTTGATTAGATTTTGATTTCATGCTGGGTGACTATACAGCTTCTCTGTGCCTTTCAGGGGGTTTGTGGACCGGACCAAAAAGACATTTTTATGACACGTTTAACGCTCCACAGCTCCGAGGGAAGAGCAGAGAGAGCGAAGGAGGCAGCTCTGCTGGTGTTAAAAGGGTCATTAAACTCAGCATTAGGGAAAGGTCTTGTTTGGGGGTTGCATTCAACACGCTTGGTTAAAAATGAAGTGTAAGCAAAAGGCATCGAAGAGGAATATTCCAATGCAAAGATCCTTGTGTGTGTAACTACACAGAGCTTGTGGACACTCACTCTCTTGTTCAAGCCCCTTCCACACACCTTTAAAGACCCCAAAGCCTCAGTTCAGGGGCTCAACACTCCAATGGTTTAAGGGGGAATATGTTACAACGAGCAGAACAAGATTCCATTTGCTTAATAAATCCTAAACGTTCTCAGGAGAAGAACAGAGGGGATTTTGAGCCTAATGAAATGTTATAAATATGTACAGTTTTGATCACTTTTCTGAGTTTTACTGCCAGGGGGCCAGAAAGTTTGCCCAGAGTTTATTTAAAGCATTTATTGCTTTGAGCAGGAGAAGGAGGGGAGAGCAAGATTTGCTCTAAAGAAATTAAAGTCTCACCTTTGATGGAGGTAATCTCCTGAAATACAGGATTCATTGCACGTAATGCTATGGAGTTTTGACGTACAAACAATAGCACAGGAGGACAGAAACACTGTTCTAGCTAGAAATGAAAAGGCCTGGATGGCTTCATGGGTCTTTAATGGGTAACCAAGTTCAGAGGCTTCACCTTGAAGCCTCCAGTTGAAATTTAGATTGATTGGGACTCAAAGTAATTTCTGTCTGACAGCTCATGTGAACAGAGTTACTTCATTCCGTAACAAATGTGTGGCCAGCAGCCTAAAAGTTATTATCACAATTTACCAAAGTCCATTGGCAGCCCCAGAGGCTCCGTGGATGGGTGGAAGTCAATCCTGTCTGTCCAGGGGTGAGGGAAGTCCAGGTGGGGTGGGGGGAAAGATGAGAAGCAAATCTGTGAGTGTTGTGACTCTTCTGTGGAAGAGCCCACAAATTTAATTGCTTGAGCCTCTCTGGAGGAGCCAAATTCACCTGCTTCCTCAGACAAGGCTGCTGGTGGCTCATACACAAACCCTGTTCCACAGAGATGAGTTTTCTGCTTCGTGGAAAAGGAAAATGAGCATTTTAGGTCCTGACAACTTGGGAAGGAGATGATTTTCTCCAGACAATAACATGCCTTTTACTGTCTTAGGAGGGCAATTCTGGCACATGCCAAAACCAAGGTTCAGTTAAATCCCCAAATTATGTGGGATGAGCCAATCCACATTGCCTCAGCTTGATCTTCTGCAACTGCTGAATGACAAAGACTTTCCAACACAGCTCCTATTACCTAATTCAATATACACTCTTCTATTTCAAATAAAACTGAAGAAGCTATGAAGCAAAGAAATTAGCCTATATTCATCCAAATTTTAAATTATTTTTGCTCATATCTGACAAACATTTACTGCCTTTTCCTGGAGTAATTGACATGTTTGTAGGAAAGGAATGTAAAGGACTCGAAAGGCGTGTTCATGAAACGTGGATTTCAACTCTTCCTAAATAAATGTGCCAGGCAAAATGTTTGCAAACACATCCATTCAGGATTCTGTAAATGCAAAGTGATTTCTCTGTCCAACCACAGTTAAAAGCATTCATATCATTTAGCAATAATAATCAGCTACTAAACTCAAATAATAATTAAGAAGTAGTCATTGCCTATTAGTGACAATCCTGGGAAGGGAAAGTGAGGGTGAATTAAGGCTACTGGCAAAGGATTCTTTCAGCTTTATTGTTCTGGTTAATTCTCCTGTTGGCACTGCTTCATGCTGCTGTACCACACATACAGAACATGGGAGTAAATCCAAGCAAGTCACACTTGAAAACCCTTATTTTACTGCTGGGGTTATGGGGAGATCATACAGTACAAAGAGTCCAACAAGATAACCACTCATGGACACAACACAAATCTTGATAAATCAAAGTGAATCATTCCTGTGACATGAGATTTGATATGAGTGTATTTATCTTTCTCTGTGTACACACATCCACATGTGACAAGGGAGTAGGGACTGATTTGTACGAAGATCTGCTGAGATAGTTGTATGGTAAGGATATAACTGAAGAGTGAATTATTTATTTTGACCTAGGGCAGCTTTAAATTATGAACTTTCCACGTTTGGTTTTCCATGGCACAGAACATCAACCTTTTTCTCCCCGTGCAGGTCCCACTTTCTCTTCATCAGCTCAGTTTTTTTCAGCTGTAGCACAGGAGAAATTCTGCACTGATTTCAGTGAGTGAGGGATGTGTGTGTGCACCAAGGACCGGCTCTTGTTCTGCTCAGGACAACCACTCTCACTGATTTATGCCCTGCAGCTTCAAAAATGCAATAATAGTGTTGCATCCTCTGAATCAGAAACATGTAAATTAGCCAAAAAGCCCAGATGCAGGAGAGCAGAACACCACCTTTGTCAGGTTAAGAAAAGTGATTATTTCCCTGGCTACCAGCAACTCTTAATTGCCATAATAGACTCTTACTTAAGGAGTAGTTAGGTTTGCAAAGAAGAGGGAATATGTACTTTGTGACAAAGCCATTAACTACAGAGAGAAGTTTTCAAAGTACAACTGAAACATGGAATAAAATCCAGACAGCTGCTGAGCATCTCCAGGAACAGCACATACCCTGTTCTTAGGCATCCATGTCCCCCACCACGAAAGCAACACAAACATCTTGTTAAAATCTATTAATTCCCAGAATATTCCTGGTTACCAACTCTACATAAATAAAATTATCAGATCTCCAGTTTCCAGTCTTGTGGTTCCTGTTGATTTTTACCACAAAACTTCCATATAATCCCACAATGTTATAAAAACAAGCCACCTTTGCTGGTGAGATTGGTTCCCAATTTGTCACTACTGGAAAGCTATTCAAATGAGGGTGTGTGGAAACAAGGAAGATCTAAAAACCTGACACTGGAAAGAATGATAGCTGACCTTCACAATAAATAATGCAAATCATGAGTTCATTTGGCCTAGCCTAGATAAAGATTCATTTTGAATCTTTCACTCCCCAGGGCTAAAAGTGTCCTAATTTTCAGCAACATGGGGTTTTTTTTGATGTTTTATAGTATTTAAAGCAGCTCAAAATCAATATAGTAATCAAAGCCCACACCTCCTGCAACTGTAAATATTTGGAATGCTTCCTGAAAGGGCCAGTCAGTCACAGCAATGCTTTGGGGGGTGATTTAAACCAGAAAGCTACACATTCCAATGGTAGAGGCAACAACTGAGGATGATGGCTTTGGTGAGCAGCCTTGGAAGCTTAGAGGAGCAGCTGAGTTGGTTTTTCTGGGCTGTGTGTGTTTAGAAATCTTCACTGCACCACTGATTTTTTTTCCTAGAAAATAGCATTTTAGAATTGTAGAATCACAGAGTGGTTAGGAAGGCACCTTAAAGATCATCTAGTTCCAACCCAGATGATTTTGAAGCCTAAAAAAGATATTAAGCTGTACAGGGAATCATAACATTTGAACACTGCATTCCATTACTCTTTAAAAAAGAAATTACAAATCCATAGGTTGATGGGAGATTATTAAAACACCCAAGGCTGTCTTGTCTTGTCAGACTTGGAGCTCACAGAGCATAAAGCACCTACTGTTCTGAATTATTTTAGTTCCTGGCATAAGACAGCCCAGTTTTTGAGAGTCACCCAAGTTTTACCTTAATGAGTAAGTGCAGCAGCAAGAGGGAGTTTGGTCTGAGAGGGTGGAGGTTACAGGCAAATTTCCTTGCTGGGAAGGTCCACTGGGGGTGACATCAGTGACCAACTTATCAGCTTAAACTTTCCAGTATCCCCTACACCAAATTTCACACAACCAAGTGGCTTTCAAGAGAGGTTAAGAAAAAAAAAAAGAGCAATTTTCATCACTGTGGAACAAAAACACTAAATCACCTTGTGATTGTAATACAGGGAAAAGATGGGTTTGGGTGATTCATCTGTCCCCCAGGCCTTGGAAGGAAACACAACGTGCTCTGACTTACCTGGGGCTCAGTTGAGGCATTCAATCTATAGTCAGTTTAGAGTTTTACAGAAGACAATACAAACCACTGTGCAATCATGGACAACAGCTTTTGATGACAAAGAACAAATAGACAGGGAATCCTTTCAGGTTCTCAATACAGATAAAAGGACTTTTTTGTATTTCCAAATGATACTCAAGGCTCAGGTGTTGCAGACAATACAAAAATAATGTAATATTGCTTCTCTCCAATGCACTTTTACTTCTGGAGATAGTGCACCTATATTGATTCACTGATGGTGTTTATTCTCTATCAGCTTCACACACCCCCTTTTGTATGAGGTCAGTGCACAATATAAAAATCATACTGAACCTAGGAGGGAAAAAAGTGAGGGTATTTGTGAGGCATCGAAATTGCCTCCTTGCTCCATTTAGTTCTCTAAGAGCAGAATTCTTTCATGCATTGTTTCCACTGTCTGTCACATTGGATGATTTTTTTCCAAAGCAAATGAAGAAAACACACCTGTTACCTTGGAATTCTAGTCAAGTATTCTGCATATGGGCTGGGGAAGGGGGAAAACAGAAGGAAGGAGAAAGAGGGATAGATATACCTGGTCTTCCTCTGTCACAGGCAACTGTGGTTTCCAACAGTTTTATTTATCGACAATTTTCAGTGGCTTCAGTGGAAATTCACCTGAAGCACAAATTCTGATGCCTAAGGCTCAAAAAACAAAGATAACACCCAGTGCTTAGATGAAGTTGTGCACAATTAGCAGGACCCCAGTGCTGAGCTGAGCTGACTCAAAGCACTCTGGGTCAATGGGGCTCCTCACATGGACCTCATGAGCCTTTGATGAGACTTTAGCAGGTGGATGACCTGGGAAACAACAGCCACAGACTGATATTCATCATTCAAATGCTACAGGGGATGTAGAACACATGACAAAAGCTGGTGTGTTGATTCTGACCTTACACCAGAATTTGAAAAATAGTGCTATTAACCCTAAAATTTGCTCCCTAGGGAGTTTCCTATCTACCTGCTTACCCCATTGGGTGCCTCATGAAGAAATTATTTGGATCACTCTTTTAAAAATGAGGTTTATTTGCTTTCTTTACAAAGTAAAGTGGAATGGAAACTGTCCAACAGCTCTTAAGTTGAACCTCAGAACTGGGCACCCACTTACAACTGGATCAATGGAACAAAATACAATGTACTCTCCAGTCAATCATAGAGGGCAGAGCAAGGAGAGAGATTGTGAAATAAAGGCAAATCAAAAAAAGAGAGGTTTGATGTATTTTTTAGTAATATGTTAATTTTTCAGGTTATACATTGATAAAGGTCACTGGTGACAGTGACTCGTTGTTGACTGATCAAAGGCCATCAGAGTCAGCTGAAGTCTCCAGGGAGCCTCAGTGCATGAGCTGTAAGTCAGCTATTTAGTTTTGTAGACTTCCTCAGTGTGAGAACCTGCTCAGACCATGAGGAGTGTGAAGAGCAGCCCCCAAGAGCCATCACCATCCTCAGCCCAGGCTCTGGGGTGTAGGACAGGACATCTTCCAGGAGTGGGAAGCAAGAGAAGCCCAATATCAGAAAATAAATCAGGTTGGTAGAAAGACTAAAATGCCTTAGGGGCACATGAGTGGGTAAAAAAATGAGACAAACTTGCACTCAAAGTAAAAATTAATATTTCTTTTTTAACTGAAGGGAGGTAAACGTGCCCCCAGAGCCCAAGGGAGCTGAAACCTTGAAGATTTTACAAGGGCCTTTCTTGGTACCACATTACCCTTTTGCTTGTAAAGAGCATTTTGCTCCTGCTCCTTTGGCCTTCAGTGGAAAACAGCAAAAACAGACCTCAAATTCACTTTGGTGCAAAATAACCCTGATCCTAACAGGAAATTTTGGTCAAATGTCTGCATATAGATGGCTGATACAAAGAATTGCACTGGTGTTCCTTCAGCATTCCCTGACTCTTTCTCCTCTAAATGCCAGCATTTTATAGGTTCTTTCCCCTTTTTTATTCTTCATAAAACCACTTTCAGTCCAGCATAATTTTCCAGGCAAACTGCACACTTGTCAGATCACCTGATTAAGAGCCCCATACTCATTACTATAAAAACCACACATGCCCACTGAATCATTAAAAAGCAGATTGGTCAGTAATAATAATCATTTTTTTGCTAATAAATACAGCTCAGCATGCCTAATTCTGTGCCCTACTCAAATACCAACAATGAAGAATTCAGCTTTTAGAAAGTACATCACTGAATGTACTATAAGTGCACTGCTCTTGGTAAGGAACATTACTACTGTCTTTAAAGGGCAGCCAGTTCATGTATTAATTATGTCACTCAATGAGTGCATTGATTTCTTGAAAATCTCTTCATGTATAAAAGCAATTGGAATATTGCACATGGTTCAACCCTCTCCAGCAACTTGAACACAAAGAAAGACCAAAGATGGGCCTGAGGTCAGGAGCTGGCACGAGGAATGGAAGCACAAGGACATGAATTCAAGCCACTTTTCATCCCCATGTGTCCACGGCCAAACACCTGCAGGGATGTGGGGCAACCCTGGCCACCTCTTTGCTGGCCAGCAGGAAGGAGCCACCAAGGAGAAAGGGTGGTCACAGAGGGATAGAACACAGCAGCAGGATGGACTTTGAGAACTCTGGGGAGGAAATGGTGGAGGAAGATTCCCAGGGAGAGGTTGGGTGTCACCACAAGAGTCAGCAGCAACAGGAGCCACACGTGGTGGGTTCTCTCAGCAGGGAAGGCTCTGTAACCTGCTCCTCTGCACCAGTGCTCATTGGGAAGCTGGTTTGTGTTCTTATTTCAGGGGCCTGGGCACTGGAATGACCACAGCAGTGGAGCTCAGGATGCTGGGGGATGACATCTCCCAGAACGACACACAAAGCTCACAGCCAGGAGGGTGCTGCTCCCCTGGGAGCACCAGGGCCCTGCCCCAGGAACTCCACCCCATCAGCAAGTGTGATGGTGACACCCTCACTCCTGTGCATGGTCCAGAAAGCTCCTCATGGGAAGGGAGCAGCAGAGAGGCCTCAGTTGCTCACTCACATCCCTTGCAGCCACCCAAAGTCCCCACTGAGGTGCATCTCCCTCCGTGGCTCTGCCCATCCCCGGGTTTGGTCCGTGGTCTGAAGGTCCTCAGGAGATGTGCAGCTCTGAGAGGAGGATCTTGTGGCCCCAGGAGCTCTTTGCCAGGGCTGTGTGAGGAGTTTTACCCCCAGGACTTCGAGGTGAGCCCAGTCTCCAACAGCATCTGGGTGTGCTCCCCAGACGTGCTGTCACCCCTGTGCTGTAGGCTCAGACTAAGTGCAGGACAATAAACTGCACAAATGGCTTAACACACTCCTGGCACCAGGCTGCAGTGAGTAGGGGTGAAGATCTATCAATATGAACCAAGTAAAACAGGATTTGTAGCCAGGCAGGGTCTGCTGCTGTTTCACCTCCAACCCTCTTAATCTTACTGTCTTAAAAAACATGAGTGTGCTGTGACTAATTTCAACAGTTTATAATGAGCCATTTGGAAAAATCTGTATTTTTTCCAAGGTCTCAAAACAGCGGAATCCGAAATGCATGCTGAATTCATTAGTTGCAGAATTTAATCAAGGAAAAAAAAAAGATTTGCAAAAATTCTCCCATCAGGAACCAACACAGCACAGCTCTTTGTAGTTCTGATGCTGAGTGATTTTAACAGACTCTGGTAAACAAGTTACATCAGTGAGTTAATTTCCAATTACATTAATAATACTGAGCAATGAATATGTTAAAATATATGCATTGTGCAACAAACCTCATGTTAAAATTCCATCCATATTTAGTCTGTTGTCAGCTTTTGGCTGTATCCTAAATAAAAATCTAGAGCTGATTTTTTGTTTGAATAAGAACTTTTGGACAATAATTCTTCTTTCTACTGCTTTCAACCTCTGTCTCTTTTTAGAAGACAATTTTATTCTCCAGGCACAATCCTCCTGCCCCGATGCATGGAAAGCTCTGAACCCCATAAAAATCACTCCAAGGAAAGAGCTGTATCATTCTCTCCTGCCTTCCCAATAAACTTCTATTTATACAACAATATTTATAAAGAAACCCATCTATAGTAATTTCTGATGGCACTCAACAAGGGTCAGGAGATTTTCACATTGTGGAAACAAAGAACTTCACTCAGCAAAGGTTCAACTGAAAGTACCTGGAGTTCAGAAGTGCTATCAACAATTATTCTGTAGTACAAACATGCTCTGTGAAAAGCCTTTGAAGAGGAAAAAGGTCAGGAAATCTGTCATTCTACAAGGATGATTTTAGCAGTATATTAAGGACTTCTCCAAAACGTGATCTAACATTTATTGAGAAAAACAATAGAGTACTGCTATTGAAATGTTATCAACTCCTTAGAATTGCTCATTATTGCCATGATGCAGATTATTTCGTCGAAAGAAAAGTTCTCATTTTGATTTGAGAGATTCAGTGTTTTGCTCTCTCCTGACTATAATGAACCTTTGACTCACAGGCTAAAGAAATTAAAGGGAGAAGGAAGAAACCAGAGTATGTGGGCACACAGGCAGGAGTGTGCTAAAGCATGGGTTTGGTGTGTGAGAGGTCTGAGAGATACAGCAATAGCAACATGGAACTGCAATACGGGCTTGGAAACTGAGGAAAAACCCAGAAAAGAAAAGAAAAAAAACCCCCCAGCCTCTTCCTGCTAAAACACGTCGTTGAAAGCGAATCCTTTGATGAGAAATTTAGGATTTGAAACGGTGATTTGTTTGTCCCAGCCCAATTCATTAGTTCTGAGCAAGTGCCATAGCCAAGAATATAAATTTCAGGGTGTTCTTGGCCGGTGAGAGGTGCTGCCTAATGGCAGGGAGTCATTTCCCTGCTCAGAAGCTCCTGGTTTCCATGTGATTTAAAATGCCACCAGAAATAAAGGAATTATCAAGGCTTGGCCTTGATGTACGAGCCCATTTAAATCCCTGGGGTGAGACGCTGAGGCTGCTCTTCCAAACCAGCCTGAACGGGCTCATTAAGCAGTGCAATAATGGGCTGGGATTTGTTCCTGCAGATTCAGGATGAAGCTGTAGTGGGTGTGCTGGAAGGAGCTGCTCGATCCCTGCCAGCTGGGCAGAAAGGCTGGACAGGACATGGGAACCTGAAAGGCTGCAGGTGGAACTGGGCACCCACAGAACATTCCTCCCCGAGTCAGAGCAGGAGGAGAGTTAATTAGGATACTTGACATGTGTTGAAGGAATTTGGTTTCCCAAAGGTATCCTTTGGGCAGAAGTATTCCTTTGATGGCTGATAGTCCAAACTTGCATGTCCAAAGCTGGGGATCGTGGTCCATGACTGTTCTGTACCCCCAAAATGAAACCACCTGCACCTTTGGGAGGTCAGGAAATGGTGGGGCTTTTGTTTGGTTGGTCTTCTATTTTGTTTCATTTTATTTTGTTTATTATGTTTGTTTTCTTTGTTCGTTCTTACCTACACGGAAAAATAAAGGAGGAGAGTCTTGTTCAGTGGGGCTGGAAAGATGAACACCACACCACACCTCAAAACTGAGAGAGCTACTCCTTACTGGGTGCTCCTGTGTCCAGACCTGAGCAGGAAGAGGCAGAGGGGTGACATTGCTCTTGCAAACACACCAGACACTCGTGCTGAGCTACTCTGGAGCACTTGGACTGACATAAATTATTTAACCAAGGACAAAGGAGAGGAAAAAGCCTCCAAGACTATCTGGTCTCCGACTGCTTTGACACAACATTTTACTATTTTTTTTTCCATTTCTTGAGTTTTCTGGTAAAATTCCCAGTGTAAACCGTGGTAACCTCAACTCTGTCCTAAGTAATCAGAGCTCTGGTGATTTTCCTTCAACATCTCCTTGGGGCTTGACCTGTAAGGCTGACACTAATTTGTCCTTTGTTTTTAGCAGTCTCTGTACAAATACTGAAATCCAGGCTCCCCATCTCACAAACATACACAAGGACTTGTTACTTTATCATATGCACTGCAGTAGCACTGCTGCCCAGGTAAGAGGAGGAGCAAGTACATGAGGTTTTGAAGAGCCTAGACTTGAATGTAAAGAAGCATATCTAATATTATGAGAGAAGAATCCAAAGGAAGGGGTCAGGGAACCACAGCTGGCCTCCTGAATGCAAAAGGTGTTAGTCAAATGGCTGCTCTCCTGTGTCTGGTCTCAGAGGTGTCCTCTGACTCCCTCTGCTCCCTCACTGAGTAGCTGAAACCCTTTAATAAAAGCCTGATAAATAACCAATAGTAAATATTGTGTCTCTGCTTTGTGCTCTGGACTCATCTGAGCCCCCACTGGTAAAGCTCACAAGGCAATTGTGAGAAACTCTCCATTCAGCCCCACTAGAGCCAGTGGAGAACTCATGGTGCTCTTAAACCATCTCCTCCATTTTGTCTCCTAACACATGAAACCCTCTGAATACTTTTTAAGAGATACCTCTTCTGATAGGTCTTTCCCTTCTTGAACAATTGCTCTGTAATAAACTATTTTATCCGTTTTGCTTACATACTGTATTTCTGAAAACAAAACAATAAATGGCTGTAAACCCAATAAAAAGGACCAGGCTGGTGGTTTATTGCAAACAAGCCAATACCATACACTGCAGCATATTTTTCAGCTCAATGCACCAGGATTCTTATTGTCCAGGTGACTGTTCCTGGCTGTAAATTGCAGCTCTATAGCTCTTTTCCAGCGCTCTCTAAAACTTCTCCAGGTTGATGTGCCTTAAAACACTCCTAGTCCTTGGACAAATTTATGGGGAGGATAAAGCTTGGTAGTTTCATGCCAAGGCGTTTTTAACTTTGCCAGCCCCCCCTGGAAGCACTTTGAGAGGCTGCCCAGGGAGCAGAGATTGCCCAGCTCGGCTGGGAGAAATCCCTGGGAAAGCAGCCCTTGGCAGACACAGCCCTGCAGGGAGCTGGGGTGGGCAGCAGGGAGAGAGCCATGGAACCATGGCATCCTGGTTTGGATCCAGGATTTGGGTTGGAAGGGACCTTAAAGCCCATCCAGTCCCACCCCCTGCCACGGGCAGGGACACCTTCCACTAGCCCAGGTTGCTCCAAGCCCCGTCCAACCTGGCCTTGGACACTTCCAGGGATGGGGCAGCCACAGCTTCTCTGGGCAGCCTGTGCCAGGGTCTCCCCACCCTCACAGGGAAGAATTTCTTCCTGATATCTAACCTAAATCTACCTTCTCTCAGCTCAAACCCATTACCCTCTGTTTTGATGCAGCCAGTGGACTATTTACTAACTTTGAGTGCTGGTTCCCAAACTCTGCATATCTTTCTGGCAATGCTCATATTTATTGCAGCTTTGAGTAAGACTAATATTGAGTAAAAAAGCTTCACTGAGACTCTTCAGCATGGTTCCTCTAACTTTTCCTGTTCATTTTCTTCAGGTATCACTCACTGCCCCCAAACAAGGCTCTCTGACAGGGACCTCTTGGAGCAGCTATCCTGCATATCCAGAGGCAGTGCTTATAATGTGGGGCTGTATCACATTGTAGGGTCACAGTGCTCTACCACCAGCCAGTTTGTCAAAACCAACTTCTTCCCAAGGAGGGACGGTCACCCAAGGCTGGTGTGAGGGCCTGAGACTCAGGTGTGTTTGATCCTGCTGGTGTGAGAGCCCAGAGTGCAAACCTAACCATGAGCACACATCTGAGATCACAATTTCTTAAGATGCCTTTTTTTTTTTTTGTGAACTCAGTGTTTGCATCTGTGAAATGGGCAGAATAACATTATGCACACATTCAAAACAAGTGCATCCACTAATTACAAAAACTCACTTTTCCAACTGCTGCATAAGGCAAGTGGTTGATTTTTGATGAATTTGCTCAATATTAATGCAGATATTCTTTGTACTGAAGAGATCTCCAGGTCTCTGCAGCACATGTGAAGTGGCAGTAGATTACTGGAACACATTTCTTTAGTGACTGTCGGAATAATTTTATGCCCAGGAGAAAGCAGCTTCCTTAAAACACCTTCAATCTTGTCAGCAGCACTTCGAGCCAGCAGGACTTGTCAGTCTCTGACAATCACAGTAGGGCAAGAAGAAGTTTAAAACAATCCCTTCCTAAACTCTCTGTCTCACTTTATCATGGTATGATAAAGATCAGCTCCTTTTCCTTGGCTGGTTGCTACAACAGCTGATTATTCCCAAATGAGGAATTATATTTATTTTCTTCTGACAACTGTCACTCCAAATCATCAGTGACTAAAAACAATATTCAGCACAGAAGATGGGAGATGACCTCTGAGCCCAGATACTAATATCATTTCAGTCAATATTATAATTTATGGAGGAAGCATGTTTCTCCCTTTGTCACAAGTCACTTCCCCATGGATATTTGCTGCTTTGCTCAGCACACGGCCAACCCAGCCTGGGAGATCCTTGGTCTTCAGTCCCAGCTCCCATAGCGTGTTATAAATATACAGATGGACTCCAGAAAATAGGGCTCATGTTTACAGGAGGAAAGTTTTGTTAAGATAAAATACTTTGAGCGTTAACTTTAGGCAATAATTTTCCTGATCTTTTCTGAGTCTCACCTTTCATTTCAGCTTTGTGTTCAAAACGGCTTAAGATCAAATACACCTGATCCTATTACACAGAAATCCATCCTAGGCTGGCAAGAGATCTCAGCAAAGTGTGATTAAGGAGACATAAATATGATAATGAAGCTGTTACATCACATTTTTCTGGCTTGATACTGTGTGAGCTTCCTTTATTCATCTATTTATAGGCTCTGATGCACACACTGATGTAAAAAGATGCCTTTATTCCTTGCCTTGGCTGATATAACAGGAATAGCTCCCCTGCCTCTTCTTGTCCCCATCAGCCACACTGTGGTGACCCCCTCAAATACCACTCCAGTGTGTCCTGAGAGCCAGCAAGGTTTTTGTGGGAAACCCATTTCAGAGCTCAAGATCCTCCCCAGTCTCTCCCAGTGCCTCTCTCTGTGCAGTCAGTCTGACTCCCCTTCACCAAAGCTGCTCTTTCAGTGTGAGAGGATGGGGACAGTGAGGGCAGCTGAGGACTCCCCAGTGTGACATCAGGACCTGAGCTTTGGTCAAGTGGCCAGCAGAGAATGAACTCAAGCACTGGGATATTTGTGACATTTGCTGTCACTGAGAAGACCCTGCTGGGCTGCTGCCTGTGACACTGATGGAAAGGCAGCCCTGCAGTGGGAAGATCCTCCCTGCAGGCTCTTCACAAAACTTCAAGTAAAGTGCACACAGTTCTGCAAAGGAGGAGAGAAATCCTCAAGGGCAGAAGTGTCACTGAAGTGAACTTAAATCACACAAGTGATAACTCCACTGGGAGAACAGCAGACATCAGGCATCAGTGTGCCTGCTTAATATCCCCTGTTTTGGAATATTTCTGCTGTCAGTAATTTTGCTCATCTGCTGGGCAGCCAAGAGCATGAACAGAATTGCTCTGAGCAGACTAAAGCCACGGACCATTGGAAACAGCCTCTAACAAGAGCACTTGCCAAGCACCTGAGACTGATGATTCATCATTTTTTCCCCACTTTTTATAGATACCTGGCTAAAGGTGCCAGATTAACAGTCCTGGCAACTAAATTCCTCCCTCCCTCTCAGAAGCAGATCTGCACAGCTCGCCCCTCTCCTCTCACTTATGAGGGAGATGCTCCATGATCTTCCTGCTTGGATGATGGGCCTTTTGCCCCCAGTGGCTGTTGCTACTGGAAAAGCATTATCTGGGTGCACCAGAGAGTGCTAAACTTTTAGGACACATTTTTCTGAAATAGGGAGCAAAGTGGGCTGGAAAGGGAGGCAGACCCACAAATGCCTTTTGCTAAAGGTTAAAAGTTGCAAAGCCAGAAATAAACCCCAAATCTCACGAGCTCAAACCTCTGTTGACAAGGCTGGCAGTTTAGATCAGGGCTTGATCAAAGGTTTTCCCCTGTTATCTGCATTTAAGATTTTTTTTTTTTCCTCTCAATCTCCAGAGATGTTGCCCCTAAAATCATTTTGGCTCCCTGCTCTTTGCACAGCCAGTTTCTCTCAGAGCCCTTCCAGTGTTACCTGCTTCAAATCTACATTAAATGGTGTATTCTTGTCTTTAAACAGGAAACTGTTCATAATTTAGCCCTCAGCACAGTGAACCTCTGTGGCATCCTGCAGTGACTTCAGTGCCAAACTGATCCATAGGCATCAGCTTTTTCTTTCCCAAATCCCTGGGATTCCTCCCACTTGACCTCTTTCATGGGAGGAGAAACCTCAGTAAAATCCTAGAATATCTGCTTGATCTTCTTTTAAAATTTCCTCTAGTATCTCTGCTATGACAACTGAAAAATCTAGTCCTGATTTTAAGTTCACGAGTGACAAACTCTGCTTTAGACCTACTTAAATAGCACCACCAAAAGAAACCCAACAACACCAAACCTATATTTTTCTCTACCTTCACTTCCACTTAAAATGAAACAAAATAAAACCAGGCCAGACCCTGCTCTACTTAAACACTGACCAAGCCAAGCAGTTGCTCAACAGATTTGTGAGTGAAACAGCTGTGAAGCTTAGACTGATTTCTCTGTCTTGGAAATAACTGCAGCAACCTGTTCTGATAAAAATCAAGAACACAACCCTGACATTTAATCTCAATATGTAGCTGAGCACACAACACAACTGTGGCCCAAAGGGCACTGCCTTTGCTCCCTCAGGAACATCCCTCCGAGCCCCAGAATCCTGCTTTTGGAAGCTCATCAGCTTCAGGCTGCCAGATTGTAACCCCCTGATAAATACCTGTTCCAAAAGGAGGAAAAAAATCCACCCACTCCTGAATTAATATTGATTTCATGGCAATTGCTTTATATTCCCACTTACACAGACTGCAGGTCATCGAGGGAGAGGATCCTCAGAAAGCAAAATGAAAACGAACTGACATCCAGCAGCAGCGAAACCAAAAGTTTCCCTAATAAGCAATAATGATTTAGAAGACTGAAGTATCTCTAGTTACTCCATAGTGTGGGAGAAATATAACCCTGCTTCTCTTTCTCTCAGCAACTCATAAATCTATTAGGGGCTACACTTAACTTGAAGATCAAACAATCAGCAGATACTGGTAAACACTGAAAGCTTCTTCAAAGTTCATGAGGAAAAAAAGCCAAGAGTGGCTTTTTTTTTCCCTAGCACGATCTGATGTTTGAAGTATAATGATAGATCTTCAGATTAGGCAGCTCTCATTATCTTTTTAGCCCTATTTTTCTTGTATACTGTTATTAGCTGACAATTGCTCTCAGAGTACATCATCTCCCCTCACACACACCTGCACAAAGCACATCAAAGCCAGGAGTAACCCAGGAGAGCATCAAACCCACTGCCCCAGGAGTGCATTCAGCAGGGCCTTTGTGCAGCCAGAGCAGCTGGATGTATCTGGTGGAGTTGCTCCACAATCTACCCAGAACAAGCTGATTTTACAACAGAGCACTCTTTGTATTTTATAGACGCAATTCTCATTATGTCTGTGTTCCTTGTCCTCTCTTTGGGTCCTCTGCTCTTCTCAGCCTGTATTGCTCTTCTATTTTTCATTTTTCCTACCCTTCTATTCTCTCTTAGCTCTATCTCTGTATTAGTTTTACACAGCAGAGAGTGGGGCTGCTTGTCTTGCTGCAGCTCAGATGGGATCTCTCTGCTGTGGTTATAGGGAAGCCGATGGGATCTGATTTATTTCCAAATCCCCCAAACAGATCTAACTGCATTTAACTTCTGGTTCTTTTCTTTACACATGAAATCCTTATTTTCTCCCTCACCATATTCTCAAACTAACAGGAGAATAATGAGAAGGCCCTTTCAGCACTTGGGTTCTACCCTGAGAGTTTCCTGATGAGCCACATCCAGCAAGTCCATGTCTTTCTCAAACCAAAATGGGCACTCACCTCTCAAAGCCCCTTTGACAAGTTGTGCTCAGCCGCTGCTTTCTAAGCACCAGTCTACACCATTAGAAATATGACTGTACTTTCATGGGGAACACACAGCAGAACATGAGGGAATGCCTGGCTAAATGAGGCACAGCATTTGGAAGTGGTTAACCTGTCCAACTTTGATAAAACGATTGATATTAAAATTCTGAGCACCAGCATTTGAGAAACCATCCCGTGTATGCAGAGGATAAAAGCACCTGAGGTCTCTCAGTCAACCCTTTCGAGTGGTAAGTCCCTTGATTTTTCCAAATCTGGATTTAGAAGTCAAATTCAAATTTTAATGCAGCTGAAAGCCCAGGCCCCTGCCTAGTGCAGGATGGCTTAGTCCTGTACTGGAGCAGGAGGCAAGAGCTGGCCATGATGTTTGCAACCTTCTCCTTCGCCCTCCTTAATGTTTTATTAATATTTCATATTCCATGAAAGCAGATTTTCCTTTGTGCCTGGCATTTAGTGCTGATCAATATTCATCTTTGATTAAAACATCTAAGAAAGGGACAGAAAGAGAGAGCAAGAGTGAGACTGGAGATAGGATTTACAGGAACTTCAACAGAGCTCCTAAAACTGATGCCTTAATGCTCTTCCCGCTCTGGAATATCCATGACCAGTTCCCAGGAGCCAGCTTCCCAATGCCCATTAAAGACAGTGGGCACAGTAATATTAAAAACTCTCTGAGCTGATGGCTCTTCCCTGCTGACAGCAGATTGGCAGCACCTGACAGATGATTAGAGCTAAACTGTCGAGCAAAATGCAAATATGCCTATGCAGAAATGGAAAATTACCATAAAAAAATCTTTAGGACTGCAGGAAACTTCAAAGCTAATTTGGGCATTCGACTAAAACTCTCGTGTCCCTGTTAGCAATGTCAGGCTGCTCCCTCAGTTATCCTTCTAATTAGAGCAGCCTGGGCAGGGGCAGGGGAGAGAGAACAGCTCAGGTAACAAAATTACACGGGTTAGAAAGCTGGGGTCTGGCTGATCCAGGACTGTTTTAATTTAGACTCTCCCTTTGCTGGGCACACGTGGAGAAGACTCACCTACTCTCTCTCAGGTTATTTTTTTGGGTACTTAACAGTCAGAGCCAGAGGGGGTGTGATCATTTCTGCTGTGTGACTACAACTGCAGCTGCACTGTTCTCACTTTCAGGTACTAAAGTTCAAGTGTAAAACACTCTGTTCTCCGTGTAGACATTAACAAAGGCTACATATGCATTAGCAGAACTGAAATCCTGAAATCGGTGGAAATAGGTTACAGTGTTTTAGCTGCTTTCTTCACACGTCCCTTTAATGTAGAGAACCACTTCACTTTCCAGGTAAGATCCGTGAGTCATTTCAGGATAATTTAAAGCTGGGGCAAATCCAACTTTCCCTTTGCAGCTGAAGAAAATACTCTTGTCACAGAGAAGCCTCCTTTTTTTATTTATTTTTTTTTTAGGAAAGGGATGAAGAAAATATGCAAAGAAAAAGATTCTTTGGAGAGAAATTCGCGTACAGTTCTTTGTCTGCTGCAATCAGCAACTACACACCAGCGTCACTGTAACACTTACTCACTGCTAGTAAAAGCTGAGCACAGTTCAGTGAACTACTCAGTCCTCAGCATTTCAGTATATCCACATAGATGTTGGTACATCCACAGAATGGGTGTCTTAAGTAAAACCTTTGGCAAATTTGCTCTTCAAAAACATGGAAATTCAGGATTACTTCCTAAGGTTATGGAAATCACTGCTTAGTTGGCTGGAACTGCTCTAGTTCCTACAAGTTAAGATCAAGCCCCAAATCTCCAGGCTTGTATGATGTAGTCCCTCAAGCACATAATATTGGATCTTCCCTGGCAAAGAATGGCTTTATTAATGACCACAGAGAAAAGCCATTTAAATAAGATTCTCACTGCTCTTTAAAGCCCAGACTCTCTTAGGGTAAAGCTGTTGAAACAACTTTCTGAATCATTACTTTAGGTAACTATCAATTGCCAGTACTTCTCTGCCCATTTTTCCTCCAGGAAAAGCATTGGCCATCTAAACACAGAGCAATTCCAGCTGCTTCCCTGCCAGGGGCAGTGCCAGCCCTGGAGCAATCCCAGTTCTGGAGCAATCCCAGTACAGGCAGTACTGGTAGGATTATTTTCCATACCTAGTCCAGTGATTTTATTTCCTTCTGTATCCCCTCTGTGCTGCCCCAGAACGTGGGAGCTCCAAACATCCCTGAACAGAAACACCCCCTCCCAAAAATGCTCCCTCTGCCAGCAGGCTCAGAGCTGACCATTAATAGGAGCAAAGGCTCCATATTTGCATTTGCAGTTCCACATTTAGCTCAGTAATTTCAGGTCATCACATAATCCCTTCTGCTCATTACGTCTGCTGTGTGAGAGGAAAAAAAAAATGAGCAGGAAATTGCTGCTTTATAATAATCTGAGAGCTGCTCACCCGACAAGCTGCAGTGCTGGGGAGCATTGTGGGAGCTTTATATTCAAACTAGGAAGTATTAAATATTATACAAGTTGTTTGCTTGCAGTTCATGTCAAAGCAGGAGGGCCTGGGCTAACCCTTGGAGAGAAGAAAAGGGAGAATAAATAGATCATCAGCTGCTGCAGAAAATGTCCTGCCAGTGATCGTGGATTTATGAATTCATACAGAGGCACATCTCCACACTGAGCCGAATTGTCTAGTCATTTTAAAGATAAATATTGCAGATGGGTGAATAATTCACTTGTACAAATGTTCACTGAAAACAAATTAACTGGCTTGTGTGTACAGGTAATGTGAAATCGTAATAGTTATTTCACTGAATGTTTGAGAAGGCAGTTTCTAGAATTCATCCAGCCTGTCTCAGTAAGTACCTAAGCCACCAAAATCTTCAAAAACCATCTTTAGAGTCTTGTCCAATGTTAACTTGCAGGTTCCAAAGGGGATGTTAATTAGATTATCACAGTGTGCACACAGAACACTGCAGCTGGGACAGCTGGCAATGATCTTTGCAGAAGTAAACACAGCTCTGTATGTCACACAGAAATGTCAGCACCAACACCTATTTACAGTCAGACTGGAATAGAGGGGATTTTAAAATACAGACATGAGAGGTGTTCCCAGCAATTCCCAGGAATTGCTCCTGCTGTGCCCCCACCACCAAGAGGAAGATGCTGTGCTGGCTCCAGAGGCATTTATCACCCGCCAGATTAAGTCTATAAAAAGGGGATTATGGGCAGTCCATTTGCAGCACAACACAGACATAAAACTATAATAAGTTACTGAGATAATGAGGCAGCAGGACATAAAAACTCCTGCATACAAAGAGAGCCTGTGCTCTCAGAACCAACAAATTCACTGGGAAGCTCACCTTCCCTGCAAGCCTCTCCACAACTGCCTGGGCCGTTTCCTCCATCTCATTTAGGGAGTTAAAAATATAGTTATCTGCTAAGTTGTCGGGGTGTTTTTCCTCTAAAATCCTATTACCTTCCCCGTGGCAGTCCCAGCCACTGCTCAGAACAGGGGTCCAAGCACAGCTCCCCAAACACAGCTTTGAGCCTGTTGATTTTACTAATGACCTAAAGGGACACAGACAGACATCAATCTACAAATAATTAATTGTTCCTCTTAATTCTGCTTGAAAAAGCAACAAAACACATCGAGGAAGGAGAGCCTTACCCAGAAAATGCTTGTTCCTAGAATTTGAACCTACTATAACCCTTCAGGAAAAGGTTGGTTGATCAATTTGATCAAAAGAAAAAATTCCCCCTCCAAAATGGAGTCTCATCCATCTGCTTCCAAACAATATCCTCAGTGCTGAGCTGGGCTATACTGGAAATGTCCCATTTTATTTTTCCAGCTTCCCTTTCTACTTCTTTCCTCTTGCTCTTTGAATCTGCCTTTGCCCTGATCCGAGGGGGAAAGCCCTTAATCAAATGTAGCCTTTGCTAAAGGAATATTTCTAAGGCAGACCTGTGTAAATATAGAGTATCTCAATTACCCTCCAATAGCTGTAACATTTGGGGTTTGAAATGTTTCTCTCCACCATCCTATCCATCACAGAGACCATTCAAAGGCCCATGACACCCTAATAACAGGAAAGCACAGCCGAGCTACCCGTGATATACAGCAAATGCTCAATGGAAATATTTTATTTTCATGGCAGCCAATATATGAGACACAGCTACAGGGATTTAAATATGATACTCAGGCTCATTAGTAAAGCAAGCACAGATAACAAGGATTTACTGAATGTTACTGTCTGACTTGGCCAGCTTTCCCAGAGGGATCATTAAGATGCTAAGAAAGTTTTTTGTCCGTATTTTTTGGGGAATTAAGTCTGCTCTCAGGAGTTCCTGCATGTTCAGCAAAAAAAAAAAAAAAAAAAAAAAAAAAAGAAACCACAAACTTTCAGATATTTGAGTTGTGCTTGGCCAAAACTCGGACAAGCAGCACTTCTGTGTGAAGGACTCTTTAAACCACTGGCCTGTGGGTACTTTGCCCCTGCTGCCTTCAGCCTGGTGCTCCCTGGCCCTGCCCATGGGCACCAACAGCCCCGGGGCCACCCGTGGCACACACTGGGACCTTTGGTTCCAGCAAAGGGCACCCAAAAACCAGCTGCTCCCAAAAGCCACAGGGCCAGCAAGAGGTTCTCCACACCCTCCTTGCAGACACCACCCCCCTGTTTCAGCCCATGCTGTCCCTGTGACTGTCACCAATCCCCTGCTGCTGGCCCGTGTGGCTTCACACCTTGGGTTATTTTTACTGAAACATAAACCCTGAAGGTGGCATCACCTGCATTTTGACAACTAACCACTGAGATATGAGATATTAGCTTGGGCTAAAATTCCCTTTTTTTCCCCCCAGCACATAAGCACGGATTTTCTCTATCACTCTAAATCCAGATTCCCTGAGCTTTGCAAGGTCCTTTTGACCCATATTTTTATCCTGCACCTTCTTACCCTACATTAGTACAACATTCAAGTGACAAGGCACATAAAAGTCACTTCTGATACTTCATTAGTGGGTCTGCAGCATATGGAAGGTCTAAATTTTTTTCCCCCTCAAGTCCTGAACAGGTGATGATGGGTTTTATGTGCTTGAACTGCAATGTGCTCCTCATTGCCTTTAATCTGCCTTTGCAGATCAGTTCAGGAAAGGTTGATATTAGAGAAGTGTTTACTTCAGCTTAATTCATTAATGTTTATGAAGTGCTGTCAAAATACAAATTGTTGTATGTTTAGTGAGGGTGACTTTAATATTATTGTGGCTTCAACTAATACATAAATAATCACTGGACAAAGTGCTGTCCAATAACTGTCATTGTGGCTTTATTACATCTACTTAGAGCTCATTTTTGTCCTTTGATTATATTACAGAACTTTGTTTGCCTGTGTACAAGTAAAACACGATCCACCCTGGCTCTATGTATCTTCTTCAGGCTGCCTGATGTTCACAGATTTTCAAGGTTTTTAAGGTCAACATCAAGTCCTTTTGAAGGCAGGAGTTTAATTCATGGCACAGACAGCCAGGTTTGCATGGAGAGCCATGAGCTTTTATTAAACCAGAGAATACACTTGAAGAACAAAAAAACCTTTTGGGCACACAAGCTCTTCTTTAAGTCAGAAACTTTGCATTGTGCAGAGCCACAGAGCACAGCTACAGCTGCATCACTGGTGCATTTGTACAGGGGAAAACTTGAACAGAAACCATTTCATTTCTGAAAAGCAGCCATTTTCCCCCAGAATTACATTAAAAAGAGAAGAGATTTCTTTATCACTCTGTTAGGTCAGGGAGGGCACATCTTCCTGGTGCCAGGGAAGGAGGTACAGAGTCAGAAATAGCACTGACCCAGCTCAGCACCACACAAATACCAGCCTGGCCCTGAGTTACAGACCTGTGTAGGTGCACTGGTGAAGCCAGCCTGGCTTTTGATGTGGTTCCTCTCACAGTTCTAGAATGATCTTGCCCTTTTAGGACAGACATGGCCTAAATTTGATAGTGGGTAAGGATGGGGCAGTGTCAGCAAGCTTTGCTTTGGGTCAGTGGCACAGCCTGGGCTGGGATGGAGCACAGTGGTTGGATGGTCCATCTGGGATCTGCTCTGGTCCTGTCTATAGGATAAAAAAATGCCACCCTCCCATAACACACCTCCTCATTTGGGGATTTCTTCCATCTAATCATTCTTCCACCCAATCATTTGTTCATTGGTTACAGGGATCATCAGTAATTTGCACTCCTTTTTAAGTTCCATTTCAAACTAAATGGATCTTCTATTGCAGTCACTTGGGGAAAAATCAGTTTTCTGCCTAACCAAGACTTCACATCAATCAGGTTAACAGGAGAATTAGAACATTTCCTAATTATAACTACAAACATTTGTAGGCTTCCTGGTGATGAGAGCTCATCCCAAGCCATCATGTTAAATCACCTCTGGGCTGGCTGATGAGCAGAGCACAAACCCCAGGGATGGCAGCAGCCCTTCAGCCTGCCCTGCACTGGATGGGTGATGGGGAGATGTCACAGGGGTGGGCAGGGAGGTGGTGCCCCCAGGCAGATTCACAGGGGTGTCACTCCCATTCAGAGCTCTTTCCTTGTTCCACTTAATATCCTGACACCAGTTCCAGGGCAGCCCCTTGCCAGGCTTTTCCAGCCTTGGGCTATGGCACTGAGCTTACAGGGAGAGCAGGGGAGAGAGGTCAGGCTGGAAAAGAAGAGCACTTGCTGGCTTCAAGGCCAGCAAGGAAACAGCACAGAGCCCTTGTCTCAAGTCTATAAATTAAAAAAAACCCAACAATATTTATACCAAAGGCATTTGAAAAGTGATATGATGGATCTGATTCATTCAGCTCCAACCAAACACTCAAGTGTATGAAAAAATCCCCATAACATGCTCATAAACCCTCACTCATGGTAAAAGCACAGGCAAATATATCCTACTACTCTCCCTGCACACACATAGGAAGGTCGTCTGTGGGAAGAAATACAATTATTTCACTCCCCAGATTTATTTCAGAATTTGCTTAACTTAATAGAGAAGTGGCTCTGCTGTGGTTACAGATATCACTGCCCTGCCCTGTGTGTTGGTGTGTCCATCTGAGAAATTCAGTTGTCCCTTATTTCCAGTGCTTAGCAATAATTTTCAAACACAAAATGCATTATCACCATATATGCCTTTAAGGTACATATTCTCACATCTTTCTCTAGGACTCACCCACTTCTTTCTCATTAATACAAACCGAGCTAAGAGATTAAAATTAATGTACCAGTTACAAACTGCCCCGTATCCATTAATCTCATAACAGTCAAAAGTATCCCGAAAAATACTGCAGATCTTGAGCTGGGTTTTTTAAAGTGCTATTAATAGTAGATACTTATCAAAAAGTACCTAGCTGGCACATACACTTGCACCTTCTCAAAGTTTAATAACTTCAATAACTCCATTTCAATTCAGCTTTCAGAGCCTGGGAGGGAGCTCTCGATGGAGCCCTTGCCTGAGGCTTTGCACTGGGGAGGTGTTGGCTGAGCAGGGGAACACCATCACTATCAAAGGCAGGCAACCAGCTCAGCAGTTGCTCCACGTTGGAGGGAAGTCCCCAGAGAAGCTCACTTGGATTTTTTTCCCTCAAAGCCATCCCGATTTCCCTGCAAAGAGCACATCTTGCTGCAGACAGTGACTCGTGTAGGATTGTCCTGATGGTAATCACGGAATGGTTTGGGTTGGAAGGGATGTTAAAGTTCATCTCATTCCTCTCCCCTGCCATGGGCAGGGACACCTTCCACCAGCCCAGGTTGCTCCAAGCCCCGTTTAACTTGGCCTTGGACACTTCCAGGGGTGAGGAGTCCACAGCTACTCTTGGCAGCCTGTTCCAGGACCTCACCACCCTCACAGGGAAGAATTTCTTCCCAATATCCCATCTAACCCTGCTGTCTGGCAGTGGGAAGCCATTCCCTGTGTCCTGTCCCTCCATCCCTTGTCCCCAGTCCCTCTCCAGCTCTCCTGGAGCCCCCTTAGGCACTGGAAGGGGCTCTGAGGTCTCCCTGGAGCTTTCTCTTCCCCAGGCTAAGCAAACTCAACTCACAGTGGTTGTGCAGGTGCTGCAGGACCCCGGATCCTGCCACCACCCCTGGATGAAGGAGACCCCCCTCTGTGTTGCCCCTGAAGCTGCTCTGCTGGCTCCAGCAGCAGTGGGGCAGGGGGGGCTGTTCGGGCACAGGGGCTGCTTGGGTTCAGGTGCTGAAGGTGACACAGAGGGGACCGGGCAAATGGCACATGGTGATGGCACTGCCTGTGCTTCTGTGCCCTGAACACAGCCTGCAGGGAGGTGGAATTCAGGGTCAGCTCAGCACTGACCTCCCCGTGCTTCCACAGGACTCCATTAATTTTCATTACAGAGCCCAGCGACAACAACGCTGAGTCCTCTCAAACAGCTGCTCCAGGTGTTTGCAGAAGCCAGAGCAGGCTTTAGCTCTAGTATTTATACAGATAATGGAAATTGCTCTTCCCAACCCGACTCCTGAATGTCTAATAAATATTACAGTCGGGGTCTAATCCCTTGCTGCTGCCTCTGTCCTCCTGCAGGCGACGGGAGGCTCGGCCCAAGGTCTCACAATTGCAAAGGACTGCACAGTGTGGGAAGGATGGAATCTCTCCTGCTGTTTTTCATTTGTTGGGGTTTGGGGATTTGGCTTTTTTGGGGGTAGTTTTGTTATTTTGGGTCTGTTGGGTTTTTTTAAATTGAGATGTAATTACTCGAGACAGAACTTGCAAAATTCGTACACAGAATCTGTGAGTGTGTTTCTGAAACAAGTAATGGATCAGAAAACAAGGGACAGGTTCTCAAGCTACTTCCAAATAGGAGGGGGAAAAGTCAGTATCCAAAGCAAGATATCCTAAAGGCTCCATCCATCTCAGTTGTTTTCTTGAGCTTCTCCCCAGACCAAACTCATTTGTTTCCCACATTTACCCACTGAGATTAAAGTAGGACCTTTAATTCCTGAGATACTCTCTATTGCTTACTCCTCAATTAAAAATCAGTCTGACTTGCCTCAGAAATTGTTCAGCTGTATCATGGAGAATGATGATTTCAGGAGCAGATGGGAAATAAGCAGGAAGAGCAGATAAACTCTTTAAGAAACAAGGATTCTGTTTTCATGCAAATTCTGTTTAATAAGAAAAGTTGAGAAGAGATCTGAACAGAAAAGACTGGATGTGAGGAGCTGCTCAAAACACAATTGCTTCTCGGCATAATTCTTCTCAATCTTTCCCAGCAACTATAAAGATTTCCTTAAATATTCTTTCCCTCCCCTTCTCTTGCAGTATTTTCCACTGACTTTAATAAAGTGCTGCGTAACCATCTGAGTGTGGGAAGCATTTGAACAACAAACAGAAGTTACTGGGAAAAGGAAAAAAGTTTTTCATTGCTGGCAGGTGTTTCTAAGAGCTTTTTACAAAGTTTAATTTGGTAGTTTTTCAAGCTGACTCACATTCCTGTGTAATACAGATGCCTCTGATGCTGTTGCTCGTGTTTTATACCTACGAATGTGCAGGTCCAAGGGGGAGTGCACACCCACAAAATCACATTTTGCTTCTCAGAGGAGAAAAAGCTTCTGAATTTTTGAAAGGAAATTGCACTGGCATCATCTTTAAACAACTGAGTCCTCCCCATTTTTTTGTTTTCTCAGACCTAGCAAAATAATAAACCGAGACATTAATTGGGAGGGCTCTGGAAATCATCACATACCTTTTGGTCTTCGGAAACTGAGAACTAAATTACTGTAATTGGCAGTTTATTAACAGCAAAATTATGCCAAACAACTTCATGTTGCTGTCAGAATTTATATTTGGTAAGCTGTGAAGATGGGGCCCTTGGTGTAACATTTGCATTTTCTCATTTAGAAAGAACAATGATAATAGATGAGTGAAGCATGTACAAATTATACACCAAAGAACATTTGCACAGCAGTAAAAAGGCTATCTTGATACTACAGTGATTAAGCCTCTTATTCATTAAGATACAGTATGGAGTAAGGGGGAAGGGGAAGTAAGGAACATATTAACCTTTTTTAAAGGCATACATAAAGTGAACTTCAGTCCAAAACATTTGAATTTTGGGCAGAAATAGATTCTACTAGCAGCTGATTATACTGCATTTATTATGCAGTGTTAGTATCAGGGTTTTTTCCTGTATTGGATGAGGTCTAAAGATGTAATGATGACAACCTCTGTTGTTACCCACACCTTTATTTTGGCTGCTGCCTCCCCAAACTCTTTGCCTGTTCACGCCCCATTTCTCCTGGAAAGCAGAGAGCCCTGTGCATCATGTCATGGATGTGAGCCAAGCAGCATTCCTGGAGAAACCTGCAGCATTTAGTCCAGAAACCCTTTTTTTGGATGCTTTTCTCTTATCAGAAATTTCCACTACCCGTCCTGATGTCTTAGCAGTTGACATTCTTCAAAGAGGGATGACTTTAAATATCATCAGTTCCTACAAGCAAGGGAGGATAATGGCAAAGCAGGAGAAAATTGGGTCATTTTAATGCCCTGATGAAAACCAACAGGGACAGTGACACGGGCTGCTTCTGTGAAACCAGGACACAGTGTCCTGCTCTCCATTTGTGCAGAGCTGCCTTCTCTTCCAGGAAACTCTGAAGCACAGCGAGTCCAAATAAGTTATTCAGGAACTCCAAAATCTGACTGGCCTGAGGAGAAATTTGTTGGCTTGAAGGAGATGTCATTAGGATTTGATCAGTCCCTTGTACAGTGGCAGTGTCAGAAGTTTTTCATTCTGTACCACAGCCTGCAGGCAAGACCTTACACAATTGCCCTCCTTAACCACCCTTAGTGACAGAGATGAGCTGAGAGAAATTTGTGCAAGCCACAGATCAGGAGGAGCAGTTGCAGCAGGAAGACTGTTTCCATGGCTGTCACAGGGTTATAGTCCCAGATGTTGTCTAACCTAGATTTGAAGCCTTTTAAAACATACTGCATGGAGAGGGTGATGTCTTGTTTTAGCACCATTCCCACCTTTTCCTATCCTCAGCACTAGAAAAGCTGTTCCCTGATGTCTAACCTGGCTCTCCTTCAGTATGAACCTGTTGCCTCTTGCCACGAGGGAAAACAGATTATAGCCATCATTTCTGTAGCAGCCTTTTCCATCTTTGGAGACTTGCAACTTCTGTCCTGGCTGTCTGTCCTTGTTTTAAGCAATGCCAGTTAAAACCTCCTCACCAGTGCAGTGGAACTGGCCACAGGAGTCTGTGGGAGCAAGAACAACTCTTGAATGCTCCTTCTCAGAAAAATTTGGTTGTGGTTCAGCAGGACATTTGGTACACTGGTACAACAGGAGCAGCATCACCACAGAGTAAGCAGCAGCTGTAAGCTGGAGGAAGGGTTGCTAGAAGGTATTTCATTAATCTGTGGTGGTTTTGGTGCTGGTGGGGTGCAGAAGCTGCTCTCTGGAGATGCTCAGCAGAGCAGCTGCAGGGTGCCCTCACTGCACAGATCTAACTCACATAGTGAAATAATTACAATGAATGAGGCATACGACATCCCCTGTGGAATATCCTCCAGCACAGCCTGTTTCCTCAAAAATAAGGCACTGTTCAATTTTGTAGCTCTGAGTGAGCAGGGCTGCCTCAGCCCCTCTCTGCTCGGCCCAGGCTGGGTGGCTCCAGCCCAACACATGTATTATGGATCACATCTCCTTCCACCACACTAATCCCTGTGCATTACCTTTGTATGCAACAACTTGTACATAACAATATAGAGCTTGCTTTCCCTACCTAATTAGTTCAGAATCCGATCCCAACATCTTAATTAGGCCTGACCCCTGGAGTGTTTGACCCAACATCATCCACCAGCTCAAAAATACAGTTACATCCACACTGTATCTAAGTATCCTCCTAGCAGCTGTCATGTCTGTCTGAGTAATTTCCATGTCATTCTCCTCTTCTAACACAGACAAGAGCAGCAATCCCTGGGATGCTGCTGCAGCCCCACAGCCCTGGCTGCCCTACACGTGGCTGCACTCTCATTGCATTCCCACATCAGTGCCAAAGCTGTGGTTATTACACTCACTTGAGATAACCCACTTAGTTAAACTAGGCTGACTGCAGCAGCATGCAACTCACCCTGGACTCGCCACCTAATTATATTCCCAGCAGATTTCCTGGGAAAGATTTCCCTAAGCTCCCTGCAGTCACTGCCAGCCAAGCTGAGCAACCTCTCAGCTCACAGGGATCCGTCTGCAAGGGCTTCAGTGACACCTTTATCTCTGGCAAAGACGCCAAAAGAAGCGGCCGGGGAGCAGTGGAGATCACAGGCTGAGTGTGGACCACAGAAAACATCCCCACATTTGCAGACATGAAACACTCCAGCGGGGAGCAGCAGCCAGTGGGGCTGTATCGCTGAGCAGCAGGCACAGCCCGGTCCCTGGAGCATAGCACAGCCTTCCTCCAAGGAAAGCAGCCCATACATTATGCAAAGAATTTACTGTTGGTTTTGAAATACTGCCTGATAGGAAGAAGAAGGAAACACGTGTTAGATGTAAGCCACAACACTTAAAGTGCTGCTGGAAGAAATGCAGACAGTGCAGCAAGAAGGGTGATATAAAAGATGAGTAGACCGGCATCTATATTTTCTTTTTCTTTCTTTTTAAACAAGGCTTTTAAATGCACTTTGTTTCATTTTAAGGACCTGAATGCAACCTATAACTGTATAATGTAGTGCCCTCATTTTTGAAGTTAAGGAACATAAAACCCAAGCCCAGCGCCCAAAAAACTCCCCAGGCTGCTTTGGCAAAATCAGCATTCACCCAGGGAGAAGGCACAAGCCAGATATGCTGGTAGCTGCAGTTTGGCTCCTGGTTGCCCTGTGCTCTGGGGAAGCAGAAGAGACTCACCCCCACCTTGTTGCTGGAGTTAATTTTCTTTCCCCCTCCATCAGATTGCAGCAGTCAGCAATCAGGTCCCAACCCTCACGTTGCTCATTCCCTGCCCAGCTGAGGGAGGACTCACTCATTCTGCTATTTCATCTCACCCTGAAACACGTCCCCTGCCCCTGAATTCCTCCCTATTACTGTGCAGACAATAACTAACCTCACTAACCTTCCCTGCAACAGCAGCAGTAATTCAGCGGTGCCTGAGTTATGGGCAGGCCCTCACACCCTCTGAGGCTGTGGGAGTCCTGCCAGCACTTTCCCTGGGTATTTACTTGCCACTTCACTCCCATGGAAATTCCTCTATACCCTGAATTACCTGGGAACGTGGGGGCTGCCATTCATTTTTTGTCTCATGTCCTCTCTCGTGACCCCACGATGTAATGCCCTGTAGGAAAGGGGGTTGTGCACGAGAGGATTTCAGTGACAGTTCAATTCCTTTAGCATTTCTACACTTGGAAGAGTGCACAAACAAAATGAAGCCAAGTAGCCACAAAGATCTGTCTGTAAGCTGAAAAGTATCCCCAGTTTCAAGTGCTGCATCCCCCATTTAACAGATCAAAAATTAGAAAGGCAAAATGAGTGTTCATTACACTATTGAAAAGGCTGTTTGGAAGTCTTTCATTTGCCTAAGTCGCTGATTTTCCTTTAATAATGGACAGTTTGGCTTTTACAAGGCTCCACACCAAAGCCTGAGGTACACACAGAACACAAACACATCTCTGTGCTTGCACATACCAGTACAGTCGTAGTCACTATGGCATTCTTTTTAAAAAACATCTTTTCTGCATTAGGAAATCTGTGATAAATCACATTTTAATTAACTTTATGTTAAACCTTGATGATACAAAGATCCTGGAAGTGGGCTACAAAGCCTTGTAGCCTCCAGAACTCTTGAAAGTAGCACAACATTTGTCTTCTCTGAAGACCTGACTTTGCCCCAGCGTGATACGGGATGGACCCCAACAGCACATGAGGGCTCTGCCCAGCCCCATTCCACCCCAGTTCACTCCAGTCCCATCCTGAGCTCCACCAGCCAGAGAACAGAGTGATCTCCATTGCTTTCCAGAGCTGGAGCTGGTTCATGGATACCATTCCAACCTGTCACACCAAAAGGCAAAGCTCCTGTTGACTCAAGGAAGAGGAGGAGTAAGACCTGTGGTTTTTCCTTTTATTTTGATTGTTTGCAGACCTCTCCCGCTATAGTTACACTATTTGTGTATGTATTAGCCCTGAGACTGGGCTGGGTAATTAGTTTCTGTCAATAAAAGCAGCTGACAAGCCTGTTCAAACCCACACTGCCTTGGCCTTAATGTTTCATAGACACACAAACATCCTCTGCCTTCCAGCAGCAAAAGGAGTTGCTTTGCTCAGGAAATCTTCAAATGTAGCCTGCCACACACCTCCACTGATTCCCAGCTTGGATTTACACAGACTCATAAAACAAAAGGAAAACCAATAAATGCTTCTCCAGTATTTCAATCCTCTCACTAAAACTGGGCAGCAGCTTGCCACGAGCTCGGACCCAGCTAGCCACGACATCTGGGGTTTGATTTGTGACACTGAGCACCCGGCTCTATGGAAATGGGAAATTTTAAGAACACTCCCAAACCATAAAGAATTTAACCACGTCCTTAATTTTACGCAGTGTCAGTGCAGGAGATTTAAAAAGCAATAAACAAACTTGTTACTGCAATAGAATCGAAGAGGAATCATAAAGTCACTAAAGTTACAGGGCTAAAATATGGTGAGGAGAATGGACAATGGCAACATTTATTCAATAAAACTCATTTATATGTAAAAGATTGAATAAAAATATATACCAGTATGCAGGCACAACAAATTATATAAGAGAAAAGAAAATGTTTTATGGGCAAGTTGTTTTATATTATGCATGCAAACATCATAGCTGTATGGGCAAAGGTGTTAACCATCTGCAATCAAGCTGTAAAGTGCCAGAGAGGTGATGGGAATTGTGGCACCAGCCATACAAAGGATGACAACAGTTTTCTGTAATAAGCCAACTGCAAGAGCTACTCCTATTTACTATGTGTCTCCTTCTCCTGAGATATAAACCCAGTCCTCTATCTGCTTATGAAATCTAAATATCCAAAGGCCTTTTCTTCAAGAATGATGGGGTATTAATTCTGATGGCTGGGTCAAATTTCAGCCTGGGTAATTGCTTTCTGCTAAGAGATAGTTAAACTTATAGTTTTAATTTAAAGATGCTCCTCTAGAGTCTGCTGCCTGTGCTGTACTGAGTATGCATTCAAACAATCTCCACTATGGGAAGCAGTATTTTAACATGTTCCTTGTGTCCTGCTAAGGTTTACCTCAGCTACTAAAATTACAAAGACCTTATTTAATAGGAAAGGTCACCTTTACCTCCCCTGCCACAAATTTGGCCCTAATATCTGTTACATCCGAAGATCTTTTGTGGATATTACCCTGACTCAGACCAACAGGTAGAAAGATGCTGCAGGTTTTTCCATTCAAATCTGTTCCCAGTGTTAACATGGGGATGTGGCTCAGGGTAACAGCACTGCCACAAATGTCTGGGGAGCACCCAGATGGGTTTGCAATTGTCTTAACTAACCATCTCATGGCAATCAATCAATTAACTGAAGGTGAAAAACCAGTGAAGACGAGTTTGTAGATAAGAGTAAACAATCTGGGCTGGAATTGTGGAGAAGAAAGTGAAATTCCATTTCCAGGGCTGTCAGAGGGATTTAAACGATCACTCAGGAGAAAGGTTTTCTTTTTTTCCCTTTGTTTTTTTCTTTATTTTCTCCAGGCTGAGGGTTTCCATAGATCTTCACATTGATCTGAAGTGGCCAGGGGCAGAAAAAGCCAATTTTGGCTGCATTAGCTGGTCTCCCTTCCACTTCAGCTTAACACAAAGAGAAATGCCACCCACACCCCAGAACGACTCGGTGCCAAAGGCTTGCCTCAGAAAGCAGGATTCCAGCCAGGCACTTCAAATCTGAAAGTCAAATCCTCCCCAAACCAGTGGAGGGAGAGCTCCTGAACTGGTCCCAGCCCACACCCCCCTGCAGGCAGAGGCTCCAGGCAATGCCCACGTGCCAAGGGTGGAACAACTCACCCATGTGTAAGTGCAGTTGAGGGCCGGATGGTTTTTTCCCCCCTACCTTTATTTTTTTTCATCTGCAAAGGCATTTATCTCTCCCCTTGCTGCCTAGACTTCTATTCTGTTATTTGGAAGCTCTAAAGTAAAATTCCCCATTATATAAGGTACCCTGGCAGGCAGGGCCCAGGCCCTGGGGTGAGCAGCAGCTCTGAGCATGGAAGGGGATCTTGCATGAAAATGTTCGTTCTGTGCTGGTAAAGTCTCTGAGGGAGCTGCTCTTGTCCAATTCCATTCAGAAAACGCCTCAAAACCAGAACATTTTCTGTGAAACAGAGAAACTCTCCCTTTTCCCTCCAGCCCCCCATCCCTCAAACAAGCTAAAGAGCCCCTTTTCCAGCCCGTGGAACTGAATTTGCCTTTATGAGAGGAGTTCAAACGTTCTGTGGCCAAGGAGCCCTGGCCTGCTGCCTTCAGAACCCCAGGGGGAGAGGGTGTTTTTGTGGGAGAGGACCCCAAACCCCCACAGATGATAGATGGTGCTCAGTCCCCACTGAAAAGGGGTTCAGGACTGTTTTCTCCTGCGCCCCAAAGTCAGCGGGAGCTGGAACAAGCAGCACCATTTCTGACTCTCTCCCTGTTTGCTCCCTGCACAGAGGTTATCCTGCCTTGCCTTCCTCCAGCTCTGCATACAACCAGCACAAAGTGCAGCAGCCACACAGTGTCATTTTTGTAATTAAAGCCCCTGACACTGACTTTCCTGTTTAACCTGCTGTATTGGAGCTGCTCTCTGTTCTTCCTTTAATGTGGCTGCTGATCTTTCAAAGATCTTGGTTGTGTCTCAAAAGCCAGCTGGAGGTGGACTCTTCAAATGGAGTCAAAGAAAAATCGACATGGGGAAAGTTAACTAAACTTTAACTCAAAGAAAAGTTTCCCCTTCAGTTTGGAGCAAATATTGAGACCTGCTTTATTACAAAGCCACTCTGCCATATCACTGAGGGCTTGTGTCTGGTTTAACACATACACAGTTAATCTCCAGGCCAAAAAAAGTTGAAACCCGGGAAAAAGAGAAAAAATGGTCGTCGTAAATGTCATATTAAATGGGAAGATCACAAGTTGAGAAGCAGAAGGTTGAATTTTTCTCGTATCTTTGTTTAATCACAGCAACTGTGTTCATTCTGTAGACTGCAACACAATGGGGCCATCCCTGTTCAAACAGGAATGACTATAAAAACACCAGACAACCAGATCAAGAGACACTTCAGCGGGAAAGTAAATTCAGGTGGAGTGAAATCTATAGCACACTTTGCCTGCTGAGTATTCACACGTACAAAAATCGATGTTCAGGCTCAAACATACAGAAAAATGCCATTGCACAAATGATCCTGGAAACTTCTGACTGTATTATGATAAAAACATGTTCTTTTTGCAGAGGTGGAATAGTTCACCAGAGTTAAGTGCTCAAGGCAGGAATTTGCTCAGGAGTTCAGCATCCTGGGAGACCATGGGGTGCTGGTGTTTTAGGCAACTTCTGCGAGGGTCACATCTGTCCTGGAGTCAGATTTAATGGCATAAATCTCCAAGTTCTTGCTGATAGAAGGCACCAGAAACAGGGCTACCCAAAAATCCTCTCTGCAAACTGAAGAGGCATCTGATAGTTACACGATAAGAAAATCCTTGATCTTTGCTCTTGTTGACAGAAATTACACATCTTGGGGCTGCACATATTTATGGAGCTTTAGACAAATAATAGGCACTATGGGTTGGTTTTCGGAGCTCTATTTGCTTTCAAATTTAGAGTAATGAATAAACCCTTGGGCACTAATTCTGGAAACTGAGCCTGCCTTATGAGATTATCTGCAGCTCAATAGTCAGGGGACAAGGGAAATAAAAGGATTCACATTACGAATTTTATAATGACTTACTGCTCACTTATCTGAAAAATAGTTGGAGTCATAATTAGCCAGCCTTCTCTGTGCTTTAAGGTGCAGAGATTTCTATCTGCTGCACACCTTAAAATTTGCATTTTAATGGGCTAAAGATGTATATCAGTAATAGCACCAAGGATGCTCTCTTATCACAAGTATTAATACAATATATAGCTTAGGAGACTCACCTACCCACAGTACAGCAGGTTTGATCAATAAAGAGCACACAGTGACCAAGGCAAGTCAAATCTAAATGTCACTGTGCTGACATGCCTCTAAATAACAACCCCCAGGCTGCAGTTTGAGGTCAAAAACATAATAACGCCACAAACATGCAGATGGTTCAGCTGGCTGTGGTGAACAGGGGGTTCATTTTCACTCCTGCAATTGGATGAGGAAAAGTTCAGTACAAAATGCAGCTGCCCATGGGTGGAGTGCAGATTGCTCAGGAACAGACCCCAGAGTCCTAAGCATCATATTATGGACTTTCAAATACTTTTTTTTCAAGAAACAAAAAGCTTGACTTAACTAAGGCAGCAAATTTTTCTGGCTCCTGTTTATTTTTAATTCTGGACCTGTAATAGAACTAATAACTTCTAGGGAGGTTTTTTCCTTCAGCTTTTAGGAGCAACCCTAACCTTCCATGACCAAAAAGCAGAACTACTTCTCCCTCAGTGTAATTTGTACAACCACAACAGCGAGGCAGGGAAAAGAAAATAAACCTGGCAAAAGAAGCCACTGGTGAACAACCCAACATCATTTCCACAGCTCCCTTTGTGTGGCTTCCTGGGAACACTGAGCACAACCCAGCTCTTGGCCTGCACAGAACATCAGCACCATTGTTAATAGTTAATCCATGGCATTATATATTATTATAAGTTAATTTCATGCATTTATATTCAGTTGTTTCTGCAACGAATTTAATCTGAGCAGGACAGTGAGAAATCCTGGTGAAAACCCAAGCTGAGAACAGATCAGCCACTGCAGTGTGATGGAGAACACTGTGAAAATATTTTATCTCCTCCTGTTTCAGTCCAACAGAGACAAGGAAGAAAAACATGCCAATTGTCAGCTGTGAGTGGCACCAGCATTGCTTCTGGATCCAAGTTACTCCAAGAGTTCAAGGGAAGTGACTCTGCAGCTCGACAGCTGAGGTACCTTCCTTAGACAAGGGAATTAATTGCCACTCCCAAAATTATGAGCACTTGGTTTCCTTCAGATAGAGGCAAACACCATTATTTCCCAACCACACCCATTTATAGAGTTTTACATGTGCCATCCTGATCCCAGTTTCCAGAGCTGTCAGAGCAGCTTCTCCCAGGGGGACAACGACACAAGCAAGAGGTGGCCACGGAAGGAAGATGGGAAGTGCTCCAAGAGGTGATGGAGGCCTTCTGGCACATGAAGGGCTTCATCTCCAGATGATATATTCCTCTGACACAAAGAATTAGAGAAAATGACATATTTTGCTCTTTAAACATCAAAAGAAATATTTAGCTTGGGAAGATTGGATTAAACAGGGATTAAGTTCATGTTGAAACTGTCACTCTGTGGCTGGAGGGAACCAGGGGGCTGAGCTGCCTCCTCCTTTCCAGCTTTTCCAAATGCTTCCCTGAAATAACTTCCAGTTTTAGCTCTGCTTAGTTGTGCATCAAAACTGGGACTGGGAAGGGAGACCAAAGCTGATATCTGTCCTTTAAACCTGGGAAAATCACGGGGACACAAACTTGAATAGTGGCAAAACTGCAGATAATGAGTAAGCTTAAAGGAAGACAGAAGAGAAAATACTTAAAGTATTCCCAGTGAGTGAAGTCTCTGGAGAAAAATCCAAAAAGCATCTCCTATTTTTAGTGAGGGTCTGTGGTAAATGTGTGTCATCCAAGGGCACATAATTGAACAGCAGAAGGATTGGATAAATCTGCTAAAGTCTTTCGAACACTCTGGTCTGCCAGCAAGTGTAAATGGTGTTTGAAACACCCAGCACTTTGAGGGGTCTTTGCAATGGCAGCAAGAGAACCAAATGGCCTCAAAGAGAACCAAAATCAGCCTCAAAGAGAACTACAGAAACAGAGCCTGGCTTGGGGTTTTGATTCAGACTGGTTGGGAAACAAAGATTCATTTCATAAATGGAAATGGACTTTAATTTGCATTGTAACTGAAACAAGACACTTGGAGGGAAGCAGGAGAAGGATGAATAGAGACAGAAAGGGGCAATATCCACGCTGTGGCCTGGTGATTACAGCCCTTGCTGCAATCCAGGAGGTCTGGGTTCAAGTGCTGCAATCCCCAAAGCACCAAACCCCTGTCACTCCAGTAAATAGTTGCTCTTACAGTAATCACAGAAGGACTCATATCAAATGGGCCATTTCTCTATCAGAAGATTACTTTAAACACTTTAATCAGAAGACTTACCACTTCTCCTCATCAACAATTAGCAGCTCCTCAGAATCATCCCAAAAGGGAGCTCATATGGCTCTCACTGACAATGCCATTGATGCCAGTCAGGAAGACTGATTTCCTTGCAAATAAAACTTCCACGATTGAAACCCCGGGATGTTCTGCAAAAATCTTTCATCTCTTGTAGTTAGGGCAGTCCCTTCCAGCTGGAATTAACTCCTGGTGGTGGTACTACTGAGCTGTATAATTTTGTTTTTTTCTCTTCAAATAGACGTCTCCAAATTTTAATAAAAATACAGTGACCCTCCCTTCAGAAATTTTTCTGCGTTTTCTTTTATATTCTGGGGTTTTCATGTGTTTATATAGGATCATAGGTGTTAAGAACACCCTTAAACCTTAAAATCCTTAAAAAACCTTAAAATCATCATGTCCCACCATATAACAGAGGCAATTGCAACTGGCTGATATGGAGAAATCCATATCCAACATTACCACCTGTATTCACGGTCTGACAAGCAAACCTGGCTATTAATAATTAGTTTGTATCTGTTTTATCTTCTCTGGCTTAGAACTTTGCCTGTTTGGGGGCTGAAACCTCTCTGGTATGTTTTCATAACATAAAACTGTTGAATAAATTCTTTACAGGTTCTTCAGCTTGGAAAGAAAATGGGGGGGGGGGGGAAGCTAAATATAACAATTTTATCTCAGTAGTATTTATATGTATATTTAATAATTTAGAGGGAATTAACTCCTATTTAGATGGAATAAAAAATTTAAAAACTAGCTAAGATTATATGTAATAAACCTAAATATCCTAACTTTTTCCAGGTTGTATTTGTCCTTCTCAGTAAGTCATCAGCCAGAAGTTTTCCAGAGCCATTCAGGCTCCCAGGTGAGTCAGGGATGGGGGAGGACCTGGATGCCACATTGGCCTGCTCAGTCCATGCATACCCCTCCTCAGTTAATGGTGAGATCCCGTTCCTGGTAATGAAATTCTTCCAATTATCACTCAGAGATCCTGGTTATAAGCCTTGAGTATCCTGTGGCCTCATTTCACAGCAATCTCCAGCAATGAAAGGTGCTTCTCCCCCATGTTTACCTGGGGGTGAACATAAAAGGAGACTATAAAGTGTCTCATGATCTACCAGGAGCAGGGAGATTGCACTGAAATTCAGGAAGGACATTTTCAAAGGCACAAATCTCAGTTAGGAGTGGAGTTGCAATCTGTGCTTTGAACACAGCCCTTAGTGCTTGAAGTTGGGCTCCAAAAGGAAATTCAGCTTCTGCCCAACCAATCTGGGATGTGCTGGCTCCCACCCCTGCTCCTGATTTACAGGCACAGAGAAACTCCCTCCATCTCCCCCTCTTGCCTGAAGAGTTTATATTTTAAAACCCCATTTCACGAACTTGTGAAGCCTCCAGTCTGTTCCAGAAGAAAATCCGAGCAAAATGTGCCTGTCCTACTCCTTTCCTGAACTGCCTCTCGCCTCTATTTTTATCTTTTCTCCCTGAAATTTCTCAGAAGTGATACTGTCTCATCTTGTCTAGTCCTGGCTCTCCTGGCCAGACCAGCAGAGCAGCCCAGGTCAGGCACCTGAGCACAGCCACCCCAGCTGGGATGCCAGGACAGGACCATCTGGAGCATCTCAAGCTCCAAAATTTCGTGGCAGGTTGTAAAACAGCACTTGCTAGAGGTCAAGTGTACCATGTACATTGGGCAGGCAAAAAAAAAATTAAAATACACAATTATGTGCTTGTACAAGAAAAGCAAGAATAGCTACGAAAAGCAGGTATTTCACCTAAACTGATGAGTTTACACAGAAAACAACTGCTCAGGTAAGACAAACAACTGGCTGCTCCATGCTGATGTTTAAACATTACCACAGAAACAGGTAAAATTAGAGAATAGAGGGATTTGGTCTGAAATGACACAAAAGAAAGATGGTCACAAGTACCAGACCCTCCACTTGAGTTAAACCTTCATCTCCTAATCACCTGCCACAATGAACAGCCTCTGTTCTGCACGAGGCTGATCACAAATTTTAAAGCCAGTTCCTTCACGGTGATTAGTTTTTGGTTGCCTCAACTTTCTCCATTCAAATGTACATTCAAAAACTAAAAGAGGTTTATTGCTGCCTGGGAAAACTATAGACCACTTGGATTTAATTGTGCCATGCTGAAGCAAAGCTTTGACTTGTATATATCTTACTGAGAAAATTAAATGTTTTCATCATCCAGCCATACTGAATAGTTAAGACTGGCAGTACTACCCATTAAACACACAGATGCTTTTAAGTTTGATTAGGGAGCTGTAACAAACAGCTCCAGTTTCATTAGCATGTGGAAAATAAGGTAGGAGAGTTGAAAAGGCACGAAAAGTTACTTAAGGGCTAAGAGTAACATTGAAAAATCAGAGCCCTGTGGGAAAAAAGCTCAAATACTGAACAACTGGGAGGCACCCAGGGAAGGGTTTTATTCCCAGCACAAAGCAGGACACAGCTGCCTCCTTCCCTCAGCACACAGGGAGGCTCAGCTCAGGCAGAGAAAATAATCTTTACACCTTCCACAGAATTAAAGTCTTTACACACAACTGCCAAACAAGAATCACAGAGATTGCAGAGTTCCATTTGTTTCCTCCCTATATATGAAAATAAAGAAACAAATAAAGGAGAGGCAGGAAAACAAACAGTGTCATCGTTCTCCTGTTTAGGATGTCATTCAAATACTCCTTTCTTTTGCATATGGTGAAATTAAAAACAAATAGCATGAGGTGACAACTTTTCTGTCTCACTGACCTCAAATCTCTGCACAAATAGCTGGAGAGTTTGTACCCTCAGCATCTGAGACAGTAACACTCACTGGATTTATTGTCTTAATACCACCCTTGACAACTGGAAACATCCATCCTATTTTAGCAAAAAGGGAACAGCCTGACCAGACATGAGGTGTGTGGCTGAGCTAAAAATTTAATCTACAAATCCTAATCCAAGACCTCTTGTGTTAAATCATCCTTTCCCAGATGCCAGTCACTCCATTTGGGTCTGGAGGGTTTAATCCACACCAAAGCCATCCCCTGGGTTTCAGGGTTCCCTGGGGACTCCCAAATGTCTTCAGACTTCGAAAATTAGTTAATTTTCAGAAATTCACATGTGAAAAACTTTAACCTAAATACACATCCAAACCCTCTAGTATGGACTAGAGAGATAGAAGGACCTTTAATACCTACTAGAGCTGTGATTCTCTTTGTCTTTGAGACCTCAATTACAACCATCCTTCCTGGTTTTGTAAGGTCCTTTGCCACAAGAACATTCCATAAAACTCATGAAGATCCAACTTTTAGATCCTTTGGTCACTTGTTCCTTTAAATGACACCTGTGAACCCCCAGGTCAATTTACTGATTTATTGCTAAAGTGCCACAAAACTCATAGACAGGGTTCCAACATGCAAATTTAATAATTCCTTTACTGAACATTTCAGTGCTTGGGAATTGAATATAAAGGAAAAAAAAATAGAGAAAGAGGCACAGTCTTTATGAGCTTCCATTGCTGGGAAATGCCTAAAGTCTTCAGTTTAGACTTTTCCAAAATGATGCAACAGAAACGGATTTAAAGGCTTTCTCCTTTAACATTCAATCCAAGATGAAATATAATATACTGAAATATCACTACAGAGTTTTGAATTTGTTAGGAACATAAAGACAGCTTGGTTTAAGTTAGAACTCTCAAAGTTTCCTGTTGACAGGAAAAGTAGCAGTGAGATCCCGCCTCAGGGTCCAGACCCTTATTGCTGAAATGCATCACTGCCCACTGGGAAAAACCACAATCCTGGCAGGGTTTGGGCTCCTTACAAGTTAATATTTCCTCCAGCTGTGGGGGATACATCCAGGCAGGTTACACAGGGTCATGGTGAGTGGGTGTCATTTCTTTCTCTGATATTTCTGTTACTGTGCAAGAGAAAAAAGAAAGTATCTAGTGCAAGGAGGAGATAAAAATCCCACCTGGCTTTCAAATGTCCATTTATACACGTCTGAAACACATCCTTCACTCTCCTTGGTCCACTCAGATGATGACTTGGAAAGATGGAGCCAGGTAGAAAGAAAGAGGAGATGAATTGAAGTGTGTCTGTGTGATGGTGCTTTACAGATGGAATCACAGAGTGGTTTGGGGTGAAAGGGACCTCAAAGATCATCCAGTCCCACCCCTGCCATGGGCAGGGACACCTCCCACTAGCCCAGGGCTCTCCAAGCCCTGTCCAACCTGACCTTGGACACTTCCAGGGATCCAGGGGCAGCCACAGCTTCTCTGGGCAACCTGTGCCAGGGCCTCCTCACAGTAAAGATTTGTTCCTGACTAATCTGAACCTGCCCTCTGTCAGTGTGAAGCCATTCCCTCCTGTCCTTGATGAGCACTCCCTTAATGGGCTGTGCCTGAAGCCACTGTTTAAACAGCATTAAGCAGCTGAAGGACAAGTTCTGCACCTCCCAGCCAGCACCAGGAGGACCTGAGGGGGTGACCCAAAAGGTGCATTAATACAACAGCTCTGGGGAGTACAGAACAAACTCTGCAATTTGGGTTAATGGCCACTGGTCCTCCAGGGAAATAAGCCCATTGCAGTACATCTGCAGTCTGTCTGGGATTTCACTCCAAAGTATTTATGTCCTACTATGTCCTACTGGCATAAAGCAGCTCTCTCCTCCACCAGTTTTATGAGGGTCCTTAAGTACACATAATTTTCAATGTAATTGCATAGGAAGATGTGCATATTAAATATTACATTTACTGATGTGTCCTCAGGTACGTGAGAAATGGCTTTGTTTTACATGTCCTAAAAAGACCAGAATTTCCATATAAAGAGCTGTGCAATCCAAGTTCACGTTCCACGGGGATTTTTGTAGGCTCAAGTCCAAAATAAACTAATGAACAAATGAACTCGAGAAAATTCTAAAAGCACGCTCTGTGCTGCTTGGGTTGAACCAGGAGAAATCCAATGACCTGGGAATTCAACTGACGCATTTTGGTGCTTCTTCAGGATGCATATTTTGCTGAAAGTTAACTGCTCCCCTGCTCAGGGGACTTCCCAACCCCAGCCTTCAGCAGAAATAACATTTCAGCTTCTAAATCATATTAAAAACATAAATGGTGCAAGAGAAATATAAAATTTCTAACACTTAATTGAGAACAAGTCCCGAGCAGGGAGGAGGTGACATTGCTGGGGCCAAGGGGAGAGGGCTCCTGGGTTCTGCTCTGAATTGCCTGGCTCACTCAGGGAGTGACTGTGGAAGAGCAAGAATCAGAATGGGAACGGTTCCAGGAGTGGAAAAAGATATACAGCAATTGAAAGGACTTTATTATATGGACTTTACAGTTCTTTGGAACAAGTTGCTTAGGTCACCCTCCACAAACACCTGTGAGTTAACCTAAGTATGGTACCCAAATTGTTTGTAGATGATTCCTGTGAAAACTTGGGAGAGTACTTGGGATTACACTAAAGGAGACTGGGAGAGTCTTTCCAAATCATTGTTTTATTAACACATGGCACTAAATAATTTAAAACTGTGAGTTTAACGTCCGTGTTACTGTATCAGGGAAATCTGAGCTGGAGCATCCAAGCAGTGCCTGAATTATTCACGTGTCTGACATGCATCTCATGACTTTGATACATTCCACAAAAAATACTGTGGATTTTTATCTGGAGATGGGAGTTAAGAGATGAAACCAAATCGCTGGTAGATCCTGTTGCTAAACATCCTAGATAAAAATGTCAGATGAGATCTCCCTGTTTAACCTTGCCTATCTTCTCACCCAACAGAGAAAATTATTTAGGATTAGGAAATCTCAGAGGTCTGTTTGATTCAAACTATAGAAAGGAAATTTAAAAAATCAAAGGAAGCATTCCTGAACTTATTCAGCCTTCTGGCCTTTGGGAAGTACCAACACAGAGCCTGTGACTCAGCTGAACACTCCTCAACCCCCCTTTGCCCTGTGAACTTCACCCCTGCAACAGAGGCAAAGAAAACACAAAACTGCATGTTTTACAGCCTTAAATACTCATCAGTTTGTTCCCTTAAATTACTTTCTCTTAGCACTCCAATGGGTCAAGGACACCAGAATTGTGCAGCACCTGGGATCCACGCAGTGTTTTCTGAAGAGGAAGAGCAAATGGAAGTAGGTGTTGACATTGCATAAGAAACATGGTATTCCTCAGCAGACCTAATGGGTTATTACACAGGAACAAATGAAAGGTAAACTTTGCTATGTGAGAGCCTCCTGGCAGCAGCAAGGCACAGGGAGAGAAACGCTCAGGTTTAATTAAAAAAAAAAAAATACTGCCTTGATACAATTTATAAAATCAAATAATAGCTCAAATTGACTGAGGATGTAACTTGATATAATTTCACCAGTCATGCAGATTTGTAGCAGAAGTGAATTTTCTCCAACGCGTTTGCTGTTAATGAAAATCTGCCATGGAATTCTTCCCTCAGACTTGTGAGCTGGGAAGGTCTCATTTGTTGGACAAGCTCAGGTGAAGTGATGGAATTCAGCCCTGGATGATGGCACTGTCCTCCCTCCAGGACAGAGCAGAGGGGCAGTGGTCAAAGTGCAGTGGCAACTTCTATTTTTCACTCTTTGTGGAATTGTAGATGTTCAAATATTGCCATCTTTCGGTAAATAAAACCACAAACCAGTGGGCATTGATAACAACTCTGGTTAGGGCTGGATTGGGAAGAAGGTTGTTTTATTTTAATGCAAAGGGCCTTGAGGAAACACCCCATCAATCCTATCCATAGGCTTTGAGTATTACAATTTATTACTCACAGAAATGGAACCATTATCAACTGGACAGGCAGCCAATTAAAACCCAAAAGACAACTGCACATTTCAGCCTTCCCCTTTTCTTCCTCCCAATCCTCCTTTATTTTTCCCCTTTAATATTTTCCTGAAGAACCTTCCCTTCACCAAAAGCCACAGAGCAACTCAGTGATGGAAAACTACCCCTATGACAACAAAGAGTGCTTTAGGTCGCTTAAAGAATCACTCCCAAAGGTATCACCAAAAGCAGGCTTTATATAAATTTGTCACCTGTTCCCTGCCCAGGGCCCTTCTCTCATTTCAACTCTGGACTTTCTGTCACTGACACATGGAAAGTTATTCTGTCTTCTACTCTAGAAAAATGCCAGTGGCACAACAGGTAGGAGGAGGGATTTGTTTTTTCCCTCTCTTTGCAGCTGTATTTCGGGATGGAAGGCTCTGCCCCACACCTCCCCACTGCCGAGGGGCATGGGGTAAAATGAACAGGAATGGTTTGGAGGACAAATGCCAACAAACCCATCCCAAGCTCATTTTGATCCCTAAAAAGGTTTCTGAGTGGTTTTTGTTGATGTGCAAATTGCTCTGCCCTTCTTCCTTCTTACTTCCACTTGGTACAGAGACGAAATGGTAAAAATATCCCCATTTTTCTGGTGCTGTTTCCCATCTGGAAGCACATATAACCCCGGGGGGAAGTGCTTGACCTTGTCACATCTTCAGTCTGATCACCTGAGACAACACCTGGGAGCTCTTGAGTGACACCCCAACTCCTGCCAAAATCCCTGGAACAGAACCCCTTCCCCTTCTGCAGAGGAGGGGAACCCCATCCTCTTCAACCCCTGCTTCATTTCCAGACAACACCTACAGCCATCAGCAAACTCCAAGAAAAGTGGCACTGATTTTGCAATTGCAAGCACACTTAACATTTTATCCTTGCTCTTTTTTATCCTGTCCCTTCCAATAGTCATTAAATTTATTAAGTGGCTTCTACAAGTGCCTCCTCTCACTTCCAAAAAAGACCAGATTATCAGCACAGAATATATATCTAGGTTCAGTCCCTCTTTTCTTATCTTTTCTGACAAACCACTCTCCTTCACAGTTTTATCTATATAATTGATGAACCACACATGACATAATTTACAGCCCTCTCCAGCAACCTTCTAAACTGCACACCAGTCATTCCAGGATCACACTCTCTCAATGCTGCTGCTCCAGCCAGCCACTATAAACTGATTTTTTTTCTTTTCTCTATACAAAACTACAGTGAAATAACCAAGAACAGAAGCTTAACCAAGATTTCAGACAAAATATTAAAAAAAAAAAAAAAAGAGGGAAAAAAGTGCTAAAGTTGGCAGAATTATCTGCATTTATTGTTTGTGCACACAAAGGCACAGCCCAGCCCTTTGTGCAGGTGAAGGGAATTCAGGACTAGTAGACACACTAACAGATGAAGGAAAAGGATGCTGCTCTGCCTTTCTCTTCCCTTTCTCTTAATGCATGGAAGGCTTTGCATCCATTGCTCTCTTATTAAGAAACCAGGAGCTGTGTCTCAGGAAGAAAACTCTTCTGTGGCTTTTCCTTATAGTGGGAGAAAAATGAACAGCATCAATCCTTCCAGGAAAGGTAGAATACAGCAGCAGAGAGAAAGTAGCTCCTGCATAACAGAAGCCACCCCGACAGGGATGGTAAGTATGAAAGGGTGTCTTTTATTTGGCCTGAGACAGATTAAAGATCTCTGTGAATTGAGGGAAAATAGAGAGAAAGCCCCTCCCAGCAATTACAAGAAAAATAGAAGGGCACACATACATGCAGAGAGAGGAAAAACACAGTGGAAATGCTGGAGCCAGCCCCTAATTCAGGTTGCTTTATGAATTCATTCTAATCCAGACTTTCAGCCTGGTCTGATGTTCAGAACTCACTTCCACCGATGAAAATGGCAACCTCTGAGCAACACTGAGCACACACAGCTTTCCCTTTCCTGCCCATTTCAGCTGGATTGTTTTATTGGGAATGTTTTTCTGCTGTGGTAGGCAGGAGCCTGGGAAGAGGAGATAAATTCTCCTAATGATGGTGTCTGCTGTAACTCGGTGGTGGGGCAGCACGACGACCTGCAGACATGAAGGCACCTGCCTGGAGCAGCACAGAGGAGCCCCTGGGGCTGCCTAAAGCTCTCAGAGAAACACTCAGAGCAGCCCTGGGAAGAAATCCCAGTCTTGTAGAGGAGGTCCTCGCTCTGCTCCCCTGAAAAACCTGAAATTTTATACTTATTATAGAAATTTTTGGTTTATTTTCCAAGGCTCCACTGCACCCTTCATCTTAGAGGATTTGCAAAACCCATCGTTCCCTTCAGGCTACTCCCATCATCTTAAGGTATCACTGAAAGAAAAAGTCCACAATGAGCTGAAAATCAACATTTACCCTCCTTTTCTACAGGTGTTGTTTAGGAAATGCCCCCTGCAGTCCAAGGTGCACGACCACGGCTCAGCAGAGCAGAACCATCGGATTTATTTCTGACTTCAGGTGGAAAATGCGTTGTTCTTTGATAAAAAAAGTCCTTTTATTTTTAGAAGTGATGTCTCAAATATGCATGAATGGGCACATGTCTTTTCCATTGAGTGATTCCAAGCAGAGGGTTTGGCTCAGGTCCTGCCACCCCCTCCTTGTTAGACCTTGAAAACAAGCTTTGAAACACGGGGAGAAGTTCCACAGAAGGAGCTGGAGAAGGGTCAGGAGAAAAACCTGCTGTCAGTGGGAGAGTGTTATGCACTGTAAATGGTCAGAAAAGGTGATGATCAGAGAGACAAATTAATTTTCATGAACTTCCTTCCCCTCCTGCCGAAAAGCCTGAATTGAGGAGCATTTTCCCTGAGCACAACACAGAAGCTCTGGGGAACAAGCTCGTTATCTGGGCACCACACTGGGACAAGATTTGCTGCATATTAGTTTTTAATAGGCAATTGCTGACTATTTGCAAATAGGGAGTTATCTGAAAGTGTGAGGATCAAGTTGGCTGGCCCTATTTTTCTACTTCTAACTGAGAAGGGAAAACTGTGGCCAGTTCTTTCTTCTCCACAGCGTCCAGAGCCACCAGCCCTGTGCCTGTTCCCTGCTCACCTCCCTCCAACGTGGGGCTTCTTCGTGCCCCTGACCTGTCACAATGAACCACCACAGGCTTTGCCAGTGGCTTCAAGCAGGGAGGGAGAGAGGGAATAGCTGGAAATTCCGTTCAAGCCGCTTCCCATGACCATCCCACAATATTCCATCACACTTGGTGCAGCACAGATTGGAGGAGAATCCCTCATGTCACTTCCAGATATCAACTGGACACTTTAAGAGGTGAACATTCTTTTGCTGTTTAACTTGATGACATACACAGAGCAAGTGCATAAACATTTGCCTGACAGTTTAAAAGCAGGAGTTTTGCTTCCTTGCCATTTTTTAATAGATCTGCTTAACTACTTTATCATCTGATTTCCAAATTGCCCTTTCAAGCCTTGCAGCAAAATGTGCATAATTGTGATGGATTTTCTCTTTCCCTCCCCTTTGTCAACAAATGCATAATCAAGTCTAGTAAACTAAAAAATCCAAACCACCAGAAACAGCCTAACAAGTTCTTCCAGCTATTTGTCTAATTTGTATTGACACAAAAACTCATTAATTCAATTTAAAAGAATAAGTAAGAGTCAGGAGCAAGGCATTTATGTTTATATGTCCTTCCTGTTGAACATCAAAACAAGACCTCTGCAGGGCTGGTCACATGAAAAAGCCATTAAAGGATTTGGCACCGAAGTGGCAAATTTCTACTCTGTCATGATAAATGTGTTCAAGTTACTTTGAACAAGATAAAGCACGAGAGACCAAAATGATATGATAAGAGTGGCTTTCCTGATGTTTAAATGTTTCTGTCCCTGGATGCTTGGGAGACTGATATTTAACTGAGGAGCTTAAATTTTACCCTGCACTCTTTAGCTCAGCTTTGAGCTCAATTTAATGGTGTGCCAACCTCAGCCACGCATTTCATAAATGCACAGACCAACAGAGATCCTTCCTTCCCATCAACACACAGGAAATGGATGAGTGCACGAGTATTTCATCTCCCCTGGCTTGAATTTTACCACCTAGAGCCACAAATGAAGCCTCCAGCAGTCAGAGATGCTCAGCAGCACTGAAGATCACACCACTTTTCAAGCTGTGCTGTGATGCTGAGCACTGCCTGACTTTTCCAAGCCCCAGTTTACCCATGTGTAAAATCTGCATGATGAAATGAAGGTGTTTGGAAATTAATTGATACTGGCGGAGCCCTGAGAATCTTGAGTGAAAAAAAGGGCTTCAGGAATGTGTAATAGGATCATTAAGTGAAATGCCAGCAGAGATATTAAAAGCAGGGTCAAATTTCTCAAGCTCTGAGGAAAAGTCAAGGAGGGAGGGCAGAGAGAGGAAGACCCCAGAAGAGGATGAAAGTGGAGAAGAGGCAATGAAACAACCTGTCAGACATCAGGAGCAGAGACAGAACAAAGGTCTGAATTATTAAATCTAATTAGCAACTTAATAAAGAGACAAGTCTTTAAAAATGAAAAGCTGAGACTACATTATGAAGGAACTTGAGAGACACTGGTCATGTAAGGAGTAAACAAATTGTAAGGGAGCACTGGAGAGGCAGAGTGCCCTGAGCTGGGGAGGGGGGCAGAGCCAGGGGGACCCTGCAGGATGAGCTGCACATTCCATTCCCTTTCTCTTGGCACCTTTTGCCTCCTGAGCAAATCAAGAGGCCAAGACCTCCCCCTGGGTTTAGGTTATTGTATATCCCAGCAGTCTGGTAGCCAGCAGTTCAAGATCCTTTCCATCTCCATTGCTCTCAAATATGTGGAAGCAGATCTGGAGAGCTTTCCATAGGACTGTGTGTTAGTGGGAGTTCCCTTTATGTATGTCACTGGATTGTGGTGTTGGGCTGTTTTGATTCCATCTGCTTGCTCCATACAAACAAAAATGGGAAACGGGAAGTCCTATTAAATCTTGTCATGCCTATTCAGTGTTCAAAGGGCAAAACTAATAGGAGATCATCATCTTGAAAGAGAGGGGAAAGAAGAGAAAGGGAGAGAGGGAGGGAGGGAGGGAGGGAAGGAAGGAAGGAAGGAAGGAAGGAAGAAAACTGCAAAAACAATCCTAAAGTGAGCTTCAGGGTTAGGCTGTGGGAGAAAAGAGGTGGAAGATAAAAACGAGCACAGACTCCACTGTGGAACTCTCAAGTAAAAAGAACAAACCAAAGATGACATCTTGTCCTGCTTGGGAGGATATTTCTTGAGAGCCAAGTTCTTTGTTTCCATAAGCAGGGAGGGCACACAGATGTGCACACATCCCCGTGGTAAATGAGGACTCTGAGCAGGGGCTCTCACAGGGATGGCTCAGAATCAGCACTCAGACATCCAAGGGGATGATGGAGCACCAGCCCCTGCCAAGAAAGCATTCCCACAGCCAAAGGAAGAGAGGCTCCTCAGCAGCTCCCCCTCTTCCTTCCCTCTCCTCACACACATCTCCACAGGACTTTCCTGGCCACATAACTAATTCCACCAGTCTGATAATTGCCCTTACAAGAGTTATGGCAGCAAAACTGTGACTGCTAAGTAGGATAAATAGCATATTTGTAAAGCAAGAAATCAATAGATCTTTGTTTTCCTTCAGTAACCTTCTTGATGCCTAGTAATTTTTAATGGCCTTTTGGTCAATATCTGTACAGAGAGAACATATTACCAAAAATAACATTAAGGGCATTTGTCACTAAGTTTTTTCCAGTGGGGGCTGACTGTCCTTACCCTAATAAAAACCCTAAAAACCTCTACAGGCAGGAAGCATCCCACCCTGGGAACATTGCCTCCTAAAGCAACATTAGCCAAACTACTGGGAAATGTGTCCAGTTTGTGGGTTCACATTTCAAGGAGGACATGGAAGTGATCAGAGAATCCCAGAATGGTTTGGGTTGGAAGGGACCTTAAAGCTCATCTCGTTCCAAGCCCCTGCCATGGGCAGAGACACCTTCCAAAAGAACAGGTTGCTCCAAGTCCTATCAGGCTTGGCCTTGGGAAGAGACTGCAAGAAGGACCCAGAGCCTAAAAGAAGGGCTCAGAATGCACCCGGTGGCACAGAAATAAAGCACACAAAAATAAAGCTGAGCTCGCTGAGTTGGCCCAAGGGCAGCACAGAGTGGGAGCAAACACAGAGGGAGCTTTGGTTTTAGGGAACGTTTGCCATTAAGGAAAAGGTATAATGGCAATTTACTGTTGGAAGTTGGACAAACTCGACCTCTAAAGAAAAACCTGCAGCTTCCTGGCGCTGATTAAAGTTTGTAACCCAAGGCAGTCGTTTCACTTTTTGCCACTCAGAGGTTTTAAACTGCAGAGAAGAGTTTCCCTCTCCTCTCACTGCTGATCCTCCTCTGCTCAGCACAAGCAAACACAGCTCTGCAGGGAGTTCTGCACCCAGCAGGCTGCTGTTTTGGCATCGTTCTGACAGTGGAGAGAACACAGGTGGTACTTGGCTTTTTGTCCTTGGCAAGTTGGCAAGAGTTGAAGAGACTCATTCCTTTCTTTGAGAACTGAAATAATTGGGTCATTAAAGTATTGAAACGGGCTATTCATGGAAGTACACCGAGGTTGTGCAGGCTCAGGTTTCACGTGGGTGATCTAATGGCTCCCCCAGAAAACAATTAGAAGCAATTTCTGTCTTCCTTCCACGCAGGAATTGATCTGTTCCCAGGCAGCAGCCAACCAAGCCGAGCCTGACTGGCAGGTAAGTAGAAAATGATTTATGATGGGAAAACATGACACTAATTCTAAGCAAAACCTTGTCTATCACGAGTCCAAGATCATAGAGCCACATCTGAACATGTTCTGACAGCTTTTTGAGCAGTTCAGCTCGCTGGACTCACGTCTTTGCTGAGCTGATATTGATGCTGCATTAAGATCTTGACATCATCCTATTTCTAATGATGACACAAATCTCCCTCTTGGGTGGATATCAAAGAGCCATATGGTCAATTAGTTCTGCCCAATGCTTATTAGAACATGCAGCACAGAAATATATATTTTAAATTCTTGCCTGCATTCAAATTGACTGTTGTTAACATTTTTTTTTTTTAAAGTTATGGTGAACTTACAGGTTTTCTTAAGAAACCCTGGGGGAGAAGTGACATCCAGAGACACACACACAAAAAAAAGAAAATCGACTCCAAATTTGAGTAAGAAAGAATGAACCCCATGAAGCAGCAAGTTTATGGTCACAAGGATGTAAAAGAATAAAAATAATTTATTCCCAAAAGTACACATTGTAGATTACTTGGCATACAAACGTCTGTGTTTAGGACTCCTGACTTCTATTAGTATTAATTACTTTTGCTGGCAGCTTAAAATGTATAGTGGCCTCAAAGCAAGGGCAATACCTATTAAGTTTAATTACTTTCTCCTTCAGCCTAAGCAATAAAGAAGTATGGTGGAGATCTGGTTATTAACTGAGCGTGGCACCCAAATGAAGACACAGTGCACAATAATTGTGTTTGTTGGGCCACAACCTGGTGCTTCTCATCCGTCTCTCCTCATCCAGGGATGAGATGGGCTGTGGGCAAACAGCAAAGATTCCCTTCCCTTGACCTACTTTGGACAAAATCCCCTCCTCAGTCCCATTTAAGCTCTCATCACCTGCAGCAGAAAGCCCTTGAGCCAAAGGACAAACAAGCAGCTCCTCTCCCTGCTCGTGGATCAGCCCTCACAAGCCAGGGCTTCAAATATTCTGAGGACTTACAGCCTGTGCTTTCTGTCTGATTTTAAACAAAGGAGGTATCTGCCTAGATACCAGCACCTTACACGGTTTTCAGAAAAAAAAAAAATGTATTTTTGCTTGCTTTGAACTATTTCTACCAGTATTTTTATGAAGCTACTGAAATTCCCACTGAATATGTGCTTTAGCAGATGTTTATCTGGGTTGTGCCTGTGTACCTGTATCTGCAGCTTTGAAACCCAAGTTTACAACTAACTTTGAAATTCCTCAGGAGCTAAGTCACCTCACTAAAACAAGATCAAAACGTGACAGGAGAAAGAGCTTGTTTGAAAAATTAACAAATAAGTGACAATGACTTCCACAGGATCAGGATGCTTAGTCCTGCCACCACCCCCTTCTCTTATTTCGGCTCTTCTGCACAGATTTCTATGTCATTCCCATCATTACTGTTTCCAAAATGGGTCTCTCTACCATGCCAAGCCTTTTATAGACACATTTCTTCCTTTCTCACTTTTCATCCCAGAATAAATATAATCTGATCGTGTTTTAGAATAGGATCCCTTCGAGTCTGCTTTCAAACCAGCCTATGTTCCTAACAGGGATCTTGAGTTATCCCTGACATAGTCACTTGTGAGTGATGTGCCAAAACATTCTTGCCCAAGTATTCGGAAAAGAATGAAAGAGGAATTTCAAATATTTCAGTTCTCCCACTGGGGATATTTGTTTTTCAAAAAAATCAAGCCCATAACACAGCATATAAAATTGCATCTGCTACTATTTGTCTGATCTTCCCACGCAGGTTTGACAATTTGCATGACATTACTAGACCAGAGTGTGCTAATAAGGATCAAAATGTCCAACTGCCCATTTGCATTCACAGGTCCCCAGAACAGCAATTAGGGAAATATTAGCACAAGTTTAAAATAGGAAGGAAATTCCAGCTTGATTTTTATGAGTGGCTTTTGACCATCTGAAGCATCAGGCGCGTGCTAAATTCCCCAAAATGAGGTAAGATCTGGGCTCTGTTTTATAACTCAGGGAATACAGAAAGGTGGGTCCTACTTACAGGTGTTTATTTACATCAATAAAAAAAAAATCACACAGAAAGAATCTATACGATTGACCCTGGAGAGAAAGGCTGTAACCACCTGCCTAAATCCCAGATTAATGGGAAAATCAACGGTGCTGCAGCATAGACACCCAGAGGAGAGAGGCACAACTGCGGCCAGGGAGCAGAGGGACAAGGGGACACATAAAGATCTCAGGAGCCTCCTGAGACACGGGGATGTGACGTGAGATGGAGAATGTTTTCCCACACAGCAGGAGTAAAACTCATCGTTGTGTGGATTCCAGGGGAGAAGCAAATGTTAATAAAGCAAAACACTCAGAAACAAAAGGGCAAACAAACTTCCTTGTTCTTTTAAAATACTGCACCGAGAGTATTTCTCCCCATACTCAGGAAACCTTTTCCCTACTTATGTCTCTTTCTATGTTAATCAATTAAGAACTAATGCAAAAAGCAGTAAATTTAGAATGGTGAAGCCCTGGCACAGGTTGCCCAGAGAAGCTGTGGCTGCCCCCAGATCCCTGGAAGTGTCCAAGGCCAGGTTGGATGGGGCTTGGAGCAACCTGGGCTAGTGGAAGGTGTCCCTGCCCACGGCAGGGGTGGAACTGGATGAGCTTTAGGGTCCCTTCCAACTCTACAATTTTACAGTTTCCTGCCAGAGCAGTGGGCATCCTGTGGGGACTGATGTCCTGCCACGCCAGGCTGAGAAGGCAGCCCAGTGCCTCTCCCTCACAGCAACCCTGAGATAAGACAGATCTCTGCGAGCTACAAGTAAAATAAACTGAGCACAAAGCATAAAAATAACCAAGGAAAAAAACAGGAACAAACAAACAAGCGACAACAACAAAACCACACCTCAAAAAAATAAACATACAAACCCCAAACGAAACTAACAGAGAGACTAAAAAAGTGTTCTGGAGGGAGGGAAAACTACCAGTGAAGTATTTTCTGTGGTATATTCAAACCTTTGGGATAAAGAACCAGCAAAAGAGGGAGAGGATTTGCAGGAGGGTCATCACAGTCAGGAAGGGAGAGGCTGCAGCAGAAACCATGAAATAGAGCTCAAAAAGAGGGTGTAGGAAAACAACTGTGGGGCTGTTAAACGAGCAGAAGTGAACCTGGAGAGGCAGGAAAGTAACAAACAACTGGCAAATAGCTTTAATTGCCAAACTGCCAAATGAGTGTGATCTGACAGATTGTCCCCGTGGGCACAGCACAGACTGACTGTCACAGCAGACCAAACCTGGTTAGGGGATCATTTTATCCTGGGTGAATCAGAGGCACACAAGCAGCTAAAAGCAAAACAGGAAGGTTTTGGGGGAGAATTGCCACCCATCATCATTAACTTTATCGACTTGGAAAAGCCTTGATAGTCTCGACAAAATTGCTTCCAGAAGATAAAGGCTAAATGTGGATTATCTCGGGAGATAGTGAGAATAGCAAACTTTTATGAAGATCTGACTGATCTAAGGACTCACAGCAGCAACTGCAGTCAAGCAAAGCTTTTCCAGCACCTATTTCATTAGAAGATTACTGGGAGAGGAAAACCAGCAACCCCCAGTTTTGCAGACATCAAGGCACATCTCTCGTTTTCTGCACGCAAGAAGGAGGCAGAGAGTGAATGTTGGGTCTGTAAGGGAGGAGTGAAAAGAGGTGGACAAAGATGTCCATGAAAACAGTCCAGGATGTGCACAAGTGTAAGAATGGCAAACAAACCCAACATAACTGTAATTCATAAGTCAATGGAGAATGCTGAAAGGTTGAACTCCCCTTCTGGTCCAGGAGCAAGAGAAATAAAAAGTAGAATAGGAGGAACAGGTGGAAATGCAAACTACGTAGGTAGACAGCGGAATAACAGACTGGGTGTCATTAGCAAGGGGCTATTGGGCCCTTCTTCTTCATACCAAGCCCATAAACTGTGCATATAGAAATTATTAATAATGTTAGAAATCCAGACTGAAGGACAGATCAGAAACAACTGGTACAAAGAGTCACTTTTCCCCCCTTCGCTTAAGAGAGCAGAATGCCTTTAGATTTAGCCATGACAGCGACTGAAATAATCACTGGTGGTAGAAAAAAAATCACACAGGAAGCTATTAGGGAACGTATTGCTAAGCAGGGAAGGGCTGGGACGAGCTTATGCTTGATATTTTCCTCTCTGCTTTGTGTGTCTGTGTTGCATTTACCTTCCTTGCACAAAGCAGAGGCTTTTATAAGTTTGTTTTTTTTTTCTCCCCTAGCTTTCACATTTCTAATTCACATCCAGCATAGAATTTGCTTTTCTTCAGGTTTCCTCCCACCATCATCTTCCCAGGCCCCTTTCCAGCAGCGAGTAACAAACAGTGTTGATCACCTCCTGCTGTTTGTAAAGCTGTACCTGAGAATATCTCAAATTACCATGATAATTTACTATTCTCAATTAAAATTAAGGCACATTGAGACTGAGAAAGAAATTAAATGCAGCAGCAGCCCATCAGGGCACCAAAAACCCACCTGGAAGGTAGATTTATATGTGCAAGTGAAGAGCTCATATAGTAGTAACAGTTTTCACGCTGCTCTGAAGATGCTTTTGGGGAGTACTGGCCTAAATATGACATTATAAAATATCCTATCATTCTGTAAACATTATTTATACATTTACATAAAGTGCATGGCAAAACCCATTAATATGACATGAAGAGTTCTTTTGAAGAAATCAATATTTTCAAAGGATAATTTTTAAAAGATGCATTCCTGAGAGGCACATCACAGCCCCTCCATCTCCAGGCACAACAGGAGATTGTAAAACCTCCTATTAATTTTCCAGCTCACAGACCTAAAAAGCAGGATGTGAGCTCCTGTTTGGGAAAAGGGAGCCTGCTTAGTTTACCTTGGCTTGTCATCATCAACAGCACCATTAATTTAAGCAACACAGAGGTTAATTTAGTTCTATCAGGCTTTGTTCATGCAAGGTTCAGAGCCTCTCCCCCTCGTTGCAGCCCTGGAGGAGGTGGCAGTGGAGGGGCACGTGGGGGTGATGGACACGGGCTGAGGGCAGTGAAGAGGGCAGCAGGAACAGGGGGTGGCAGTGAGCTGGGGACACGTCCCACCCAGGGCTGAGCCACATTTGTCACAGGAGTTTGTGCCAACCTGCTGGCTGAGCCAGATCTCCTACACCTTCAGGTCTGTTTTCATCTGCTGGAGCCCCTCACTGACAGAAACTCCCTTAAAAAATGATATAAAACAAACTCAGAATCACAGAATCAACTAGGCTGGAAAAGACCTCTGAGATCAAGCCCAGCCATTGACCCAACACCACCTGGCCTCTAGACCAGGGCATTAAGTGCCACGAGAAGTCTCTTCTTAAACACCCCCAGAGATGGTGACTCCAACACCTCCCTGGGCAGCCCCTTCCAACCCCTTCCCTTTCCCTCTCCCTCTGTTCTTACATGTGCAGCAACCATTAGAAGATGTGCTGGATTTTAACCCCATCCCTTCACCAAATTTTTTAACTGGGTTTTATAACTGAGAGGACAGAATGTGGCAGCAGAGATTGTCCTCTGCTGGGCCATAACAACTGCACCACAGGTCTCAACATTCATCTCTGCAAGGTGAAAAAGCTGCCTTAAATTTCCTGTTATCCATCTGTTCTTTCACAGAGGTGAAGGAGCTGATGAAACTCCTTCCCTGGATGTGTTACAGGCCAGGTTGGACAGAGCTTGGAGCAACCTGGTGCATTGGAAGGTGGAAGGGGGTGGAATAAAATAATCTTCAAGGTCCCTTCCAACCCAAACCATTCTGTGATTCTATGAACGTGGAGCAAAGGTAATCCATGATTTAAAACCTGCACAAAGAGTGGTTTCACTACCAGTACCCACATGGATACCAATCCAAGGTCTCAGGTTTGCCAGGGAAGTAAAGGCACAGCGTTGCTCACACTTTTCCACAAAAAATTTCTTAAAATGCTTTTTTTTCCAAGGCTGGATACAGAAGAATAGAACATGTGCAACAACATGAGCTCTGCTGGGCCACTGCCTCAGTCTGTCCCTCCTGCCTCACACCACAACCCTCCCCAGGAGCTGTGGGATGCAGGATGCCTTCCCTGACCAAGCACCAGGCTTCTTTACACCCCAGCCACTTCTGCCCCTTCTTTTGTTGCAGGTACTAGAAGAGAAATAATCCACAATTCTTTTAAGATATTTACTTATCCTTCAGGCAGGAAAATGTTTCAAAGGCAGCTCCAGCATCCGTGTTACTGAATTGCTGCTCGTTTTCCTCAATTAAAGCCATGTGATACAATGCCCAATTACAGTACTTAGTCATTCCATTATAATCAAGTGTTGATGGCTTAGCTCTTGACAAAAAAAATACATTTTTTATATACATCCTTGGGACTGTGCTTGTAGTTGTAAACAGATGTAATTCCAAACATTGATTAAAAAGCAAACAACTTCAGGACTGTTCGTTTCCATTTTTTTGCAATAATGATGGTGTGGCTATTTGGGATAGAAGGAAACGGCCAGAGTATAATTAAAACACCAAGAACTGAAATTAGCCAAGGAATGGAGTGCTTTGGGATGCAGCAGGAGAGCTCACACACTGTTTTGCAGTCCATGGCACAGGCTGAGCCCTGCTCTGGGGTGGGTTCAGGGATGGTGGATGATTTTACTGCGAGGGCTGAGCCAACTCCTGCTCCTGTCTCTCCCACTCTCCCCGCCCCATGGCTCTCTCCTCCCACCAAATGAGTGTGCAGCAGCTCCCAGGAGACCACAGTTCACAAATTGGCACATGAAAATTAACATCTCTCTTTATTAGGTGGGTGGGGAGGGGAGGCAGAGCTGTGTTGCCTGTCAATGTATCAGGATAATTCACTCCAGCACTTGAGTGTTTTCAAAACCAATTCTGGGGCAGATCTTTTACAGGCATTTATGTGCCAGACTGCCACTGACTTCACACCTCTAGAACAGTGAGCCTGGAGAATTAGGGAGACTGTATCCAAGTAGCCTGTCAGGGCACAGGGTCAAGAGCCTGACTTGCTTTTGAAAATTTGAGGTCAGAAATAAAAAGCCATTACAAGCAATGACTACTTGCAGACCATTAAGAGGAGTTTATAGGCTCTATCCAGCTCCCTGTGGTCGTGCCCCCAACAGAAGAGGATTCTCAACACATCTTTACCATCTATCTCTCACCCAAACCGTGGCACACTGGGGGGTCAGAGTAGTCTCCTGCTTCCCAAAGCATGAACTGCAATCAGTAAAACATCCATGTAGTTTTAATTAGCAATAAAAACATTTAGTTACAGCATAACAAATGCATTTTTTTGAGTTTTAAAACACCTCATAATATGTGTATCTGACGAATAAAGAACCTCACAGAAGACCAACAAAACCTGAAGTATTAGAAAAGTAACAGAAATAAAATCCTTAACATCTTCTAACGAAATATGTTACAGAAATGTTTGGATGGGAAGAGATATTAAAGATCTTGTTCCACCCCCTGCCACTATCCCAGGTTGCTCCAAGCCCCGTCCAACCTGGCCTTGGACACTTCCAGGGATCCAGGGGCAGCCACAGCTTCTCTGGGCAACCTGTGCCAGGGCCTCCCCACCCTCACAGGGAAGGTTGCCTCAGGTAGGTATTATACTCTCTCTCTCTATATATATTTTATCTATCTATCTATCTATCTATCTATATATATATATATAGTAGAATTGGGACAAATCTTTGCACCAAGCACCATGTCCCCATGCCAGAGGAGAATCTTGAACATAGAAATGGGATTTTATTAACAGTGTCTGATTCCTTTTGAGCCCGAAAGGAGACATTAATTTCCTCAATGCCTTCAAAAATACCAACTGATAATTTGGTGCTGCCTCTTGTAAATAGTGATTGCCAGGTAAGAAAACCAGGATCTTCAAACAAATCCCAGTGAAGAAGCTCAGATCCCAAGAACTTTCATTTTAGCTTATGCTCCAGAGTAATTTGGGTAGTTTTGCAAAACCTTATTTCAAAATACATATTACAGGCAGTAACCTGGAAAAAAACCATAAATCTGGTAGCACAAACACTGCTCATTTTTCTGCCATACATTTATTAACATTTTGGAGGCTGAGAGGGAGAACTGAACTGAGGACACATAATAACACCCTTTGCACAAATTAGAGTTCAAACAAAATAGATTTGTAGAAGGTCATGGTCTTCAGAAAATGCTGAATGCTTTCCTCTGCAGGGGAAAGAAAGGCCCTCAAAGGTGTCACAAGTTGGACAGCTGAAGTAATTATTCACCTGGGAAACTTCAGGCTATTATCTCCAATCATACCTTCAAGGATTGGATGCTGATAATTCACAGTCATGGAAATGAAATGCTCCAGTAGGAGACACGAGCGAGGGAGATGAATTACAGACTTCCCTGATAATGGAAAAATGAGCAGCATGTTGATCATATACACTAAAATTACAAACTTGGTCAGCCTGGCTGCAATGTAGAACACGTAGCAGGGCATAATAAATTACAGTACAGCTAAATTATGCTGTCATATCCCTATAGAAAGTGGGACTGTGGAACAGAATACTGCCCTTGCCCTCAGGAGACCTGACTTTGGCTCCTGGCACTGGGTAACTCTGGATCCTGTGCTTTGCTTTGGCTTTGTCTGTCAGGAAGAGAGGGCAAAGGAAAAATAAAACTGGTGTGTATCCCCCCCTTGCACAGTGTCAGAATCTCAGGACACAGATGGGGGAAGCAGCAAGTCTGGGCAGCAATCAGAGGGAGATTGTGTGTAAAAAGGGTTCAACCTGTCCATTAATGGACAGGTAACAGGACATACAGGTAATGGGACATGTGTGTGTCCATTCAGACACAGCAACTGGAATACTGAGTGGGAAAAAAAATTACCTCACAAAGTAAAAGATAACATGCAGGGTCTGAAAGATGCAGTCAAAAAGCAGAACAAAGCTTGGGAGAACAGACGCGAAGGAAATCTAAATAAAGCTGGTTAAAGTGTTACCTAACTGAAAGCAATTAGGAAGCTCTTTGAAGTCCTCTGAGGACTCAGAGGTTTGGAAGGGTTCTGACGTAGGGAGCTTGGATTTAGGACTTCTGCTGGCAAAACTAAAACTAACAGCCTCTTCCTCTCGTAAGAAATGAGCTCCTACAAAAATCTGATTGAAGGGAATAAAGCAAAATGCATCCCTTGCCAGCCAGGTACTTTATGCAGTGTATGCACAGGACAGCAAACCAGGTCACATCTGAACTCACACTGCAGGACAATTGATTTATTTTTTTAAGATTTACTTTTTCATTGATTTCTCAGATATGCCCAGACACCATTTTGGTCACTTCATCAATAATATTAAAACAAAGAGGAGAAAGGAATACAGGAAGGAAGGGCACTCAATCTACTTTGTTTCAAAGCCTTCTACTCTGTCTCCTCTTCTGCACAGTGGACCAAAGCTTTCCCTGGGACAAATCCAGGCATTCACTCTTAGGAGCTATTCCTGTTTGTACTTGGCCCCAGTCGTGATCCTTTACATTCAAAAACACAAAGCAAGGCACGGAAATCACACCAGTGCTAATTCCTAAAGTACCCCCCTCAACCATTGCTAATCAGTTCATTGATTTATCCTCATGCCACATGACAAATTCAGCCTGACAGCCCAGGATGGGAGAAAGCCTTTTAGTTAACCAGCCCTGACAGTGGGATGGGAAACCTCCCAGCAGTGTTGGCCAACCACTGAGTCGTTGCCACTTTCAAGCATTCCCTCTGGAAAATTTCAATTACCCCTTTCCTCAATGATTTGCTTTTCAGAGTAGTCTTTAAGAATTTAGAAACAGCTATAAACAGGGGAAAGCCTGAGAGACAGAGAGTGTTCCAGAAAGGAAGGCACAGACATGAGGTCCTGTCCCAAATCCTCTCTAGCAAGTTGTTTTTGAGAGCTCCTGTTTGACGTTGCAGCCTCAGAGCTGGAAGGTGCCCAAGGAGGAAAGCAGCCCCATCTCACACTGTAGTCTTATTTCCTTTACCATAACCATTCTGAGTGCTCAGAAGGAGGTAGATAGCAACACGAGGGCCAAAGCTCAGGAGTTTACCAAAGATCTCAAATTCACTCAAAGTTTTGCTCATGTTCAGTATTTTTGTGTGCAAACGAAACACCCAAAAGCCTCAATCCATTTAATGAGTTCCCCAAAACCATCTGAGAGTCTGGAGCTGCCTTCTGTCTGGGGAACCTGGGTCAGAAAGACTCAGGCTGTGTCTCTAAAACACTCGTGAGTGTTGGCCATAAAAACTCTGCAAAGTGTTCACTTGGTGACACAGTCCCAGACTGCAAACACCTGCAGGGACACTGTCCCCTCACCAAAGCTGTGGAGGGCTCCACTCATCCTTCTGTCACAGTCCCTGTTGTTGCTCTCTGGGCTGTAAAATTTGGCCCTGACAAGGGTAACTCAAGAGCTGATGGATGTGACCTTCACCTGTTCCCCCCTCTGCCATCCAAGCTGCTCCCTCTCCCTTGCTAGAGGAGATCCAGGGAGGTTAAATCACACCTTCCAGGATACAACTAGGTCTTCTCCTCCAGATGTGCCAGACCACCCCTCTGCTCTGACATTTAACCTCAGGCCTTTTCCTACGTGGTTTTTTTTCAGGTGGCTGAAAAGCAATCCTGATGTCATGGTTGAGCTGCTGCCTCCCTTCAGAGCTCAGAAACCAGGTAATTCGTTCTCCCTACAGATATGTGACCTGTTTTCCCTACAGATATGTGACCTACTCCATGGATACTGGATGACCAGCTGGAGAAAATGAGATCTGACAAGTTCCAGGAGTGACTCATGTCATCCTCCCCAGCTCCAGCCTTCCTCAGCTTGTCCTGCAGCTCCAGCACTTGGAAGAACAACTGTGATCCCCCTGGAATTACCAGACAGGTAAGTTTATAAAGATGTGTGACTGCTTAGCCAACTCCTAGAGTCAGGTTAGGGGCCAGCCACTGTCCCTACACTGGTTGCATTAGGGAAATTAGGGATTTCGTGGTTTGTTCTGGTATCTACAGGAATTTCTAGGTTAAGGTTGGATTTGGAGTTAGGGAAGGGTCTCAGGAGCTGGGTGGGCTTGCTGGTTGGACACGTGCTGAGCTAGAGTTAACTTGGTTACCAGTTAACCCTACAGTCACCTGTCTGTTCCCTGAGCTTCTAAACAAAGACATATTCACCATTTGGAGGAAGAAAAACAAAATAACCCCCCCTGTGAATGCCAGACCACAAATCCCCAGACTGCCAGGGCTTCCAGGAGAGGGGCATCACCTCTTTGATCTCGAGGTGTTCAGAGCACGTGGCAAGGCAGAGGAGGGGGGAAGGAAGGGCAGGCTGCTGGAAACCCAGTGGTGATGATGCTCCACACTCTGGGAAGTTGGTGCTGGACCAGCTTCAACCTTCCCCATCTCTGCCAGGAGGGAGAATGAGAGAAAGGGCAGCTCTGAGAGAACAGGAGCAACGAGTATCTGGACTCAGTCTACAGCTCTAATTAGCTGATGTATCCTTAAGAATATGCTAAGGGTCCATACATACATAATTAATGTTAAATTAAGCAGATCTTTGTCTATCCATATGCAGAAAGCAGGAATAAAGGCTCATAATATACCTAATTGCCATGTAGGAAGAATGACTAAATGCACATAGTATTTGCGCAGTTCATAATTAATTAAAGCCCCACTAAGATTAGCTGGAGGCTTTTCTTCTGCTTAATGGGACATTTATAAGCATTTCCCTACTTAGAGCATTGCCCTCTGTAAGACTGTCTGGTAAATACCCAAAGAGTAAAGGAGAAAAACGTGACATCCAATATATACATTGGGAAGAATTGGTTCCTCTGAGGCATTTGAGCTCATTTTTTAGTCATGTGGATTGGCTGAAACAAATTCCCCACAAAAGGAACACGTTTTCCAACTCAGAATGGATAAATAGCAAATGACCCATCTGAAAACACACGAGGGCTCAGTGGTTGAAGCAAAGAATTCAATCTACCCAAGGGTAAAGCTTAAAAACTTCCAGGAAACATTGCTGGATTCCAAGGGTTCAGGATGTAAGGCACATAAAAAAAAATTTTTAAAAAGGAATTTTTTCCTGACTTTGATTAGACATTTTCATACAATTCACACAAAAAAAGAATCACTGAAAGCCTTAACCTCTTTTGTTGATTATTCCCATTTATGATTATCCAGCAGCTTCCACAGGCTTTAGGACACTTTACAGACTTATAAACCCAGAGGTTAAGTCATCATCAGGGCAGAATCACTCCCTTCACCCCAAGCACTGTAGGGCATCACCTGAACTGGGCACAAATTCTGAGGACAAAACCTTCTAATTCTGCAAAACCTCACACCTATTAGCTTTGTTTCCAAACAAAAAGTTTGTTTCCCTCCAGAAATTCTTTAAATTCTTAATCTACATTAGAGATTAAAAGGTCAGTGCCCAAAGGTTGCTCTCATGTCATTGATACTGTCAGCCCCAGACACACAAAAATCACAGGTCAGAGCCCCAAAACATAAAAAAAAAAAGGATTTAGTATCACAAGATTAGGCTTTAATATAACAGAAGGCTTAATTTTACCCCTCCAGCTTTTAATCTTTTTTGGAAAGAACATCTCCAAGCTCTTTTTTCCTCTGTGCTATGATGGGTAGAATTTTACTTTCCTTTAAAAATAGAGAAGTATTTCTGTCATTCCAGCTGTAATTACAGACAAATTATAGCCATCCTATAAAATTATGGTTAATTACTAGTATAATTATTATCAACTAACATCAGACTGGGCTAACCTGACAAAAGCCTCACAGCACTATTGTCAGAAGAAATCAAAAAAACAAACCCCAAACCCTGTCAGGAGACTAATGATAAAATCCCTGGAGCTGCCAGTGCTGTCACACAGCACAAACAACCAAATGCATCCAAATGAAAGTTTGTGCAGGCTGTCACTGGGTGTGTAATATGCAGAAAACATGGTTTTTACAGGGATGCAGGACTGATTTCTTGCTGATACTAATGCACCAAAGAACAGCAGCAGATGGGCAGCAGCATTAATTTTTTACCATTCTCCCCTTGGATTTCTGAGGGTCCAAGGAAGAAGAAAAAGTGGAGTGACCACCTATAAAGCCACATTTTCCCTCGTTACTATTTTGTAGCATTACAAACAACATAGTTGAAATTAAAGGAATTTTGCTACGTGTATTAAGGAGGAAAGAAAAAATTAAAAGTGAAAAATGGGAACAGAAATGAACAGAAGTGTTTCCCTCATTGAGATGCTGCTGTGTCCAAAATGGCTCAGGGTTAAGTGCAGACACACCATTGAGCAGCCTCCTCCAAAGGTCATATTTACAGTCCTCTGCAGTGGTACCCAACACATCTCAACATGTGACAATTGGCCTGCTTGGAGACAAGGTCTGCAGACCTGGCCTGGGTCACTGAGGGTCATTTGGGGTGCTCAGAGTCCTGGGACACACTGGGTTTCTCACCAGGATGCCCAAATTGTTGCCCCTCCCTGGAAGCTGCTGAGAACATGCCCCCAGCAGCCCCGGCAGGCTGCTGGATCTCTGCCTGGCAAAGCCTGCTCATTTGGGATCCATTTCTGCACTAATTCAGCCCTACTGAAATTACACACACCTTTAAAAATCATAATGTTATCTACTGCTGGGATGATGATCAAGAAGCAACATTAAAACCTCTCTAAGTTGACAAAAAGCCACAGAGCGGAGTTACAGAAATGGCAATTTTTAGTGACTAATGGAAGCTTACAGGGACTTAAGGATTTAACTTCTGAGACACACAGAGACTCAATAGAAGCCTGGACCACCCAGAAAGACAATGACTGCTGATCCCAGGTTGGGAATAGGGGCAGGAGGATGTGGGAATCTCAGAGACGTCTGGACTGTTAAGCACAGCTCCTCCACACATTTCTGCAGGGCTTCTCCTTCCCTAAAATAGCCCAGAAATTAATGACCTGGTTAATGACTAATCATTATCTAATTTCATTTCTTTCAAAGATACTTCATTTTATCCCTTCCTCTGCTTTTTCCTAAGCAGTGCTTCCTTGCTGTGCTATTGAGAGAAGTGACTCCCAATTCCAGCCCAGGTGCCAAAGCACTAACATGAACTCGACCACTGTGTTCCTTTGGAGCAGCAAATCATTAACTAATGAGGAGCTAATCATGAACTATAATCTCTCATCAGCACAGAAATTAAGCCAGTTTGTAATAGCACAGACCCACAGTGTGATGAGTTTGCCAAAACTTCCTCCGTGGTCCCAGCTCAGTCACTGGGGACCTGGATGTGTTGGTGGGGTTGGGAGACTGACCTGCTGCCCCATCCTAGCAGGGAGAAGGCACAGAAGTGCTGCTAATTCTCCCAGAATCCCATTTAAAGACTGTTCCTCTCCCTCTGCTGGGATGTGACACCAAACCAAGAAGTTTCCAGGGCAGTCTGAGATTGGACTCCGAAGGAAATCCTCCTGAGAAGAGAAGGGTTTGGCTGCATAAGCTTGAAGAAGGCAAAAACACAACCAATGTGATGTGAAGAAACAAAAGGCAAATTAGGAAGAAGAAAAACAAGCAGAGAGAAAGATGAAGAGAAGTCTGGTTTAGACAGGAGGGAAACAGCAGTTTTTTTCCTGACACCCAAGGATGGCTCTGAATACATTGCTCCATGTCATGTACTTCAGCCCGTCACCCCCGAGCATCTTTCACCAGCCAAATCAGAGATTAAAGCTTCTCCCCTCTAAAAATGCTAGGCACCTCTTAAGGGGAAAATGTTTTGAATGTCAAGAGAGAGAACTATAAAAACTCCAGTTTAAACTGCCACCGTTCCCCATTTAATATCACTCATTAAAAACATCTGCATCAAGAATTAAGGGGGACCATTATTTTCATGCTGAATGCAATTTTGAAGTTTCAGGTGACCATTCCACGGGATGTAATAAATCTTCTGTGGCTGTGAGCAGTTGATATGGTTTATTTTAATGGCCACAGTTAAAGGTTTCATGGGATCAGGCCACAACCAAATCTCTTTATAATAATTCTTTAGGCTACTGCATAATTTATAGCCCTTATGCACTTTTCATGATCTAATTTACCTTCCTCTTAAAATATTTTGTAAAACCAGTGTTCCATTTATAATGATATATATCCCATTATAAAACATACTCACTACTTTGTTACCAGAATAGCATTTTCTGTGTGTAAACCAAGGGGCATTAGCATATGCCAGAATTACTCTCCCAACCCAGTGATATACAGAGCATAATGGAATTATGAGCAATTTGGTTCACACTGTCAAAAATATAAATGCAGTGAGGTTTTAATAGCAGCCCTGCAAATAATGTTTCACAAGAAAAGTGTATTTCTGTAAATGAGATTCCCAAAAACCAGTGAAATCTGGAAGTGAGGTGATGGCAGAGGAGGCAGGCACGGAATCAGCTACTGGGATGGGGATCCCTGTGCTCATTGTACATAAAGAGCCAGAAGGGAGAGGGAAAAAGGCAAACTCCAGGGCTCCACCATCAATATTGGTCCAAGACATAAAGGAACAAAAAGGCCAAAAAGTTTGCGGGAAAAGGTTGCAATTTTTTTTGAATCGTGGAGTCATTAAGGTTGGAAAAGACCTCCAAGATCATCACTTCCAACCTTCAAGGCTGAAGGAAGATTCACCAAGAGCAATGACACCAATAACCCCAATTTTTTGGACTCTATTAAACTAAAATGCCAGGAAGTGTTTCTCCCTAAAGCTGCCAGCGAGTCATCGCTCTGGGCTCCTTCAAGTCAGGCTCTTTCTACCCATTTCAACAGTATTTAACCATACTTAACTTAAACAGGATTTTCTTGGCCTTGACACTAAATAAGTTTCTCTTCCCAAACCATACTCTGCTCTAAAGGCATATACTGATAGTTCAAGAGACACTTCAGCACCTCCCCCAGAGCTGACCCTCCCTAAAGGAAACCTCTCACTCATTTAAGCTTGTAACACCCTTTCCTGGGAGGAAAAGCTGGGAAACATAATTTTCTGATGTTGCTGCAATATGTAAAATATCACACCACCTGCCAAGTCATAAGTCACTGAACCCACAGGGGGTTGATCAGTATTTCCCTTTGTGAGGTGGTGTAATATTTGCAGATACATGTGGTGGTTGCCTTGCTGGAGGTATTTGTGATACTGGAGGTTTCATTTTTATCAGGGTATATTCCAAAGCTTGTTTGTTTCTCAAAAAACACCTGCACAAATCAGGCACTGATGATTTAGGCTATATTTACTCCCAGAAATCCACACTCTGAGCTGCATAACCTAAAATATCCATGTGAAGCAAACATCAGCAACACCTTACAGAGTTGTTATTTCCCTTTCTTTTATTTACTTATGCTTCACAACATCAACCTTACCTAACACCTAGCAAAAACACAGCCACATATTCAAAGATTTCCACATGCTTCACAAATATCTGTGACTGACTATAATAACATTGTCACTTAATATTTAACACAGTATCAAAGAACCTGGGCGCTTATGCCCATTTTATACATCACGAAACCGAAATAAAGGAAATTTTACTGGCTTTCCAATAACTTTTCTATAATTGAATGTTTGGGCCAGAGTCAAGAACAGAATCCAAATTGCTTCATTTCCAAAATTAGGTTTGGAAACAGCCCCATGTTTTATCTCCGGGCGGTTCTCTTGGCAATTCCCGACATCTCCCTCTCGGCAGACGACGGCGCCTTTTACCTATTTCAAAGCTGGCAAGAGGAAGGTTTTAGTTTTGAGGGAACTGGATGAGAACATATTTATTTCCTCCCCAAAGGTACGTGCACGTGTTCTGACAGCAGGAAGACTCAGCTCTGCTGTTCCCTTCCCTCTCGGGCTCCCTGCAAAGCCGCGCTCGCTTCCATTGACGGGAGCTTGAACCAATTCAACAACCCCGTTCAAAGCCACAACAGTGACTGTTATCTGCACAACACCTGCTCTGACACAACCAAAAGGCTGGACAACAGCAATCCAAGGATACAGGATAAGTTAGATTTTAGCTCCCATAGCCCACTGATTCTGTATTTCCCAAAGCCATCTAGAGACAGGAACACAAATCCCACCTGCAGCTGCTCCACCGAGGAATGGCCAAGGCCTGGAAGAGGCACAGCATTTGCAGGTGCTTTGATGCTTGTTATGGGGTGGAAAAAAAAAAATAAAAGAACCCTTTCCACCTGCATTTAAAATGCATCTCGATTTCTGGAGGGCTGCTGAGTACAAGGCTGCATATTGCATTTGGCAGTGATAAAATCAAACTGTCATTTCTACTGGAGACTGAGCACAGCTCATATATATCTTACCTTTTAAGCCTATTCTATCGAAGCTGTAGCACAAATAAAGATGAATAGTATCTCTTTCTAAGCCAGCACAAAACCACACAATGCTTATCACCTTTTCACAGGATCCTGTTTAAGCTTGTAAATTTTTATTTTTTTTATTATTTCCAGATTTCATTCAAGATTTTTGTTAAATCCTTTTGGCAGAACTCACTGGTTTTACCTCTCCCTATCAGTTTAAGATTTTCATCAGTTCCTAACCGAGGAGGTGCCTGTGACACAGACCCTCTGTCAGTGTGCACAGGCTTGAGAGCACCTGTCAAATTTTATATGTAGCCAAGAGCTTTGCTTTGCTGGGTATTAATGAAAATATTTGAGGCATTGAAAATTACTAAAGGCTTAAAGTCCACCATCCTACTAAACATTAAAAGATATGAAATCTGTTTGCTATATACTTTTTTTTTCATGTCAATCTCCTTAAATAAATAACTCTCAGCGTTGTAGCAGCGTGAAGGGATAACTGATCTGCCTCTTCAGTCACACTGCTCCACTCAGGTCCTCAGCACAGGCAAACTGCTGGCATTCTTTTCACATGCAAGGTCTAGAGGGGGGGAAAAGAAGCTTTATATCCATTACTGTGAGTTTTTGCTGATTCTGTACCCAGGTCGATTTTTTTATCATTTCCTTGGCTTTTCACCAATGCCATTAAGCAGAATAAAAGCTCAAGGCCCAGCCAAGAAGACAGAGAGATATGAATGCCTTTGGTGTGACATTCCCCCTTGGGCCAATGTCCATGAACTGTCTAAGTTCTACTTATGCCCTGTTTTGAAGGCTTAAAGAGCACATAAGCTGTGCAGGGTCTTTCTGGGCAAGACACTGCACAGGCTTTTTCCAAAATAGGAGGAGTGGGAGAAAATCACGGTGGGACAAGCTGAATGACTGACTTTATCCTTCTGACCTCCCAGCTCACACTTCCATTTGGTGCAAGGGTAAGAGATACCTAAAACCTTCAGAAAAGTTTCAGATGTCTGAATTACCCTCAAAAGAATCAGGAGTTAATCACTTATTTTGAAGATCTCCCAGACTTGGCTCTCCCCCTTGTAGCAGAAATCTTCAAGAGATCATCACAGAATCATCATCACAGAGTGGTTTGGGTAGGAAGTGACTTATAGATCCTCTCATTCCAACCCCCTGCCATGGGCAGGGACACCTTCCACCAGCCCAGGTTGCTCCAACCTGGCCTTGGACACTTCCAGGGATCCAGGGGCAGCCACAGCTTCTCTGGGCAACCTGTGCCAGGCCCTCCCCACCCTCGCAGGGAAGGATTTCTTCCTACTGACTGATCAAAACCTGCCCTCTGTCAGTGTGAAGCCATTCCCTCTTGTCTTGTCACTCCATGGCCTTGTTCCAAGTCCCTCTCCAGCTCTCTTGTCACCCCTTTAGTCACTGCAAAGCTGCACTAGAATGGAGACCTGAAAGTCTTCAGCTGAAAGTTCAGATGAAAACAACACAGGTTGTTTTCCCATCTCTGTTGGGGTTTGGAGAGCTGCTGAGAGCTGCCCCCACAGAGCTGCATCATGTCTTCAGGACCCTCCAAAACAGAGGAGTCACAGCTTTGATCTTGTGCAGATGTTGCTGCTGCCCCTTTCTCCCCCTGCCAGCAGAGCTCTGTCACCAGCTGAGATGAACTTCCTTCATCCCTGCCCACCCTTCAGACTGCTCTGCTACTCAGCTCTTCACAAAGGCAGCTGAAACTCCTTGGAAGTGTCATATTTACCCACAACAAACTGTCATCCAAACCTGAACTAGAGTTTTAAACCACTACAACATGTTGAATCTCACTCCCAGCAAAGCCCTGGTGCACGTTTTCACAGCAGCTCAGTGCCAACAGGAGAGCACCCACTCCCCCTCCCTGCCACATCTGTGCTGTGGGAAGGAAGCTGCAGGCACTAAACAGGTAACTCTACAAGCAATTACTTATTTGCATGGAAATTTATTAGATTTGTACATCTAAATTTCGCCCTGGGGGCTTTGGAGAAGGGGTGGCATAATTCTAAATCAATAGCAAGATCACATTATGTTTTATGGGGGTTTTAAAAAAAATCCCTTTTGTTACATTTTCTGCATGTACATCTTGGAGTTTCTATATATATTCCCAGTCTCTGTACAACCTTATTTATGTTTATGGGTTGTTCGAAGGAGACATTTCCAATGGAAACTGAAAATACAGAGCAGGAAATTCAGTCTCTTTAGAAACCAAATGAAATAGAGGAGGAAAAAAAAAAGTAATGGGTGAAAATGGTTTTCTTACCTGTCAGCTCAGAAAGCTGCAGAATATTTAATTGGCATGGAGGGCAAGTGGGTGACAGGGTGGGACAAGAGAAGCAGGTCTGATTAAAAGAAGGCAGGAATGGGTTAGAAAAGTGGATTTAGAGGCCACTCAGAGGTACACAAGGCTAGACCCAGGGATTGCCACTTCCAAACACGCCTGGCTTGTGCATTGGCACAACCTACAGTGGCAGAGACATCCAGAAAGAATTTTTCTTTCAATGTTCATCTCCCAGATGGTATTTCTCCCAGAGGTTCTGGGTTTGCTTGGCTGCCAGTATTCATTTCTACTTGCACCTGTAAACATATTGAAACCAGCTTCTAACTGAAGCAGGACACAATCTCAGCACAAACTGGAAATCCCTGGAAGACACAATTTCTATCTCCCTTTTCCTAAGACCGCAGAAATGGAGAGGGAAGGAGGTGGGAAGGGAAGGAGCAGAGAGCAGTGAAGTTATGGATGATGCTGGTGGACAAATACAGTCTCTATATCCCAAAGGTCTCAGGGAACAAACCCCACCAATTATGAGGAAAACAACAAAGAGTGTGTGTGTGGAAAATCCTACTTGGTGCTGTGATGCCTCCCATTGTTTCCTCATGGAGATGCTCCATCAAGCACCTGTATCTTTTCTCTCCTTTACTGCTGCAAGTTTCACTGCAAATGTTTCACAGCAGTGTATACCTACTAAAATGGGGCAAAAAAACCCCAAGGCTTCCATCTGGGTCCTGTTGTTGGTAACTCAGAATGGGCTTGATAACTGAGAGAGCCCATGGCAGGCCCAGCAGCTCTGCATGGATCCAGCCCGTGCTGGCAGCTGCTTGTTCTGGCTGCGCAGAAACAGCTTCTCTGTCCTTTCATTCCTGCTTGCATACCAGGAGCTGGATGCATGAAAGGCAAAAGTCCCTTTATTACCTGCTCAGCTTTCACTCCCATGTGCATTTGCTTCTCATGCAGGAGAAGATTACCTCTTTCAAGCTGTTCTCTCCCACTTTTGTTCTCTGCTGAGCTACTGCTTGTCAACACATTTATCCGTTTGCTGCTTTCAGTCAGAGAAGTAAAAAAACAAAAAAGCAATCAAGTTAAAAAAGGAGCAGGAGGAGGAGAAGCTTCACTTGGCACAGGATCTGTGTAGCTGAAGAGAGAGACGTTGTCAATGGCCAAGGGATCTGACTCTTCAAATAAAGGGATAAATGAAGCAGGAGCGTTTGCGTGGATCAGCTTTTCATGCTGGGGGGTAAAATCCAGGTGCAGGTTTAGCCCATCTCCCACTTGCCCTACCTCCACAGCTGGGAACATCTGCACACCAAGTATAAAGGCAGTGGCTCTTCTGCAGGACAGAGATCTCCAGAAGTTCAACATCTAGTGAAGCCACCAACACCTTGCATGGCTCAGGGAGCAGATTCCAGCCTCAAGAAAACTCCTCTTCTTGCTCATTACAGGTTAAAACTCTCATATCTGTGCAGCATGAGACACCACCAGGACGAAGGGATAAATCTGAAATTAGGTTGGCATCCCAAATAGCTTTCCTTGTCAGGCAGTTCTGAAGCACTGTCCTTTGCCTTGAAGTTGTCCAACAGGCACAAAGAGGGGTTTTTCCAGTTTTCAACATCCTTTGGGAGCACTGCTGAGTCATGCTAAGGAACCTCAGCAAAACCAAACATTCCCATTCATTAATTAACGTTAGTGATAATTTAGCAGTCCCTGGACATGACACATTTCTCTCACAATCTGCAGCCCACCCCCACAGCTCTGCTCCCTTCCCACGCTGGGATCCACGTTCCCGGTTCGTTTTCCCGGCGCTGTGTGGTGCTGACAGGAGCTGTGGAAGACGCCTGAGCTTGTGACAACCTTGTTAAATCAAAACAAATCACTTCTTACACTCCGAGGATCCACTTCACTGAAACAAACAGTGAAGTATTTTCCTGTGTGAGCCCTGGGAGCTGCAGCATCAGAAGGAACCCACGGGAGCAGCCCCTCTCAGAACTGATGAGCTTCTGCTCCCCACACTCCCGGGCACCACAGAGGTGAGATCAAGAAGAGCTGGTTTAAAAGTGGTTAAAAAAAAAAAAAAAAAAAAAAAGACTCCAAATAATTTTCCCAAGCTGGCATTAAGGTTTTTTACAAGTTCATCTTTTCACTTTGGCTCACTCGGTTGCTCTTATTTGATTTTGGCTGATTTGTTAATCTTTAATTAAGGCCTGTTGGGCAAAAGGAAGAGTCAGAGCAAGAACACATGTTAATTAGATAAGAGAAACTAATACAAAGGCTGGGGTATTGATCACCGAGGTTTTAATTAATTTGATATTGATGGAAATAAGGCTTGTGGGATTGGAGAGAAGGTGTTCTTTTCCAAAGGCTGTTCTGGGCTCCTTTCATGATGGGAATCACACAGAGGGAGGTGGTGAAAGCAAAGGGTGCTTCAGCCTTGGTACAAACACAGCAGTGACTTCAGCAGGAGATGGACTGAGCCCTAATTGATGCAACACATGCAGAGAGCACAGCACATAATTTCAATATTGTCTTGCCAGGCTACCCAACAGACACTGAGCAGACACCAGCATCATCTTCTTTAATGCAATATTTATCAAGAAGTTATATTTTTCAAAGCAGATATTTATTGATGCCTCGTGTCTGGCTGAACTGCAGCACACAGATGTTGGATATATTTCTAGGAGGATGTCAGCATTATGAAATAGTGCAGAATGTTAACTCTGTCTTTTTAATTAATCTTCAGTTGTTTGCAGCACACGCCGTTCGTCATCACGAGCTGTCACCCCAGAAACTCTGATCAGGAGAAGGAGTGATTCTTTCTCAGGGCTGGATACACTCACTTCCTACTCTGCTTCCTTCGAGTAACTCTGAGCATGTAGGTCAGAATTCATCCTGAGCAGCAAGCCAGTAAAGTGCCTGCACACCACTTGCCTCCTCCAATTCAGCGTTTTGAGACAGAAATGATGAATAGGCCTGGCAGTGACACTCAGTGCAGGGTGAAACTCGCCCCTTGTGATGAATTGGCTCCTGGAGGATTTTCTGTGATGGTTATCATCAGCCTGGCTTCCTTTTCTTGTACTTCCTGCATCCCAGCATGAATCCTGGCACAGCTGAAGCATGAGGTCAAGCAGATTGGAATCCTCTCCAGACCTTGGTCTCTTTGTTCCTTATTTACATAAAAAGTGGGGTTATTAGAATAGCTGGGAAAAAACCTTTTGTAACCCTGATTATTGCCTCACAAACCATTCAGAACGTGGAGCAAACTGCATTATGAGTTTCCTTTCTTCCAGTTGTTTTAAATATGCTGTTATTTATCCTTCACAGCTGAGAGGAAGGTCAGGGAGCCCCAAAGAAGTCAATACTACCAGTCAGGTGTGGGGTGCAGTGCAAAGGGCAGACAGAGACATGCTGCAAACTCCACCAGCAGGTTTAGCTTTGTAGCTTGTAGAAAATGCAGTAAATCAAGCTCAGGATTTTCAGAGAAGTCCTTTCCTACCTATATTCTTTGCCTGAATTAATTAACAAATTTTTAATGTGCCAATGTTTATCCTTCCTAGTATTCCCTTACATTTCTGTGGTTTTAACTTGATTGGTTCCCGAGGGTTTCCTTTCATTTATTGTCTATCTGCTGAAAGAAAGCTCTCTTCAGTATTTATGAAACAATACATGGCAGACAAGGAAAACCAAAAGGGACCAGTGAGAAGCTGAATCAGAATGGGTGAAGGGTATAGGAGCAGTCAGCAGCAAAGTAAAACAATAATTGAATCTTAAAAGCTCAGTGCTACAGTAATAACTGATAATGAAATGTTCTTTTAGTTGTCTCAGTAGTCTAAATTTTAGCTAATCTAGTTTGATTTCAATAACTTCAAAAATAGAAACTTACAACAGAGTTCAGAATAAGCAACATATTAAACAGTAACATTTATGCAGCTGCAAAGATCTGCAGAGGCTGATACACACTGACATTTAGTCAGTAATGTTCAGCCAGAGATCACAGAGTACAAACTGATTGTGTTGGGGACCTCTGGACCTATCACTGAAATGGGATTTCCTCCACTTGTGCACCCCTTGTTTGACCCTCAAGCTGAGGACACCAAAAAACTAATAAGCCACTTAAGAGCATTCACTGATGAAAGGATTTTAGGGGGGATGAGGAAAATGGTGGCTCAGGAGCACCACGGGGACATCTGGGCAGCATCTCAGGGATCATGGGCTGCAACCCCCATCACCACCCCCAGCACTGCTTCCTCCAGGAGATCAGTGCTCCTGCCCTTGGGTTGGCACCTGGCACTGCAGGAATGGGCTGGTGCAATCCAACTGAACTGCTGGGGCACACAGGGCAAAATTCAGTGGGGTGGATGCCCCTGTGCCAAGGTAGGGATGCATTCCTGGGTGTTGCTTAGCAACTCTGTCCATTTGCTATGGGGACATGCCCACCCTGCTGATGGACACGGGATCCCCGGGCTCCATCTCACGGGGCTCCTTTGCAGAAGAGTAAATACCATTTTCATCTCTCACTGGCTTCTCACATAGCCATAAAAATTCATAAAGGCACACATTTTTATGCATTTGATTTCTCACGGTTGGGGAAGTTTACAAATCTTTGATTCCAGAGTGAGAAAAAGGAAGATGTGAAACATTGTCTCTGAAAGGGACAAGGCTGAGGCTTTGCTCTAAGGATGGCACTGTGCACTAGCTCATGTTTATTGTCTTTCTGGAATTTCATGGCAAGTCCTGATGAAAAACTTCCAGTCTCAACCTGGAATTCAAACATACAGCTCAGTCAGCCTTGGCATTTGGCTCATTCCCAACGTGAGAGGTGCCACAGATGAATTCCCACCTCTCTGACACGTGCAGGGCACTAAAGATGTAACACAGGTGCAATCCTGACCAAAACCTGCCCTACAATCTCAACATAAGAATTCATCTGTCATCTCTATCCACTCAGTTGGAATTCATCAATAGCTGTTGCAGGAACAGGGAAGAAAATGCCATTTATTTGACGTGCGCTTTCTAAACTTGCACCTTACAAGTTCGTCACATTAATCAAAATGAACCCAAAAAAAAAAGGGCTGCAAGTTGCCTTTGGTAAAGAATTTTGCCCCCACACCTTCTCCAGCTCCATCAGCCCCTGCCATTCTCATGGACCATCTGGGAAGTGTCTCCTCCTCAAAGGCATTTTTCCCCAGGACTGTGCATTCCAGGCAGTCTCTGCCAGACATCACCCGGCAGGAGGGAACCTCCCTCGTGTTCCACTCAGAGCTGGAGGTCTAGCACTGAAGCAAAAACTCGTATTAAAGGTTAAAACAACACAAAACCTGCTCAGGACAGCGTGTGCCCCTCGAGAGGGAAATGTGTCTGCTTGAATTAAGGCTCACTTCAGAGCCAGGTCCTGCTCCAGTTTATTACGAAAGCTTGAAACCAAGCACAGAAGAAAGGATTTCAGTAAGGACCAAGATCCTTTTGGTATTTTATAAAGTATAATTTTGTGGGGGGGAAAAAAAAGGCAGCAATGAATTCAAGGGGGTATTTAAGTATTTTTTGGGGGGGGGGAGATGAGATGTATTTTGTTGTAATGAATTAAGCTGGACAGGGAAAAGCAAATAAACTGCAACCTGTGCAAGTTGTTGAGGTGTCTGTTTTCTACATGCCATTTAAGCATAGTCCCTCTTCTAAGATCATTCTCTGAGAACAAATGCAGAATAGAAAAGGGGAAGAAAAGTTGAAATAAATTATAAAAAAGAGCCTGGTGCTTTGGTTCTGCTCTTTTCACTTGTTAAACCTGGCATCTAAACAGGAACAGACCCCAAAACCACAGCCCTGTCTTCCATCCTCAGAGAATTTGGGGTCAGTTACAAAGGACACTTTGAATACCAATCACACAAGAAAACCAAGCATCAACTGCTAATCCAATTAAAGTACTAATGCTAAAAGGAATTAATTAGAATATCAATTTACAATTATGAAACAAGTTATTATTAGGTTACCAATTCCAAGTAGACTGCCACTTAGAGTGTGTCTCTCAGAGCAACTTAGAATTTCAGGTAAAGCTAAAATATGGATTACTGAAACACCAAAATCAAAATGAAACATTTTAACTTCATCGACAAGAAAAAAAAAAAGTTGTAGTTGCATGGAAATATTTTATCAAATATATTTGAGACTTCTAATTTTTTGTAGCATTTTGACATGTCAATCTTCTAGAGAAGAGAAATGCTAAACTTCAGATAGTTCTAACAAACAAGAACACAGGGTACATCCACATTCTGTTGTTAGGACTGACAGTTATTTTTTGCCAGGAGGTTTGCTGCTCTGCTGTTCTGCTGCTCTTCTTTTCTTATTTCTTTTTAGTGAAGAATTACATTCCCAGTATCCCCACAGCACTGAGGACACCAGTAATGCTGGGCCAACAAACAATTCATTGCAACCAAGCCCCTGGATCCAAAAGGTCATTTTTCCACTCGCAGGCTGAAAACCCCCTGTACCAGTAGAACGTGTTTGGTTTGTGTCCTCAGTCCCTCTCAGCAGCCAGGAATAGAAATGCTCAATGAGGCAGATCAGGCAGTGCTGCTCACAGCCCTTGCTTCGGTTCCTCTCTCTCGTGGTGGACACAGAAATCATCTCCCTCCCATTCCTGGCCATCAGAGAGCTCAGAGGCAGCACAGGGGCATGTTTCCATGCTCATAACACACCCAAGGAAATTCTGCTCTGTTGCCTCTAGGTTTTGATGCCTTTAGATTCTTTTAGCTTTTTTGACTTTTCTAATTTTTATAAGCTTTATAAGTAGTAAAAGTAGATTTTAGAAGCAGCAGCCCTTATTCCTCTACCCTTTTACACTGGTTTACACATTCCTCAACCTCCACATACCCCATTCCATGCTCCCATCTCAATATCCTCTGAATTCCAGTAGAAAATGTTTAGTCTCTCTTTAAGAGTAGGTCTATTTTGTTTAAGAGCAGGTCTATTTTGTTTAAGAGCACTTGTGCCTTGGCCTGAACTGCAAAAGTACAATCAAGAACTGGGTGACCATGTACCCTTTGTGCTCTGAAGAAGATGAAGATGATGAAGAAGTGGTCTCAAAAAGCCCCCAGCCCCAATTCCAAGGGGGTGGGGGTGGACCAGGGCAAAAGCTACGGGGTGGAAATACTTAGGATTGGACAGACAATATTCTAAATTGTAACACCTGTACATGGCCAGGGCGTGTCTTGTAATCTTATGCCTGGGCACAAATTAAACCCTTTTCTTATCTCATCCTCAAATAAATTCCTTTGAGTTTTTTTCCTCAGCTCCTGCAGGCAACAGTTTCCTCAAGTCCATGGACACCAGGAGGCCCATTTCTGGAGCCAGATCACAATATCCACTCACAGGCAGAGAGTGCTTACCCCCCCTTAACAGCCCACTGTTAGTCCTAGCAATTAATTATGGTTTTAACAATTCACTCTGAGCCTGCCAAGAGTACCTCTGACCTCCCTGTTCCTCTTACAGCTCTTTTCCCAGCCCTTCTGAATTCCCAGCCATCCAGATCCCCCCCAGCCCCTCACTCTGCACAGTCAGCACAGCCCCAGATAATCAGTGTTAAGGCGTGTCACGAATGCAATAAATCAGCAATGTTTTAAGGGTAAAAAAACTAAATTATGACTGCCCTTGTCTTTCTGTACAGGAAAACACACAGCTCCAGGCAGACACAACCTGAGGTAGGTAAACAGAAGCTCTGGTGAACACAGGAGTCCTGGGTGGTGGGGAAAGCTCCTGCCTGACACAGCCACCCTGCCAACCCCGGGATGGGGCAGACGTGATGAGCACGGTGGGGTGTCAGGTCTCAGCTTGCAGCAGGTGAGCTTAAATCAGCCTAGATGGGGAAAAAAACCCTGACAGGATCATTTTAGAGGAGGAAAAGAGAGATAATAAGTGTAGCCTGGAAAAAGACCCCCCTTTCTCTTCATTCAGTTTGCCACAGCTGTAGGAGCATGGTGAGCATCCAGAGGCTCTCACAGCCTCCTTTAACAGTGTTCACTATTCCAGAGCAGGACGTGCTCTCCCTGGACTGTCCATGGTTAAATAACCAAGTCTTTGCTTTGCTTTGCTGTCTTATAAAAAGAAGTAGTAAAAAAGAAAAAAAGATCTATATTCACTGTGCATAGGAGGGAGTGACAGCCCTACAAAGCACATGAAGGCAAGAGAGTTGTCTTTCATAAGTTGAAAATTATATCGATTTTTATTGACAGGTTTTATTTGTTATGCACTTGGGAATATTCTCTGCTGATCCCAATGCAGAGCTGAATCCATGAATTTAAGCAGACTATTATGCTGACAGAAAAATCACATCCCTAACCTCAGATCCCCAGGGGTACAATTATTAACCTCGGGGACAACTTTTAAAGAGCAGTTCTGTGGATGGAAAATAGCAGCTTTGGGCCTGTAATGCAGAGCTGAACAGAAAATTATATTCTTGGGTATCAGAATGGGAGGGAATGGGCAGAGCCCCCAGCCCAGTGAGCAGATCAGCTTCTCCACATAGTTCAGTGATGGCTTTAAAGACATTTCTGTGATGCCCCATTGGACTGCCACTGATTGAGACCTTCTTAGACACCATAAATTATTTCCATTAAGCTAATAAAGCAATTCCTGCATTTACCCACATGCTTGGAGATGGGAGATTTCTAAAGCAAAATGATCATTTCTATGCTTGATTTGCATATTCTGGTTTCCTTCCCATGGAGATTAAACCTTAAAACCTTCTTCCCTTCTGGAAATCAAACTTATCCAGGATGTGAGTTAGACTGCAGCACTTCTGTCCAAGCAGCTGTGATAGGAGGGAGGAGGAGGAGAAGAGACTTAAATTCCTCATCCTCAAGCCTGGGAGACAAAGGCTTAGAGGAAAAGCAGCCCATGTTGCCCCACATGAGAGTGGCCCAGGCTAAGAATCAGTTTAATGAAGAGAAACACCGATTTTTTTGAGCTTTTTGTGTGAAATCAAAGGAGTTGCTCCCCAGGTGCAGGGGGCAGTGGGATGAACTTCTTGCCTGGCAGCAGGTGCTCAGTGGTGGGGGGAAAACTTCATTCCTTAGTAATTTTGGCTTTTATTGAGTTCATAGTTCTGGAGGTTGAGACCTGCATAAGCCTCACCGTTGTCAGAACATCCTTGGGTTGGGGGGAAAGGGATGGGTTAATTTTCCTCCTGAACTGAGGAAGAGATTAATTATAATTAAGATATTCCTTCTCTAAGGTTTCCCTCGATGTGTTGGCTGGGACCCGATGAAAGGGAACTTTCTGGGAGCTGATCCCGTGCACAGAGGGGTGGGCTGGGGGGACAGAGGGGTGGCCGTGGGTCAGCCCAGCAGGAACGCTGCAGCCCCAGCCCGGCCGCCTGCAGCACCACGGCCAGAGCTCCCCGGGAGCTTTGTCCCATCACCACGGATATCTCGCATTCCGTGAGTTATCACCAGCCCGAGGACACGGGTACAGCTGGTTTACAGTGACACGAATTCCCAGGTCTGGGTTGGTGTTCTCAGCTCAGTCCTTCCCCGAGTGCAGCTCACATGCTGTGCACAGCATCCCGCATTCCCTCATGGATTTCTCTCCTCTTTTTTCTTTTTATTATTCTCCACCTTCCTTCCTTCTCTCCCCTTCTCCAAGCACAGTTCCAGGACTGTGCTCAGGGCTGCACTGGTGCAATCAGTTCAGTCTCTCTCATTTCCCTGCTCACATGCCTTGCTGCTGCTGCCTTAACACCTCTCCACACTGGGCATTACTACTAAATCACGTTTTTATATATTATTCCCTATCCTTCCAGTTTTATCATCATGCACTGAGCCACACAAACACACAAGGTTAGACTGAGCAGATAAACAGCAGCCAAAGAAAACCAGCACCACCCTCATCACCCTCAAACCACCAGGTCTTCTCTACTCATCAGAGAGAAGGGGGTTGGAGTCTTGTTTTGGTTGCTAAGCCATCAAAAAAAAAAAAAAATTCAAGTGTCATTTAAACATGTTTTCAGATGATTGCTTATTTCTTTAAACATAAACCAAGCCCAATGATAAATACACTAACGTACACATTAAAATTGCACTGTGCAATTTTCTCATTATGCACAGCAAAAATAATTCATACAATGATTGGAGACTAATATTAAAGCAAATTATTTATTTCATTCTGGATAGCAGTGCTGTAAGTAAAAGGAAACCCCACTCACTAAATAACCTGGGAACATAATTACTTCAAACACATCTCATGGGGCCTATTTCGTCATCCTTTCATGACCTCAGAGTGGATAATGTAAAGAAAATGGACTGTGTGTCTTCCCACAGAAATGCAGCCATCCAATTCCTTTCCACTTTCCTTCACCTAATGCCACTGAAAAGCACTCAAATCACTCAAGATACTGAATAATAATCCAACAAAATGCCATCTCATCCTGCCTTATTTCTTCCTGGAGCTGATGGATAAAGTTATTTGAATCCTGAAGGATGAATCTGGGTGGGGAGGCAGGGAATGCATGGATGCAGTGGGAGTAACTTGGTCAAAACAGGGATCACTGTGTTGAGCAGCCAAGGGTTGGGAATCAGTGTGGGAAACCCCACAGGAATCACTGTGTGTCCAGGGTGCATTTGTACCTATGCCCAGAGAGGAAAACCACACACCAGGGTCAGTGGCCAAGGACACAAAGGGCAACCTGAACGTTGTGCATCACCAGGAACAAAGATTTTGAAAGCAGGTGTGAACACCTGGACAGAGAATCTTTTCTCTGTGGAAGTGTCAATCATTCCCTTCTTCCCTGAGATCTGAGATTACCAACTCTGAGCTTCAGTTTTTGACAGTTTTTTATCTGTGTGTGCAAATGTCAAAATGGAGAGGGTGACACAGCAGTAGAAGGATTATGCAGCAGGAACATCAGCAGGGGTTTTGGCTTTCCCATGGGAAATCCTTTTTGTCCCAAGGTTGCCCTGAAGGTCAGGAATCAGTGCCACATCCTTCAGGGGGCTGTGGTTAAGATTAAAGTGTTATTGCTCAGCTCCCAGCTTTGGGACACAGAGGATGTCTTTGGGACATGAGCTCCTGTTGGGCTTCCACCTGGAAATCAGGCTCTTTGGAATAATCCCAGACATGACTGACCTGGGATAAATGCAAGAGCCACAAGGCATTTCCAGAGGCCATTCCAAGTGCACTGGGTGACACACTCAGGTGCTCCCCACCTCACCATCTGCACCCCTGGGTGCAGCCACGGCCGCACGAGTTACCCCCCAAAGAACGTGGATTTCATCTGCCAAAATTCCAAAGGGAACTTCTGTTTGAGGCTTTGGATGTGCTCTGCAGCACTGCCTGGCACTGCCAACTACATAAATCTGCAGGTTTGATCCTGCAAAGGCTCGGGGATATTTTTAGCTGCCCTCCAAGGGGACAACCCGTGAGGCAGCTCAGCACCTGGATGTGACACAACACCAGCTCTGCTGGCACAGGAGAGGAAACAAAGGGATTGGAGGAGGTTTTAAAACTCAAACTTTAAAAGCAGCCACTCACACTTGCATGAGCAGGGGGATGTTTCACCTTGCAGTGCTGGGGACAGGGATCCTTCAAGCACCTGCCAGCCCAGAAGTGTGGCAGCTCAGCAGTTGTCACCTCGATGTCACACAACAATCTGGCTCCCCTTCATCAACTCAGTCGTTTCCTGTTTATCAGATTAATTAAAGACTGGGATTTGATTTCAATTTCATGTTTTATTTTTCAAGAACTCTCAGATTTCCCTCACGTTCAGAATGTAAAATGTGATTCTTTACTCGTGTTTGAATCAAAGACAAGGAACATCCAGGAATCTGTTCTCACCCCTACATTTAAAAGACTGGAAAAACATTAAGTATTTGGGCAAAGGAAAAGCTCAAGTAAAGGAAGAACACTAGAAGGAAAATGAGTTTATATTCCCTAATGTAGTGACTAGCCAAGGAGATTTTCAATGCAAGGACACATAAAGGGGAGCTCCATGCTAAATATCATGCTGAAAAGCAATCCTACACTTGTGCTCTAAGCAGAAAGCCAGACAGAAGGAAACATTAGTGCACATTTTAAAAGATACCTAAACCTTTGGGGTGTGTCTTGGTAGTCAGAACAAATGAGCTGTTCATGGGCAGGGCTGTCCTCATCCTGTCATAAAACACTCCAGGAGCAGCAGCCAGAGAGGGAGAGGGGGAGCAAGGTGAAAGTCTCACAGCTGGAAGCCCAGATGTTAAGGGAATTCTCCGTGAGAGATGCTCAGTGTAAAACCAGAGAGAAAAGTTAAACTCCCCTGCACTAAAGTGGGTGCTTCAGGATGACTTTGCAAATATTGAGGGTGAAACCAGGGAGAGCAACTCCAACACCCCAAGGGCAGCAGGAGAAGAGACAGATGTGCAGTGAAAACTTACGTAGTGCTGTTAAATGAGCCAGGTCCCCTCTCAGCTCTACTCTGATCTGTCACTCTGTTTTCAGATAATCAGTTCACTCTGTGCCTCAGTTCTCTTGCTGTAAAGTGGACTCAAGAACATTGTTTTTTCCCCTGGATGTCAGTGCAGGTTCGTGCCATATATCCACTAGGAATCCTGCTTCCTGAGCAATAGGCATTGGCTAAAGAGGTCTAATGTCAAATGTTATGACTGGAATTGTATTGTATCCCAGACAGCACTGGCTGCCAGCAATGTCCCTACCAGGGCCAACTGGAACTATTTGTGCCTGGAAAATCTCCACTGGAACACAGAGAATGGTTTGGGTTGGAGGGGACCCTACAGACCCTCTACTTCCATGGGCAGGGACACCTCCCACTAGGCCATGTCCTGGTTTATGTGTTTGTGGTAGTTTGGGCTAGGCTTAAACACATGACAGTGTTTAAGCAGATGGATTCTCAATTCCTGAAGATGTAGGTGAGGAAAACAACATGGAGATCTAACCTTTAATCTTCTCTATCTTGAAGGACAACATTTTCCAAAGGGGTTTCAACTCACATTCTTCATGTGCATTTAAAAAAACTGCTCACTTGTGCATATTACCTTGGATTTGGGAGTAGCACAGGCTATTTTCAGGACAGGATTTAGAGTTTACATTAGAAGATTTAAGTTTAGAGAAGTAGTCAGATAAGCAGGAAGGAAGTCAAGGAATAGGGCTTTCTCACTGTATTAGTGCCTGCAGCAGTTTTTGTTTCAATACAAAGAAAAAGCAGCCCTCACAACTCACTGATGCAGAAATGTGTAGGTAAATGTCAGTGCAAATACAGAACAAATCTCTCCTGACATCATTCGATGTGGAAAAAAAATACTGATTTTTCTGGCTTTTAACTTCCTGCAGGTCTGTGATTTCATAATGATGTTTGACTCAGGAAATTAAGAGAGAAGTAGCTGCATTTAGAGAGGGTTAATAGACTCACCATAGATAATGCAAAGAGATGCTGCCAAAACTCTAATAGATGCAGATCATTGAAAATTTGATAGGATCACTTAAGACCAGAGACAAGACAAGCGAAAGACAGCTCAGTGTTTGCTCAGTAAACAGAATAATGATAAATTGGCCTTGTCAACATAACCCAGGTGCAAATTTGGTTTAAGGGCTGTGATGACAGCTCACTGTCCAGAGAAGCAACTCTTTTCTTTAGAGGGAATTATTATTCTTTAGGAGAGTGATGCAGCTGTGGGTGGGGGGTTCAGGACAAGCTTGAATTTAGTTTGGTTATTGGGAAGAAGCTTTTGACTCAGAGGGTGGCACAGGTTGCCCAGAGAAGCTGTGGCTGCTCCTGGATCCCTGGAAGTGTCCAAGGCCAGGTTGGATGGGGCTTGGAGTAACATGGGATAGTGGAAGGTGTCCCTACCCGTGCTAGGGGGAAAACAAGATAATCTTTAAGGTCCCTTCCAACCCAAACCATCTTGTGATTCTGTTTCCATCAAAGAGCAAATGTAATTATTCAGTATAAGGAGAAAACAATGAAGGAATACAACCAGCTTTTAATGGTACTGATCCTGAATCAAACCCGATTCGACAAACCTTGGAAAAATATAACCATGTAATAATAAACATTTAAATTGTGTTATCTACTAGGGATCAGCCTCTCAGATCCTGTTTATATTTCAGATGTTTTGTCACATCTGCATGATTGCTGCTCTACAGAAACATTTCCAAGTAAGAATTTATTGCATAATGTTTCCCTCTGCCCCTTGCACAGCTGAGATTTCCCTTCCAGGTGCCAGGATGGCAAGAAGGGAAAAGGTTCTCACCACCTTTCAGGTGTACAAAGAGTTGAAATCTCCATTTATTACCCTGCTCCAAAGCGAGGAAAATCTGAATTTGCCACTGAAATTCATCCTGTGCTCCCACAGCAGCTTCCTCCGAGTGAAGTTCTGGCAACATGGAAGTAATGGCAAAGCTGCCTTAAACTTCAGCACAGCCAGAATTTCAGCCTGCATCTCCAAACCTGAAGCTCTAAAACACAGACTGAGCTGGGCTTATGAAACTTGAATTATTGTTATTCAGGTTTAATGCTTATAACTTCAGTCATTTCTTCAATGTATGTTGATTCAAAACCTGAAATTTCTAACTAATAGCCTACTTACCCTCTATGTTTATTTATATAAACATAAATCCCCCGTTTTTCCATTCAAAGACTGCACTTATTTTTCCAGTAGCAGTTTCTCCTCTATCTTTTTTGTGAAAATAGCTATCCAGTAAAGAGAAAACAGAAAAATTTTATTCTGCAAATAACTTCCATATTTCTCAACAGCAAATTTAAACCAATTTGATGCTTCACCTGCAGTAAAGTCAGAAATCTCCAATCATGACATATTGGCAAAGCACCTCCAAACCTGCTGGGAGCACCAGTTCTCACATGACAGATCTGCATAAGAGGCTTTGAAGGAGAGCAAACACGTGTCTGAGGCAGGGAAATCACAGCTTCACCAACTCAATAACCCTCTAACAGAGAACCCCTGCTCTCAGGGAAAACATGCTGGAGACATCCGTGGGCTCCTGGGTTGGTTTCTCTGCCCTGAGAGCCACAGGGGCAAGGCAAGGTGCACTGTTCAGATTTCTTTTGATGCTTGTAATCCACAGAAAGCCAAATCTAATAACCTGGCAATGAAAACCTCAGCTTTGCCATTTTACCTCGAGTAAGAATCTGCGAGATAAAAAGGCTGCATTTTCTAATTTCCTCATGAATAAAAAAATGTGGTGAGCAGAAGCTCAGGCTTCAGGGTTTGGGGGTTTAATTTATTTTATTATTTTTTAATCTATTTTTCTAATCTATCCCATGTATATATATATAAGGTTATGAATACCTAAACCTGGAGCAAGAACAAATCTTTCAGACATAACACTGGAATCATAATTTTCCATGCTCTGAGTCTGCTCTGATTAAATAATCTCAGTCTGCTTTTCCTTTCAAGGTAAAGGTACTGACCTCTGCTAAAGCAACAACTAGGGTCAAACCCAGCTCCACAAAAAAAATCATCTTTCTGAGCAAGATAATTCCCTTAATCATGTCATCTTAGACATGGGAAAAGTCCTATCAGATATATTTTTCTCAAATACCACCATTATAAATACAGAAAACATCCTCAAAAAACCCCAAACCCAAATCAACAAAAAACAAACAAGCAAACAAAAAGGCAACAGAAATTTGCCTAAAGCAGCCACATTAAAAATTGAGTGAAGACCTCAGGGTTTGAACTGCTGGCAGGCACTTTAATTTGAAGACAGTGTAAAACATGTAGGGAATCCAGGATTCCACCCACAGGAGAATATTAAAAAGTTTCCCTTTTATTATTATGCCTGTCTGTATTGTGGTTTAAAATCCACATAGGGATTGCCAGAGCTTGTTAGCTGGCTTTAATAGTTGCATTAATAAATCCTATAAACTAATTGTGCAGCGACTAAGTCAATTACTTTCAAATGAGATAATATATTTCTCTAGGAATATGATAAAGAATTTATAAAGAGATATGCTCCTGTCTGGGAGTCCAACAATAATATCCAGCCAGGAACCCAAATCCAGCTGTAATATGTGATTAAATTGATGGCTGTGGGGATCAGCAAACTGCAACAATGGCAAGAGATCATGAGAAAGTATTCAGTATTAAACTGAATTATTTACACCATAAACTAATGACTGAAAGCAGGGCTACCAGCTTTCCACATGGCCAGCAGTTTAACACCCAGACAAAGGTGGGAACCTGATCCTAAACCCGTTATTTTTTTTAATGAGCAAGGACAAGTATATGACCCTCTGTAATAAGAACCATTTTTTCCACTGGACTTCTAAGCAGACCATGACCTTTAACTCCCATCAAACACAGAGGATGGTTTGTGTGCTGAGCAAAAAAGTCGCTTTGGAGCCGAAGGTAACTTATGGGTCCCATCCCAGAATCACCCTCCTGGGCCTCCTGCTCTGCTGGAGTGCATTATTTCTGTTGGACAACAAGTCCCAAGCACTTGTGCTCTCCCACATAGAAGTTGTGGGTCACTCTGGGCCAGCAGTCGTGCTGAAAGAGCTCAGGTAACAAGGCAGCACCAAGCAAAGGCACAGAGCAACTCCAGGGCATGAGGGTGTTTTACCTCCTCCTCACTGAACCCAATCACCTCGCCCTGAATTTGATGGAGAAGCTGCTCCTGGCAGAGCTGCTGTCATCACCAAAGTCCCACTCCAGACCCTGCTTAGAGGTGACACAGAAATGCACCATTGCTTCAGGAAGCCAAGGGGATGTTCAGGCTATTTTGGGCACAGGATCAAAACAACACCCCCTTGCTCAGCTCAGCAGCTGTGAGGAAGGGTAAGAGTCTCTCCACCAGACACTCAGCATGACCCCAACACCAAATTTAAAAATACAAGCATGACAAAAACTGGGCTGGTGGTAAGGGCAATCTGAAGTTAAGCTCTTAAATCCATAATTCAGCTCATAAATAGTTGATTTCAAGACTGCTGAGTATCCAATTAATGGGAGCAAGCTGGGCCTTAGCATTGAGAAAAAATCAGGCATTCTATTTAAGAGCCCGGCTGCAGATTTAGGAGACAGATTTTGGCTTCTATTTTTGAAAAATATTGACTGAGAAGACTTTCATGTCATGCTCTACTTGCACAGGACTCTTCATAAAATAAATGCCAAAATTCAAGGTTCTAAACTCTGTACTCCAATACTGAGCTGAGCACACCCATGGACATGAGAGACAGATGGAGCAGCAATGAGGTGGTTGCAATTTTGAGCAATATGGGCCACCTTGCCCTGGGTTCTGATGGTGACAACAGCAGTTGTGGTCCTCAGGCAGCATTATCCCCTCTGCAATGCTCCCCCAAAACATGTTGTCCAAGGCCAGGTTGGATGGGGCTCAGAGCAACCTGGTCTAGTGGAAGGTGTCCATGAAAGAGGAGATGGAACTGGATGATCTTTAAGGTCCTTTCCAATCTAAACCATTCTATGAAGGTAAACTGCTCATCAGCCTTCCCTTTTTTTTTGGATGTGCATAAAAATAATTTGTATTAAAAAGTAACTACAAAAAAAAGAAAAATCACTCATCTATTTGGGCTGTGAGCAAATCCAGCTTCTGAGCACACACCTGGTAAATCAACTTTGAGTTCCAACATCTGAGTGGATAAAACCCCAGAAAAAGGCATGAAACAAAAATGCTGACAAACCCCTTGCTCCAGCAGTATGAATGGGGTTGCTATAATGATAGAAAACTATTGATTGCCAACTAGTGTCTGGCTCAATTGATCAGGTCCTGCAAATCTCAGATAACACTCGTGTCATTAGAAGCCACTGTTGTGTTCTTGTGGCTGGGACTGATTGCTGTGCTATCACAGCTTTGATCACCTGATAGGACAAGTGCTGGGGAGCTGCACTATTGATTTGCAGATAAAAATGTTCCAGTACCTCGAAGCCTGTCAGTGAAAATTCTTTGGATGCAAAACAGCATTGTGCCTTAATGGTAGGTCATTTGCTAATTAAGTTAATTTGCAAAGAACTTTTTTGGGAGGAGAGCTGTTGCACACACCTACGAGGCAGAACCAGGTTCCAACACGCTCCCCCTGAGCTAAGAGCTCCTGGAACACACCTGCAGATTTCTAATTTTAAGGTTAAATATATTCTTGGGTGACCAGCATATGAAAATCACTATAAGAGTTGGGTTAATGAAGATGTTTCTCCAGAAGAGACCTACGGCAGTAAGGTCAGAACTCTGTGGCTTCCAGAAAGCACCTCTATGGTGCTGTACAGATTCACAGAATCACACAATAGTTTGGGTTGGAAGGGACTTCCAGATCATCTGGTTCCAAGCCCTGCCATGGGCAGGGACACCTTCCACTAGCCCAGGTTGCTCCAACCTGGCCTTGGACACTTCCAGGGATGGGGCAGCCACAGCTTCTCTGGGCAACCTGTGCCAGGGCCTCCCCACCCTCACAGGGAACAATTTCTTCCCAATATCCAATCTAATCTTCCTTTCCAGCCCTTCCTACACCTGATACTTTGTGGGACCTCGCTGTTTATCATTAGCATTGCACCAAAAATGATATCCAATCTACATCCCATAAATCCCATAAATCCAATTCTTTTCTTATTCAGGTTCTGTTGGCTTTGCTTAAAACCAATTCTCCTCTGAAGGCACTGACAGCATCAGTCTAATTACACTGCTCATTCATCTCTAGCACTTGGGAATGATGAAATTAGGTCTTATTAGTCAACAACATTTTAATTTGGCTCTTCATAGGGTGATTGGCACATTGGAAGTGCAGCAGTCCCTGGGATCCATTCAATCCAGATGTTACTCAACATGGCATTAACGCACAAGGTCAGCTGCTGGGAGTGGAGTCTCCCAACAGAAGCCTTGAGTCAGAACTGCAAAGCCAAGTGTCCCATTTTTCATTACGTTGCAGTTCAACACAAAATGGGATTATTTTTGTACTTCTAATTAAAATATAAACTTGAAATAATAGCTGTGGATTAAATCCTTCCTTAGGAAAATCTTTTTCTTTTTGTTTTTAACCCATCTGTGTATTATTCCAGTGCTCCAGAGTTTTAAAATTCACACTCACAGACTAAAAGCCTGAAAATACCCCAACTCACCACACTAACAAACCTGGATATCCAAGAAGATTTTATCTTAAACCAATCTGAAGATAGACTTTTTCATTCTGCAGCAGGCAAAGTAAAAGACCCAATAAACAAGTTTCTAAAGCACGAAAACACATTTCAACATTATCATTGCACTGGAGGATTTGAGGCTTTAAAAGAATAGCTGGCATGTGCAGGTGACCTTTGTCAGGGCGCCAAAAATGTCTTTTTGGAAAAAGAAGACTTTCATGTTACAATGTGGGTTCCTTTATGTGAGAAATGCACTTTCTGCACAACGAGATGTAAGAGCAGAGCACACAGAGGAGGTCAGAGTGAAGGACTCCTGGTGACCCCAGGAAGGACTCTCCAGGAGGAGACGTGTGCAGGGGTTCCTGGGTTTGGATGGTCCCTCTCCCAGTGCAGATCAAAGGGACTATTTTTAAGCTGTGCCTGCCAAAGCTGATGGCTTTTGCCTGAACCTGAAGAGCAGTGATTAGGCTTGGCTTCATTAGTGGCAGAGATCATCTCTCTCCCTGGCCTGCCTTGAGCTATTCCTTCCCAGAGCAGAACCATCTCCCCTCAGCCCACTTTGGCAAGAGGAAATTTGGGTCATGCAGAGCATCTCCTGCTACTCCACTTCAATGGTAAGAATAAAGACAGAAAAACTGTTCTCTGCTGAAGGCAAACTGTTTGTAGCTTTCTCAGCTTGTGGCAGCTCTTGAGCACGGGTTTATTTAGAGAAAACACAATCTGGCCAGGGTGTGGGAAAATCCAGTGGTGTGCAGTAATTCCTGAATTTGTTGATTAGAACCCACGGAAACTTCTGATATTTCCAAGCAAATATGCCACACAAAAAACCTTCTCAATGGCATGTAATTCACAGGAAAGCTGAGGTTTGATACCACCTTTTTACAGACCGTAAAGCTTCACAAGGAGCACTCTCAGCTTCCAATTATTTTATAGCACTGTCCTGACCTTTTTTTTTTTTTTTAACATGATATTGTTTGCTTTTTACATTCCTGCTCTTAAAAGGCTTGGCAGAGGTTTATGTTGTACTGACCAGGTGAGCCCTGTCACCTTTGTGTGAGGTGTTGTTCTGGATTTGGGTCAATTAGAGCCAGCAGTTCCTGATTACAGGCTGGCAGTGCCTCTGATGTTCATGATCTTTATTCCCACCCTGGGGCAGCCCCTCTGCTGATGGGAGCAGGGGAAGGCTCCCCCTGCATAGCTGACACTGTTTGCTTGGAAAATGGGCAATATCAATAACTGGAGGATGAGATCCTGCTATGGAATGATCAGAGAATCACAGAATTGTTTAGGTTGGAAAAGCCCTCCAAGATCACTGAGTCCAGCTGGTAACCCAGCACTGCCAGGCCAACCATGGCCCCAAGTGCCACATCTACACTTCTTTTAAATCCCTCCAGAGGTGGTGACTCAGCCACTGCCCTGGGCAGCCTGTTCTGCTGCTTGTCAGCCCTTTTTTCATGAAGAAATTGTTCCTAATATCCCCCCTAAGCCTCCCCTGGCACAACTTGAGGCCATTTCCTCTTGTCCTATTGCCTGTGATTCCCATTCTCTTCCTTATCACTCTGCTCTCCCCCTCTCCAGCCCGGCAACATTTAATCTTTTATTCAAGCTTAATAATATTTGTGTCTATTTTTATCTTTATTTGAGGTGAATTACTTCAGTTTCACTTATTCCCCTCCTCTGGAGAGCAGCTTTGCCATAAACAGGTGACTTTTGGACTCCTGTTTTGTAAAAGTGTTCTCAGGATCCCAGAGGACGTTTTGGATGGTAAAACAAAAGTGATGCTTCAAAAAGCAAAGCCCTCAAATGCAGGAGGACTCACCATTCATTCTTTCAAAGTCTTGAACCATTTAAAGGAAAAGGAGCATTTAATTCAAAGACCCTATGGGGCTTTTTTTTTTTAATATTGCTAAAGTGATCTGCTACCTTTAGCAATAAAAAAAAAAAAAAAATCCAGAATATAAAAGCAGTTTAAAACCACCATTCTGTTAGAAAAATCCACAAAAATAGCCTCACCTGTGGGTTCCTGCTTTTACTTTAAAAAAGAGACATTTCCCTGCAGGTACCCCCCATCTCTTCTCTTACATGACCTTTGCTACAGTTTAAAACAAATTACAAGGAATTGGCAGCTAAAGAATACCTCTTTGCCTCTCTGAAGTTAAGAATATTGACTAAAATGAAAAGATATATTCTTTGCCCATCATTGCTGAGAAGTTAGGAAAAGAAAATTAGCTGTTGTGCTTCCAACAAATGCTTGTGCCAAATTTAGTCCTGGAGTAAGTCTGGAAGGAATGTTACACAAAAACCTAAAGGGAAGATGTCCTTTTTTTGCCTTATTTAGGCACGTGCTTAAACTTTGAAGTTAAAGTCCAGAAGATGGATTAAATAAACATTGCTGGGTGACCAAAAATCTCACTGGTCAGAAAGATAATGTCTAAATTCATGTGAGTTACAGGATCTATCATCTGCCAAGAGGTGAGAAACCCTTGTGAGAGATGGACACCAGCAGATGGGGACCTGCTCTGCCTTCAGATTTCGTTTTCTTCAAAGAGGTGCCACCATATACTCACTGAACCCAAGTGCGAAACCCTGGACTTTTTCCCCCAAAAAAGGTAAGACTCATGTCCCAGCACTGCTGCAAAAAGGGCAGATCATGAAAGCATTTCTGGCAAAACTGTCTGCACTTCCAATCTGCACTTGCAAAGGAGTAATATACAAAGAAACAGCAAAGCTTTGCTATTTATTTCCAGTTAGTTGGGATTCAGGCACATTCCCCCTAACAAGTCCTTCTCCATAAAGCCCTCCAAGTTTAACCTGGCCTGCTCTGTGATATTCCAGCTGTCAAACCAGATCTGCTCAACTTTTTCTTCTTTACTCTTGACCTGAGTTTCTCTGAGAGCACTGCTTTAAATTAGGTCCCATGAGAAACACGACAGTAAATTCCTCGTTTCATGATGGTTATAGAAGCTGCCATTGTTTTCCCATCATTACAGTGATGTTTGAGGCACTGGAGGAGAGGAATCATTTGTTAGCTCTCTTGTTGTCTGCTTTCTGCTCGCAAAAGGAGACACAGGTGGGAACTTATTGACACCCCTGACAAACAGCAAGGTGCTTTCTTTTGCAGGAATTAATTTATCCTATCAGATAAGACATCATCACACATTTGGAGTCTGACTCCACACCCAGGTGCACCAATTTGGGCCACAGAGAGATCACTTCCCTGTGTCACAGAGGAGAGGATTTCTTTCAGGATTTCTCTCCTAGGTGATATCCTTCTATATAATAATTCTCTGGCCATGCCATTGGCTTGTGTCCTGGAGGAGGAAAATGAGGGAGGAGGAAGCTTTTGTTCCATAATGCTGTATTTCAGCCATTTAGTCTCGTTGGGTTTGTGCAGTTAAGAATGAAAGATGTAACTTCAGGCTTGCTATGGCTCAGGATATATATGTACCAAGGCAGAAATGAGAGCAGAAAACCCACAAATCTGCAGTAATGGGAGCAGGATCTACATATTTAAGGCTCCTAAATATGCAGACAAGTACTCAGATAGGCCCAAGATTAATTCCAAATTTTTGTCTGTCCCTTTGACCCAGACAGAACATCATTAAATGGAAATCTCTCCCTCCCCTCTTTTCCCATCCATTATTCTCAGCTGTAGGATTTTCCATGCAAATAATGATCTGTCCTTATATAGCTTCTTCTCACCATTCTTCTCCACTCTACCTTTGGTCTCTGAGAGCCACTTGCTGAGTTTTAGGTTAACACAGAGAGACATCTTAATGTGTTTTATGGAATCTGGCACAAGGAAGAGAGAAACCTTGGATTCAGCAGCAGGAATCCAGCCCAGTGCAGGATGGAGGGGATCAAACTTTGATGGAGTCATTTCACCCATTTTTCTGGTTCATGCCCAAGACTCACCCTCCCTGTAAACCCTTGACTGGGGGGGTCACTTCAGCCCATCTGCAGCCCCCTCACTCACACTGGGACACTGAACTCTCGGCTATAAAACTGTTCCAGTCAAGCACAACATATGAGCATGATGTTCTGCATCAATAAAATCCCCACTGAAGATCCAGTACCCAACAAGAGACTGTTTGCAGAACTGATATAAATAATAACTGCGCCCAAAGCACTCTCTGGTTGACATTAACTGTGGCTACAGCAGGAGCTTGTCATGACTGAACAAAAAGAATGTGTCTTTTTAGCCTAAAAATACTCAGCACACAGACTCCAGCAAGAGTACTTCAGTTTTACCACAAATAAACTCATGTTAGTCAAGACACTGAAATTAATGCATCCAGCCTTCAGGGTGATGTTTGTGTTGGCACCATTCATACCTATTATTTTAAATTAAACATTCATTTGTAAAGTAAAAAATGTACCTTTTTTTAACCAGCAAAGATAAACTCTTGCTATTCCAGCTATTTTGGCAAAGCTGTCCAGCACACAGAGCAAATCCTACAGCCAGGATTTCCACGTATCACAGGGTTTTGTACGGGCAGAGAAATGTCTTAAAAGACTTTGGATGCTAAGGCAAGACTCAGAACCAGGCAGCCAGCAGGCAACACAATATTTTGTCAGCAACAAAGCACACAACACTGCCTTTGGTACAATACTCTTCCCAGTGGTTTTCTCCACTAGTATTTTGGGCATTAGGGATTGCCTTTTGCAAAGATATCCTACTAGACAGAGCCAGATAATATATATTCCTCATTTTTGAGGAGAGAATGTGGCTTTGATCCCTTAAGCTGCCCGATCCCACAAGTATAATAAACCCACCAGCACAAATAAGGCTTCACATTAAAGCCATGCAAGTTGCTCTCTCTGCAGCCAGGGAATGAGGCGTGGGGAAGGTGAAGGTCTGTGCCTCCAATAAACTGAAAATCATTTCAATTTTGAAAGGGTCAGCAGTACCTTACATTAGTTTTCCACTTTGCCTTTTGAGATGCCCATTTGGATGCAGCGTTGACCACTGATTGAAAACAATTTGAACAACACAGGAGTGGGAGAGCTCCATGCAAGGGAGAGTAATAGCTTTGCCTTGTCATTATGGGAGAGCATTTATAGTCAAAGACAATGGCACTAATAGATTCATTCATTCATTCAGAAACAACCCCAGACCTTTCAAGCATGCAATTAAAATCTCTGTCACTTTATGTGGAGCAAAGAACCGGTGCTTTACTGTCTAGTCACCAAGGTGTAACACAATTTATTTGAGTGATTACGGCACTGAAATCTACAAAACAATCAGGATTCATGAATGTTTTTGTGGTTATTGAACAGTTACCCAAATTAAATTACTTTGCAAACAGTGACAAAGTCATCCAAATAATAAGTGAGGGTACGTTGAACTTGATGAAGAGTAAGAAGAAAAAAAAAAAAAAAGTCAGAAACATGAGACTGAAAGGACTGTCCTGGGTCACTTTGTCCCCTGAGAGGCCAAAACTACTTGGGACAAACATCATCTTAAATGACTTTTCACTTTTTCCCTGCCAGTTCCTGCAAGGGCTTCCCAGCACCATGCAGCTCCCAGCTCCTACTAATTTACAGCTCATTTATACTCGTGTGGTGCCACCACACTATCACCTTTTGGGGTAAGAAGTTCTTCCCTCACTCTTGCTCTCCATCTACATAGAGCAGCCCTCAAAGTTTTCATATTGCTGGGCCAAATAAGCTGTGGATTGGGGTTTTTGAGTTTCCTCCTTTATGATATTTCCTCACACATAATTATCAAACCCTCTGCACTTTGCTTTATATTTTTTTGCAGTTTGAATCCATCTATTCTGACTGTAAGGGCTCGGTGCTGTATCCAGACATTAATGCCTCTGGATAAATGCAGGGAACACTTGAACTGTTTAATCTTACAGTACATTGGGTTTTTATAAAGCCAGGCTGGTTTAGTGCTTCATAATCACCCTGTGAGCAAACACCAGGCCAGAATCTTTCTCCTCATCAGACATTTCTGGCTGATGAGGTTTTGCCTGGTGGCACCAATCCATGCTGCAAGTCTCTAAGCCCATAATCAATCTCACTTTTCCTCCCTTTCCAAGTTCCCTACGCCTCCACAGAAAAAGAAGCACATCTACCATGTAGACATCCTTTGTCTACAATTGTTGTTCACTCAGGGCAGGGTGGCCAGTGGCAGTTCTTCCACCTCTGGCACAGAGCTGCTCCAAGCCCCTCTCATGAGTTACTCCAACATTTACCTGCCCAGGTTTACCTTTCTGAAGGAAATATTTCACCTTTCTTATTGTTCCTTTTCATTTCAATGAAGTTATTCATGCCTCTTAGTTAAAGATTATTTTCTCCAAGAAATCTACAAATGCTGGTATAGAAAAACATTTGTTCCTGCAGGTTCAAGGACTGTTGGATAAGAAATCTGTGAGCTATTAAATCAAGGAATAATTAGGTTCCACTATGTGCTACCTCTAGATGTTCCTCTGACATTATCCACAAAGGTGGACATCACTATAACAATCATTATTAACACCATTATTCTCATTTCCAAGATGTTCTTACAAAATAACTGTGAAGACTTTTTTTTTCCCTCCATGCCAATAAAACAACCAGTTATCAACACAGACTGTGCAAATGAATATTTACCATCTGATGGGCCAAATCTCTTCCAGTGACATTAAGGTGCTTAGTGATGCAAATAGACATTTTTGAATAACCCAGACACATAAACTGACTAGATGCTTGAGTCTCATTAAAGTCAACAGGAGTTAAAAGCCTTAGAAACACTTTTGAAAGACTCACCAACCTAAAAACCCCAACAAACAAAAAATCTTTTTAATCTAATTCCAAATACAGTTTGTTACATGAAAATTTGGAGAGAGTAGGAGGGTGGGAGGGGAAAAGAGAGATTTTAAAGGCTTTTTAGTGTCACTCTCATTGATTAATTTGCAAATTATCATGGATTTACTTGCTACTCGTAGCCTTGTCTCCCATCCTTGGGAAGGACTCACAGAACTGCTGCTGGTGAAGGGGCACTGGCTGCTCTGATTGCATTTCCCTAAATCTTCAGCTCCAATCATCCAACAGCCACACAGACCAACCAACTCCCCATGGGCTCTCCTGCTATAACTTCTCCCCTGCACACCTCCTTTATGGGATGGTTTGGTGGAACAGGGAGACTTTGGGATAATTTGGACATGATAGGGCATTTAAGGAGTGATGGTTCAGCAGCACCAGAGAAATATTGGATGGTGAGTTATGATTATTCTAGTGCTTGTCTTCAACATCTGAATTTGCTCTGCATATGCTGAATATCCTTAGAAGTTTTGGACTGAAGAGAATGAAAATAATTCATTTATATTATTCATTTAATTTAAGTGCTGCATCTCCTTCAGGCTTCACTGGTTCCCATCCAGTGATGGATGAAGGAGGGATGTGGTACCTCTTGCTCATGGTAGGGTTGGTGGTGTTTTAGGTTGTCCTGCAATGAGCAAGAAGTTGGAGTTGATGATCCTTATGGGTCCCTTCCAACTTGAGATATTCTAAAGCCACCACAGCCCATGGAGGAACCTCTCAGGTCTGTCACCACCAGCCACTGTTGGCTCCATCTCCCAGCAGCTCATCCCTCTGCCCTGCTCACAGTCCAGTGCCAGGCACAAAACAGGGGCTCAGAGCCCCTGCCCCAAACCCAGCTCTGATGAGGACAGTGTGACAGAGGAATTCTGGTCACAGGCCAGACTGGTGTCCGAGCTGTTGAAGAGCAGTCAGGAGAACAGAAGATGAATGGCCAGATCCATGCCCACAGGCACACAAAGACATCTTGCACTGAGTGCAGCACTTCAGAACATATCTGAGCCCTGCTGAATTAAACACAAGGAACACAGCACTGCTGACAGCTCCTCTTACATATCCAGGGTGAGTTCACTGGGTTCAGCTCAGGCAAAGGCTTTTAAACACGAGCACTTGCTCAAGCGGCAGAAAGGGAACAGAGGAACAAACCATACCTTGATCTGCTCCTGGAGCAGTGCAGAAAGCCAACAATCCAGCCTGAAAAACACAGCTTTTTGTCAACAGAAAAACACACAAACCAGAAGGCTCCAGGTTAGCAGGTGGGGATGGTTTTTTGAGGTAGGAAGAGAAGACTCAAGGGGAAGATAATAATTTTGGCAGCAGAAAGTGAAGAACGGCAGATTTTTTTGCTTATGTTTGTATGACTGTGATGGTGTGGGTGTGAATCCTTGAGACACCGTTCTCCCAATATTTCCAGTTCAGAAAGTGGATGCAAAGAGTCCCTTACTCTCCAACTCCTGCACAGCTTTTTGGGAAGCTGGAGACACCAGCCTTGACTTGGGGCAGGATGAACTCTGGGCTGGTCACAACAGCTTCAGCAGAGCTTGGCTTTTGCCAAGACTGTCAAGGAAAGAAAACAAATGGAATTTCAGGAAAAGACACACCTCTGCAAATTGAATAGATGCACGGTAAACAAGGCCAGTTCAAATACTGGTTTTAAATAACTCCCTTTTTTCTTATCAGAAAGCCAAACAACAACATTACATCATACAAAGGGGCAGCAAGGGCCCAACTCGGGCAGCAGGAAACACAACTTGCTTGACATGCTGACAAGTTCATAAAATGTAAGGTTTCTAGAAACTCTCAGTTTACAAAACACAAGGACCCCTGGCCATTCCAGCAAGCAGCCTGACCCTGTACCCACACACTCAGCAAGTTGAACAAGGAGGGATGGCAATTTTGATTTCTCATTTTTAAGAAGCCTGTCCAACATACCTTCTACGACACATTTTAGAGCTTCACATGGGTCTCAGAAAACATGAGTCAGTCCTGGGCCCCAGCCTTAAGTTTCCAAGCCCTCAGCCCAGTTCACATCTCCCACAGCACTGCCTGAATTGGGGTGACACATCCTCTCACATGTGAGCACTGATATTAAACAACCAAGAAGCATTGCCAGTATGACATCACTCACCATATTGTTCAAGGCAAAACAGATCTAACATCATCTCACACGCAGCACTGTTGCTTTTTTCTTCCAAACAGGACAGAAGACAAGCACAGCTCATGCAGCAAAAGATGTGTGGAAGGAGGGAAAAGGGCAACAACACGTCAAGAACCACACCTGCTCCCTGATGTGAAAGCAAACCTCCCCTGTCCCTGCAGCATTTATGAGTGCACTTAAACCTATGGATCAGGGACTTCTGGCAGCAGCTGAAATGCCTGTTAGGATCACTGCATCATTTATGAGTGCAACTGAGAATATTGGCTTATTAGCACAGGGCCCTTCTCATCAGCCGAGGCAGAGGCTGCCCTGTCAAAGCCAATCAGCCTGGACACATCTGGAGCAGGAAAAAACCATATCTGGGTAAACAGATCTAAAAGGTTTCCCTGTGGTGTGGGCTTCCAACCTTTCAGCTCCAGGAAACAAAGAGGGAGAGAGAGATAATACCCAAGTAATACTCTTCCCTCAGTAATGTCCCCAAAGTCTCATAGGACACTGTCAAGGTGGCTTATCTATTATCAAATTGTTGTTATTTGCACCAAATACGGCCAGTTTAAAAGCCAAACAATAAATATTCTTTCAACTTCTCTGTCTGATGGACCTGAGTAGCCCCAAGCCTGACTGCCTGAGGTTATTCTGCTGTGGAAGAAGGAAGATGAAGCCTGTTGTGAAGTAAAATCTCAGTCCATTGGCAACTGTGTGACTAAAACTAATAACTCAATGCTGCCACACAGATGTATCTGGGTTTTGTGAAAACATGCTGATATATTCATGGCTGGATTTACTTACAAATGAAAGTTAGCAGGATTAGGGACATTGGTTCATGGTCTGTTTTGCACTGACCATAAAGGCTTCCTAATAGATGTCTGGAGCTGCTGGATATTACTGCAATATAAATAATAAATAACAATACATCATTTTAATGTAAACAGAGGCATTCCACGCTGAAGTACCTTTTCAAGTGTGTTTGAGATGCAGCACTATTATAGTTCACACTTGAGTAGCCTACCCTTGAGGTAACAGAGACATAGATACGAGCCGTGACATTTAAATTAGCAAGAAACATCAAACATAAATAAAAAAGTCATCTTTGGTTGTTTCTGGAAGCTGATCACCCAGCAGCACTAGGCTTTATGTTCTGGGTAAACTTCTGTGATTTAGAGCGGAAAGACTGTAATAATTAACATGTTGGTGCCTGTTCTCAAAGCTGCTTTCCTGAAACCATTCCCTGTTCTGCTGAAATGTCATCACGGGGAAAAACTGACCCAAACCCGGGCAAGTTCCTCTTTTTAGGAGCTGCTGTATGGAGCAAAAGCCTGTCCTTCCACACAAATCCAGACAACACTGACAATTTTGTCACTCATGCTTGAAAGCTCCGATTTTGAGCTTGGAAAGACAAGGCCAAGCAGGGCTGAAGGGAATTCGTTACACGGGGGTTTGATGGAGAGAGGTTGTGACCACTGAGCAATTAAGAGACATTTCACTTTAAAGTTTCGTTGGATTTTGCCTGGTGTTTGCTCTCGTGTCAGGTGCTGTTCCAGGAACACTGGCTCTGTTCCCAGGCAGTTCCTCACGTGGCCTCTCGGAGCATCCCCGACCAAACCACCCAAACCAGGCCCTGCCCACACCTGGGCACTGCTGGGTCACCCAGGGACCTTGGTGGCCTTGTCTGGTGGAAGGGAGAGGTAACAGGAGGGGAAAAAAAGGAGCCAGACCCCACCCCTCACTGGGTAATAGCATTATTTTTCTCTATAGAGAAAAGCATCTTCTTCACCCATCTCTACATCCTGGGCCAACCCCTCTGACGTTCAACGGCTTTGGCTCCTCTGCTTTGCTGTTTGCTTGTTGTTTTTCTCTTTCCCTCCTTATCCAGCCTGATTTGTCCTTATTACAATTGAAGCCTATCCTTTCCAGCCCTACCCACATGGAGACTTTGCAGCTGGAAGGTCTCCTCCATCTAAAATATTTTACTCTATTCTACGACCACATTGTTAGCTTTTGTTCATAACGAGCTTTTTTGTGCACAAAACACGTCCTCTTGCCCCTCTGCTCATCCACTCTGCTCTGTGCAGGGCAGGACACATTTGCAGGATAGATTCTAACACTGGAATACAATTTTCCACCTGGTTTTGTACTCACCCTGTAAATATTTGCTTATGATAATGGCATGTGAAACTTGCTTGCTACCCACAAGGTTTGTTGCTGCTATAAATAAATATCAAATAGGCTCAACATGACTTCTTGTTAATCATCTTTGTTATTATTGTCTTCTATATGTTTACAAATGCACTCTTCAACTGCTGCACTGCAGGTAGGGAGAGTCAACACTGGGTAAAATAAACTTTAACAAGAGTAGAAGGGATTGAGAGACAGATATATTACACGTATCAATATGTAAAAAGCATGTCATACATGCAGGTACACTCATACATGGGTTGTACTTGCATAAACTTAAGCCTAATAGAGGTGCCTCACGCTGTCTTGTCAGATATTAGTGGTACTGAATTTAATTTAAAATACAGATAATGTCAGCCTAGGCCAGCTGGCAAAGTCTTGTCTCTGGAACTGTGGGGTCCAGCCTTGCTCTGTCAGCTCAGCACACTCAACCTGCTAAAAGTCCTGTAGCTCATGTAAGAAATTTAACATAGAGGGCGAACAGCAGATTTTCTTGGTCTCCAATTCAATTCAAAACACAGATCTCAACTGAAATGCTCAGCTGAGGTCCCCGTTAGTGCCAAAGCAGTGTTGTGAACTCTGCTGTTAAGCCCAAGTAAAAGTCACAGAAACATTTCTGGGAAGCTGGTGGAGGTGACAACCCAGCCTTACCCCCAGAAGTCACTGCAGTGGGCTGGAAGCAAATCTCATCTCTGCTCCCAAGGGCCAGCATTCAGGATGGATGGATGGGGAAGGAACCAGACAGGCTTGTCCTGTTCTCTCTGCAGCAACATGAATTAGCTGATCATGGATCCAAGGACACTGCTCTGGAGACCAGTCACAGCTGGTTAAACACGAGAGGGGTGAACTGGGACACGAGAAGAGATGTTCTCTTCCCAGGTCAGCACCCCACCCACTGCTCAGGGTGCTTTGGGGACTGCACTCCCCAGTGCCTGGGAAGCCTTGAAGGGCTCGTGGATGTGACATCCATGATCAATCCTGAACTCCCAGCTCAGCCTCCATCTCCCACTGCCATAAAAACCCTCAACACAAGGAAGTCGCAACTTTCTTTTTTTTTCCACTGCATTAAGCAGGAACATTTTTCTTGCTTGTATCAGTTTGCAAGTTTTCATTCAACTGCACTCCCCATGCAGCATTTTAAAAACTCCTGGTTAGAGATGCCCGCTACTTATCACTGTCAGCTGTGCACGCTCACAGCAGCTTTGACATTTCCACAGATTTTAAAAAATTTGAGCCACGACAAAATTTGGCAGGCCCACTAATAAGTAATACTGTTTTTCTTTGAAAAGGCCCAATTCTAATCAAGCCATGGCACTGTAGTGATTTTTGCATCCATTTGTCCTTGGCAAGGGCTGTTTTTTTCTAGAAGTGAATTTTCTCAGCTTCACTGAGAGAATTAAGTTGTTTTTCAATATTCAGTCCTTCATTTCTGACCACTTTCATTTTAGCCTTACAGTCTCTACGGAGAAGAAACATTCATATTAATTAATGGGGAAAAGGAGTGTGGGCTTTGCTTGTGGCTAACTGTTTGGGAGAGGTCATCTTCTGACCCAAAAAGTCTCTGCTCTCCTCTGCTGTGCTCCACTTAAACCTGCCCCAGAGGTGATGGTGTCCACTTCTTGCACGACAGGGTTTTGTTCCTGTTGTCTGTGGGATCTGGAGCTGACACAAGAAATTTGTATCAGAAGATCATCAGATAAAAGAAGTCATGTGAGACTCACTCAAAAAGGCAGGGGGAGGGAAGGGGATGTCAGCAGGACACAGCACTTCATAAGAGCCTGGACTTATCTTTATAGTGAATGTTATCTGGAAGATTGATAAATGTGCGACAGGCTGGAAAGGGGAGAGAGGACAAAGTCATTGTACTGAAAAACTAGGCCTGGTAACAATAAAAAAACCCCTATAAAATAGTTAAAAACCTAATAGCTCACTTGAGCTTTTTGCCAGAGCAAGTCCTCTATGTCCAATAGCTCTCTGAAGGCATTAGAAAATGAAAGGAGTTTTAATGCACCCCTACATTTCTTTTCTCTCTGGTTTTACAAGGGGTGATGTGGCAATCTAATTATACTGTGTTGTGAGCTGGTATTATGTCCTGCACAAAAAGGAAAGAAGCTTTTTTATCGTTCCATTATGCAATTGTTGCTACTTTTTACGCTCCTTCCAGCTTTGGTGCAATAACTCTGGATTGTAGCCCGCATTAATTCTTTTTTTTTTCCTTTCAACCATTCCTTCTTCAACACTAATAAAATATGCTGTGCAAATAAAAGCACACTGCCCAGCCAGTGTGTGTGTGAGCAAGGCCGTTCCTTCACTTCTGGCTTCCTCAAAGAACACGTGAGCCCCAGAGGAACCTTTGGCAAGGTGGTGGGGACGTTTTAGAGACATTTCAGAGACATTTGCTGCCTGTCTTAATGCTCAGGGAAAAAAACAAAAGGTTCTGTGACTGATCACAGTGGTCTCCAGCACACCAAGAGCCCTCGGAGCTGCCCAGCAAACGCTGACAGATGAAGCAAACCACCACTCCAGCCCTATTCTTTTTATGTAAAACCCTCACCCTTTGTCCTTTTCAATTATGTATGGTCATGTTCTCACAATAGCTTCTGCTGTCACTGTGATTTAAAGATAAGGTTTATTTTAAAAGATCGTTTGTTTCCAGTGCCAACAGAGTCAGTCTGATCAGATAAATAAGTGCACAGTTTTTGAGACAACCCCCCCCTCCCCGCATTTTTTTCCTCCTTCCCCAGAGCCTGCCACCTGAACTTCTTGCTAATCATTTCAAGGCTATTCAGAAGGTAGTCCTTGCATAATTTTTAGCTTAGCATAAAAAACTGCCTAATTGTTATTCATTTGGCTTGGCAGCTATTATACACCGAAGTGACCTCTGCTTCTCCCTTAATTATAAATAGTTTTGTCTATTGGACAAATTGAAGTGAATTAGCTCAGTTTTAAGATCTTATCAATAATTTAAATAGCCATTTCAAACAAATAAAATAGAAGAGAGAAAAAAAAGGACAAAAAAAAAAACCCACAGAACTGTTGGGTGGAAAAGCTCAACTTCCAAGTGTAAAGCACCAACAATTTGTTGATTTAGCTGGTCTGCTAGACCAGGCTCAAAACACAGCTCAGAAATGGCTTCATTCTGAAGCGAGGTCATGCTTGGGTGAGGTGGATGTACAAGGTTGATGGTGTCATCCAGCCCTGGAGAAACAACAGCTCTTTATTTCTGCGGGGAAACATCGGCCAGAGTCGCTTTGTGGTATCTGGTGAGATAAGCTCCAGCCATAAAAAATACACATGGCAGAAGCGCAGGTTTCATTTTGTTCTGTGATTCGTTTTAAGCCTCTGGAGGGGCCATCCAATGTGAAGACTTCACAGAGACAACTGCAGGAGGCTACAGCAAAGGGAAGGAGCTAAGCATTGATTTGTCTGTGGAACTCTATTATAGGCAAAAAGAAAGCCCTTTTCTTTACAAACAGCTTGCAAAGGTGAGCAACAACAAGAGAGGATTTGCTGCAGCAGGTAATACCTCTCATCTCATGAAGCCTTACTGAAAGCTCCACCAGTTTGGTGTCCAACACTGGCCATGAGATGAAACAATGGGAGGGAGCCTCACCAAATTTCAGCCTGCCTTCAGCTCCTCCCTATGGCACAGGGAGATCTTCTCTCCCCCAGTCCCTCCACCACATCCAGGTTTTATCTCAGTCTTTAGCTTTGATTGGGTTTAATTGCTAACACAGTTTAATGCAAGCCTAAAGCAGTGACACACAGACCTGCCCCCCTGCCTTGGACAAGGGTGTGCACCAAATGTCACACAAACATGTCCAGGGTCAGTCCCACCTCAGAGAGACAGATCTGACCCCCCAGAGCCAACACCAGCTCCTCTGAGGTCCAACACAGGGACAGCACCAGTCCTTGCTGCTGCTGAGTGTCCTCTCTCTCCTCTCTGATAACCTCTGCCCCTGGGCAGGACTGGCAGAAATGGGCTCTATTCCCAAATGCCACATTGTGCCATTCTTCAACAGCTCCTCAGGGCTTCCTGAAAGCCTGGAATATTTACTCACAGCTACAGCACTTTTCTTATCTCACCGAGGAAACAGTTGGACACAAAATTGCCAACAAAGTCTGTGAAAGACAGAAGAGAGGTAAAAGAAATATGGAATGACTGGTGGTAATTCCACTGATTGCCTCCAGAGCAAGCTGGAAGCAGGAGAAAGAGATTTCTGGCCAGAAAATAACAGATTTTGGAACCTTGCTCAAGTATTACACTTCTTTTCATACATACTTAGTACATCTTTCATTCACAAAAATACCTTCAACCTCCTAACATTTGCCATTCCCCAAAAATATGAAATCAATTTAACATGGAACATGAAATTAATTTCAAATGGAATATGAAATGAATTTAAAATGCAATAAAGCAGAGCTTTTATAGATTTGGGGCAAAGCTTACTATTTGGGGCAAAATTTCGCCTAAATGACACTGCACATAAAGCAAATCTGGACTTCCAAAGCCTAAAGGAGCCTTTTTTTCCTGTTGTATCAGGAAGGACAGAACAATGGTGGATGGAGCTTTAAAAATCATAAACTCTTTTCTTTTAAATGTAAACTAAAAGCAGAAAACTACAAAATTAATATAAGTGGAAGATATTAAAGAGCCGAGAAATGCCAAAAATATTAGAGATACAACAAAAAAAAGAATACTGAGAAAACTTGAGAAAACTCACTAATCATAATGAGGTTTGGAAAACAAGGAAGACACCCCACGTGTCCCCAGGGAGTTGTCACAAAGCCCCAGCCTCAGCACCTCAAACAACTGAGTCTATCAGAAGATAAAGACCTTCCAAATGTATTTGTTCTCCACATTTAATATTAATCAAAGAGCATTATAAATTTCATACATCACTCCAGTGTCCTAGCTGTAGGGGAAGAAACGCTGGCTTGATAAAAGTCATGCAAAACAACACACATAAATGTGTAAACCAATAATGAAATAATAAAAAAAAAAAAAAAAAGAGGAATTGGTTGATTAAACAAAGGATCTTTTGAAGCTGGGATGTGGTTTGCAGCAGCACAGGAAGAGTTGGGCTATTGGAAAAAACCACAAAAGGCAAGATACTCACAAAAGGCAAAACTGTTCTGAAAACATTTAGCAGTGGTAAACCCAAATGAAAATAAGACAACTGCAAATTCTATCACTACAAATGTATTTTAGCACCAAGGTCCAGCTGCAGAAGGATCCCTTCATTTGTTTCTAACTTTTTATCAATATTGTGTATGTTTGGGGTTTTTTTATCAGAGCTTCGGAACTTAATTTGAGATTGAACAAATGCAGAGTTTTCTGGGGCTTGCACTGGCACACAAGGTGTTAAAAAGCATCAACAGTTGGGGGAAAAAAACAGCCTTGGCCTGCCAAATTAAACACTTTGTGGTGATCTTTGTGACTGGTTTTCCTAGATAAGACCCTGTAGAAGTTATTTGTAGATCACACTCCAGGTGAGTACACAAAGTGTGCTCTGTTAAACTGACTCCACTCAAATTTCCTGAACCATTTCAGGGGCTGCTCAGACGAGGGGTGGTGGTGATGGGTGAGGTTTTTCTGTTATTATTGGGTGGTTATTTTCTCCCAAGTCTGCTCCCCTGGTTGCCTCCCGTGTCCTGTCATTGCTCTAAAGGCACAGCATCCCACTTCTGTCTGCCCTGCAAGGGAAGAGCCTGAACTGCACCTGGCCCTGCTTTATGGCAGGGTTTATGTTCACATATATACCATGCACACTGAGGGGAACCTTTTGGACAAGGACAGCATAATTCATTTTGAGAAACATCTTCCTCCTGTTTAAGAGTCAGGATAAATTGAAATTCCTCAAGGGAACCAGGCATGATATTTTTCATTTTCTCCGAATCCATAAGGTTTGTTGTTAGATTTATTCCTTTATTATTATTGATTATATAAGGGCTGAAGATGGGGCTGAGCTGGAATCTAAACTCTCTTTTTTTCTTTTTGTTTTTAAGTACACGTTTTGTGTTAGTGCTATTGATTTTTAATGCAAAAGGGGTACTGAAACCTGAATTTTTCAAACAAATTTTGGAGCCAAAAATGCACAGCTCACTCACCTGGGTAATACTTGAACCATAATTCTTTTTTATTTAACCCCACTGATTTTCTATTTGGAATTCCAGTTTATCTCCCCTCTCCTACTTGGTTAAACACCATCTAGTGTCACAGCCAAGAATCACAGCTTATATTGGCAGCAACCAAAAAAGCAAAACCCCCAAACACAAAACCAAATACCCAGCCTTTCTTATATCAGCAATACCTGAGAGTTCTGAAAAATTCTTCAACTTAATCCTCAAAAAAATCCTTAACTGTAACCCTCACAGTATCACTGAGGTTCAGAATTGAAGCAGAAGATGCTGCATGAATGGGACAGAAATAAATACAAAACTGTCTTGCATGATAACTCTTATTTATTTATTCATTTTACTTTTCCCTGTGAGGGTGGAGAGACCCTGGCACAGGTTGTCCAGAGAAGCTGTGGCTGCCCCTGGATCCCTGGAAGTGTCCAAGGCCAGGCTGGACAGGGTTTGGAGCAACCTGGGATAGTAGAAGGTGTCCCTGCCCATGGCAGGGGGTGGCACTGGATAATCTTTAAGGTCCCTTCCCACCCAAACCATTCTAGGATGACACAGCAGGATGTTGCTCTGGGATAGATGACAGCGTGTCACAAACACAGGAAACACAGAATTAAGGAAGTTCTCTCCTCTTTAGGGAGGGCAATAATACGCAGCATGTTTAAAATCAGGTTTGTTCTCCACCAATTACAACCTTTTAATATTCTATCTGCCTAACTCTCGAGATAAATCATCGTTACCAACGCTCAATAGTTGGCACCACAGAAGATTAGGGACATTCTTCTTCCTTAGGACAAGCCCTGGGGAGATGTGGTGCCATCCCTGGCACACAGCCACCCCTCAGGGCAGCTTCACACCTCCCCCACCACCCGTGTGCAGGGTCCTGCTCATTTTTTGGAGGAGCAGGAGCAGGGAGACAGCTGTGGCACTGCCTTCAGTGCTCCATGATGGAACGACTCCCATCACCCTCCTGACTGACCTCTTCATCACCGTGCTGAGCCCAGCGAGTCACTCATCACCTCCACAGCTCAGCTTTCCTCCTCTGTGGTATTTTAGCTTTTCCATCCCTGGGCAGGAACAGGGATCTCCCCCAGGCAGCTCTGCCCCTGCTGGGTTACCCCCCAGGGCTGAGCATCCTCTCACCCATGTTGTTGTGACTGGGTGTCACTCACCAGGGCTGTTCTGATCTCACTGCTGTTCACAGCAGATCAAAACGTGGCCATCGAGTTTATTAATTAAAAGTATTTGAGAAACAACCTCTTAGAGTGCACTAGAGCCTCATCTGAGGTCAGCCAGATGCTGCAGCACTTTTGCATTCATTAAGTCATTGAATATTAGTGACAAAGTAACACAGACCTTAAAGCAGCAGCACATTTTCACTTTCAGGCTCTTTTAATGAATTGTGTTGTATGTATTTTCAAGCCAGCAGTGATCTGACAGGCAGTATTTTTCAAATAATTCATTCACTCCATTTCTAGCTATTTTTTCCTTCCTGACAGCTAAGAGCCCATTGATTCCACCTTTAATTACTGTTCACAGCCACATCTGCTCCTGATACTCACACAGAAAAAAGTAGTTAAACACTACAAAGTGATTTCTCGTTTACTTTTTAAATCATTAAGCGACCACCTTTTCCTGCATTCCACTTTTTAACAGTCCTACAACCCAGGGAGGGAAAAATAAACAAAATCCGCTGGTTTTGCCAAGTAAGGAACCAAATTCAGTCCAAATTCCGGCCCCTGCTCCTCCTGACTCCCATCAATCACTTCAAAATTATTGTACCGAGTTTCTAACCTGCAGTTGTGCTGTTCAATAAAGCACAGACAAGTGAGTGCTGGGAGAGAGGGGATATTTTAATACCTGGCCTGCACACGTGTACACCTCTCCATTCCTGCTTTCCTTGGAACAAATGCCCTTATAATTTCTCCCAAGAATCAATAATGCCCATTGCACAGCCCAGCACTGTTTGAGATGCAGATTGTGCAGGGACACCGAAAATTTATTGCATTGTACACGTAGGCAGAAGGTGGTGGGTGAGCTGTAATTAAGGTTTTGCTGATAATAAAAAATAGGGGGAAATAAGGAGATTCCATAGGCACTAAATGGTAGTTCTGCTGCACAATCACCCCATTTTTTGCAGAGAAAAACTGAAGCACAAGGCTCTTTTTCTGCACAGTTTAGCCCAGGGAAAGGTGGTTTACATCTCCAGCCCCCAAAATTCTGGCAATCCCACATGCCCTTCCTCAGCACTTAACATCTCCAGAGTCTTTCCAAACTTCCACTCCCAGCATTTAGATCTTATTCTGATTCTATGAAAGTCCCATCTTACATTTATTATTCTTGGTACCTCCTTTTATCCGGGAAGCAAAAATAAAGACCTTTACCATTACACAGTTAATGCATTTTTTCATTCTTCCCTGCATCAGACCTGGTGGTGCACAAGCTGGAGAGGGGTGAGATGTTCAGTGGAAAACCAGCAAATCTTCCTATTTATCTCAGGGACAGGCAGGGATTTGGGCTCAGGAGGGGCACCCAAATCCTTCCTCCCCCCATGTTTCCCTCCACCTACTCTAACAAAGTTTTATGTTGTGACTGACTATGTAAAAAGACATAAAGCAAAACCCCAAACCTCATACCTATTTTCTTTTTCTTTCCCTTCCTTTCTCAACTTCCTTAATTTTCAGATTTCTGTCCTTGTCCCAGGGTTGGGATTGCTCACTACTAATTATCCAATAAAAACAGAGTTGAAGTATTAAATCTATCCCTAGTTAACCCAATGTCTTTAATAATAAAAGAGATTTTGCACTGGGGATAAATACTGTATCTCATTCTCCCACTCTTACAAGTCTCCTGTCACTCCACACTTATTAATACTGCTACTAATATACTGTTCCCAGTCAGCCACTAAAATACTTTGGTTATTCCTATTAATTCACCAATAAAATGCGGCTTCACGGTGCAATAAAGGCTTTGTTGCTTGTGGGGTTTATTGGCAGCATCTATTTGCTCAATTTGTCAAGAGATTTTCTCTACTTTTCTGACACTTCAGCCAAAAAAACTCTGCTATGGAACATGATAAGAAAGCAGTTTCTGATCCCCTGCCAGGTGTCTCTGGCAGTGACTGATGGCACAGACAAGTGTCCATCCCTCCAGGTTAAGGGTGAGTGGGTGCTGCAAGAACCTCTTCCCAGAAGGAAAAAACAACTGTTTCCTGGTTAATATTCAGGACAATTTCACTTTCTGAGAGAGATGAGCACCCTACAACAGCAGGATCCAGCAGTGCTCCCAAGAGCTGTGAAACCCCAGCACTCCAGAGGCTGCTGTTCACACCACAGAGTCACAAACACGGAATTTAGGTCCTAAATTAGCAATTTAGTGATAATTCACGAACTTCTCAGTGCACTCTATGGAAGAAATAACTGGAAAAGACACTCCCCCCCCCCTTACAAACACAATCACACAGAGCCTTGTAATGGGTGCTTGAATTGGAATGTTTACTGCACACCTCCCTGGACAAAGATGCAAACCACTTCCCTATAACACTCCAAAGACTTTACCAAAAGGGACCAGTCAAGATGCCCCAGAAGAAGAAAAAAAAGAAAGATGCCTGAGGTATTTTCAACAGCAAAGAATCTGTTAGGCAGAATAGTCAGATGGCCTGAAGGGGTGGACAGTGATCCATGCCAGCCTGACTGCTCTGGTGACTTCAGACCAGGTCACCTCAAGGAACTGAACTGGTTATTTAACCTCAACTTCTCAACCTGGCCCTTGTGAGCCAGAGAGATTTGACTGGACCCATCAAAAAGGGCAAAGAATCAGCACCAGACAGAGCTGCCAGAGAACCCAGCCCAGAGTGTTTCCCACTGCCAGGAAGGTTTGGGGTCAAACACTGCCCAGAATGAATTTAAAAAAAAAACACAGGAACTCAGCCCAATTAAGGAATTGGGCCAGGACTTTTAAACTGGATAACATTATGACTTTGGATTCTGAATCCCAACTGAGGAGCAGCCAGTGTGACTGTGCAACACTGTCCTCTGTTGGAAAGAGCTCACCAGACCACCTAGAGCACTGCTAGGCATCCTCTGCCTCAGCTCCGAGGAAAAAGCCCATCATTTGTTAGGGCTGAACATCTGCTGTGATTTGGCTGGTGTTGTCTGGGAGGCCTCCTCAGAATTATGCATCAGCCACGAGTTGTTCCAAAATATCGTCGTGCTCTGGCTTTGCTTTGTGTTTGTTGGGTACTGGTAGCAGTAAAAAGGCTTTGCACAAGAGAGCCATTGAATTAATACAAGCAGATTTATTGGGCAGGCTTTATAATCTTTCTTGTGCACCAAGCTCAAAGTCTCTAATGCATTTATTAGGAGAAAGGATCCTGACAGAAATGCTGCGAGGTGCCCCATAAATATTGCAGTGCCTCTACAGATGGGGAACCCAGTGACCTTCTGCAAGGGGTGCCATCTGTAACTCCACCTACCTGCAGAGGTAGGACCCAGGATAAGGAATCATTTTTAGAGCTACCATCTCTGGAGACTGCTGGGAATAAAAAAAAACTTGATTCATGGGTGCTGCAGAAGAAGGATGGCAGCTCATGGTGTGTGAGGAGGAGGAGAACAGTGCAGGGGCTGGCAGACACCTGGCAGACACCATCCAGCCTTGCTCTGAAGAGCTGGGCAACAGAGGGGGGATGAGCAAAGCTCCATGTCAGCACAAATGGGCTCCAGTAGCACAAATGCTGCATATCTGCTGCCACCTCCTCCAGAGCTGCAAGCATTTCCTTCCCTTCTCCTCAAGGAAAGATGTTTCCTGACTTCACCACACGGTTTGCCAACCTTCCCTCCACCTACTGCTTTTATGAAATCATATTTTTCTCTTTTTAATCTCTCTTTTCTTTTCTTCTTCAAGGGTGTCTTTCTACCACGATAGGAGGAGATGAGGAATATTGTCCTCGAACCCTGGCTGGTTTACCTTCCAAACAGATGAGGTTTGGGGAGGCTGGCAGGGTCAGGAATCCTTCTACTGAAACAGCCACAGCCCCTTTTCCACGGAGCAACAACAGCGGGCTGGGAGATGGAGGAAAAATAACATGACTTCTTCCAGGACCTGATCTCAAGTAAAGGGACACCTTCCTGCTGATGTGGGAGCTGGGTTCAGGTGTTTTTTGAAGAGGGCGGGCTCTGTGGGTCACCAGTGCTCTGCCACCTCCTCCCTCCTGATGCCAGCACTGGTGACACCATCATGAGCAGGACTGTCTGCAGCAGGGAGAGTTCACCCTGCTATTGTGAGGGGCCTTGCAGTCATTAGTCTCCGAAATTGCTTTCCATGGTGTACAAGAGACAGAACAAATGGCTAATTTAATAAAATTGTGTTGGTTCATTCAGTCAGAGAAGCGAGGACAATAGCAGCTGATTCTGGACAAAAATTGGAAGTCACTTGGATGTCGTGGGTCCGAACTCCTGGTGATGGGAAGATCAATGCCCAGGTTTCAGCTGGTCCCTGCTTCCCCTTCTCCATGTGTTGTGCTGATGCCCAGTGGTGGAGGGAGAGGAAAAGCAGTGTGGAATGGCATGGGGCATTGCAGCCTAACAACCATTCCAATGGGGATATTAAACTCTGCATGAGTTCCTACTCTGAGGAATCGTCCTGTCCTAATACCATGAAGAGCATCCACAAAGAATCATGAAGGTTGGAAAAGCCCTCTAAGATCATCAAGTCCAACCATTAAACCAGCACTGGCCAGGTCCACCTCTAAGCCACATCCCCAGGCAGCACATCTGGGTGTATTTTGAACCCTTCCAGGAATGATGGTTCCACAGCTCCCTGGGCAGCCTGTCAATCCCAGCAACCACCAGTTCAGCCACCCCATGTCCAACCACTGCACTCTCCTCTCTCCCTGCTGCAGAGGTGCCAGTCCTAAAGTTAAACAGGACAAACTCCCTGCTCCAGCCCAGAGCCAGCTCTTCCTTCCACCAGGGAAAGCTTTGCTGTCAGTTTGGATGAACAGAAGGCTGAGCCCTGACTCTACACAGAGGATACAACCAGATATGGGAATCCCACAGCAGAGACTGGAATTCCTCCGGCTGTGGGAGCAGCCCAGGTTAGAAAAGAGGCAGATCTGGCAGCAAAAAGCATAAGAAGCCCCTCATTAGGTCTGCTGTGCTTCAGCCCAGAACACAGACACACAAACAGAACCACACTGCACGAAGCAGCCCCAGCAGCTGAGCAGATTGAATTTTGCCATTGGACTTTATGGATTCATAATCATCACTGTCAGCACTGCAACAGCAATTGAGGTTGGATCATCAGCTCCCACATTACCTTAGAGGTGAAATGAAATGTTAAAACAAGTAATTGAAAAGGCCCCTTCCACCTCCTTTTCCCCGAGAATAAATCTGAGTAAGTCAGAGAAGCTGCTGTCGAATGAGCAAACAATTTGATCACATAGTCTTGCAGATGCAAGATCTTTAATAGATTTTTGAACAGTCCTTACCCAGTGACCTTTAAACAATTTGTATTTAGCATGTGTAAATTCATTATTTCCTAAAATGTTTTAATTCTGTAATTAACTTGGATGCACTACTTGCATTCAGTCTAGACTCAGAATGAAACTAAGTGGTACTGAAGGAAATTTGGGGATGGAAAATTAGGGTTTTCTCACTTTATCCTTTTGGCTGTATGAGACAAGAGGGTTTTCCCCCTGTGCCTGCAGCTGCCAAAACCTTCCCACCCCCTGTGACTGCTTCTACAATGCCAGAGCACGGCCCAACCTGGCTTAACAACACTCCCCTCCATCCCAACACAGTCCCAGCTGTGCTCAAGGCCTGGCCACTGGGACAACATCTGTCCTGGTGCCAGCAGAGAAAATGTGCTCTGGGAAAACCAAAAGTTTCTGATGCCTGTTGGCCTGTGGCACTGTTCTGTATGGATTTTTTGTGTTTGTTAAGTCTCCCTCTTCCAGGCCACCCTTCCTTCTGACAAATTTTCCTGAGAAGTTTAAGCCCTCCAGTTCCCTGTCAGGATGCACTTGGAACAGGTTCAAAAGTTGCTGGGGAAGCGAAGGCAGACAGGAATCTGAACATGATTTTCTCAGTTCCCCCTTTCCTGGGGCATTTCTGTGTGTCCAGAGGCCACCAGGATTCCCAGGAAAGCCAGCTGAAAGTGGTCCTCCCTGCTCCTCACTGAATCCCCCTGCACTCCCTGTTATCTTTGGGGCCTTGGTAAGTCCCTGAGGAGCAGTTGGGCAGACGTCCCTCCTCCCTGAATGCTCACGTTTTTCCCCCTCTCCATCTGCTGTGCTGATGCCCAGTGGTGGAGGGAGAGGAAAAGCAGAGTGGAATGGCCTGGGGCATTGCAGCCTAACAACTATTCCAGTTCCAATGGGGATATTAAACTCTGCACAAGTTCCTACTCTGAGGAATCGTCCTGTCCTAATACCATGAAGAGCATCCACAAAGAATCATGAAGGTTGGAAAAGCCCTCTAAGATCATCAAGTCCCACCATTAAACCAGCACTGCCAGGTCCACCTCTAAGCCACATCCCCAGGCACCACAAAGGTGCAAAGGTGGCAGACAGGCAACATCCATCACTGCCAACAGCAGGAAGAGTCACTCTGGAGCTGTGGGAAGCACCCAGTGACCCCGGCAGCATCCTTTTATCACCTGATGACCTCGCAAGAAGGGGCTCTCACATGTCTGATAGAAACACAGCCTCCAAATAACAAAGGAACAAACCCAACCTGGTGAAAACCTGCTCTGTTTGAAGCCTTGCAACTTCTTAGCAAAGCAGTCTCAAGTTTCCCAGCTCCCCGCCAAGCCCTCGGCAGTTGAACACCTGCACACTCCATCTGTGCCTCCCTTCCCACGTCACCTCCCGCTTCCATCGCTCGCCACCAACCTGTCCCTCACTGCTGCCTCCACACTCCTCGTCTCTCCAGACCTGATGGGACCAAAGCACTCCAGCCTGCACAGCCTGATTTCAAGTCTGCTGCACGGTGTAACCTTGGAAAAAAACAAGCACTTCCCAGCAAGCTGCTTCTGTGTTCTTGTTTTCTTCAGGGTTTTTTGTGGTTATTTTTTTTTTCTTTCTGTAAAAACTTCTGCTGCTGTTTTCTTGGCATTTATAGGAGATCTGGATAAAAACTAAAAGCTCCAGCACCAGCAGAAGTCAGAGAGGGGAAGAGGCACCGTAAGTTGTGCCCCTGTAATTCAGTGCTTATTAAAAAATACAAGGGTTTGGGAGGTCTAGACAGGGACAAGAAGAACTGGGCTTAGATGGAAAATGTAACCTTTGATGAGTGACAAGTGAGGTTATACAGATGAATACTAATGAGGGAGTTTGAATAATTCATGCCTGGGGTTCAAGGTAAAATGGTTTAACCTGATAGCTCCGTAGTTGTGCTGTCTTGCTGGCCCTCAGGAATATTATCTCAAAGAACAGGATCTCAACATAACCCAGGTTTTAGATGTTAATTTGTCCAGAGGTATTAAAAAAAAAAAAAAAAAAAAAAACAAAACACCACCACAGCTCACTCTCGACTGCCTAAAAATTGCAGCACAAGCACTGCAGGTGGGATGACTTTTCTCCAAGCCCAGCCTTGCCCTGTGCCCATCTGCACCAGCAGAACTGTTCCCCATCGTGACCCAAAGAAAACCTCGGCCACAAATTCTCACAAAGGCGAAAAAACCAAACTGGAGGGGTTTTGATCACAACTCTCCATATCACAAAGGAAAACACGTTTCTTAAGGGAAAGTTATTTATCTCCCCGAGCTCTTCCCTGGCAGAGCCCAGTTTAGAAACCGGGCGCGGTTTCAAAATCTGGGATTGCATTTTCTCCTGGTTCATCTCCTGCCTTAACTGAGTCCTTCACAACACTCATTTGAAATCTTGGAATAGACTTATACCTTTCCACAGAGTCCCAATTAACCAGTCCTCCGAGAGAAAAGCCTCTGCTCCTTCAGGAATAAACCTGGACAACCACCAAAGTTATTTTTAACTGTACTGAAACGTGCTGGGACAAATTCCACTTTCACACGTAGCCTTTCAAGTGATGTAAAAAATGACAACGAGTGATATAAAGTGGGAAGCAGCAGCCACTGAGGGCATCAGAAAAAAACCCCTCTCTTGCCAGGCAGGAGATAAATCCAACATTATAAATTAGTACCATAAATATTACACACATTTGTGGTGATTTATACACTTATTTTATCTAAGCCAGGCATTTCTTGCTTTCTAAGGAGGGAGAAAGATAACCAAAGGATACCCACCCGTCCCAGCTGCATCCCAAAATTTCTGCTTGCCTGTTACAATAATGCCACAGAGCTCTCCAGGGGTTTTTTTATCTCTACATCACCACATGCTTATACAAATGTCAATAAATTGGAGGTTTGTCCTAAAGGCAAATTTGTCTCGTTCAATCTGGTTTTTCAGGGCTTCTGCTGCACTTGTACATCAGAACTGCAAGGCAGCTGCTGTGTCGAGAAGCTGTAAAACCCAGACATGCCTGTCTCTGGTTTCCTTCTTTTTATTCTTCCTTCCTCTCCTGCGAACTTCACATCACCTTTTCTCCTTTATCACTGTGCTGCATAATCTCTGTCTCTGCAGAATTGCCGGGCTCACTACAGCGCCTAATGCGAAATATAAAATATTGCACTGTGCACCCATGCAAAAGGCCAATTTTCATTGATCAAATATTCAGAAGAGTCAGTGCTCTGTTATAATAAAAGCTCAGAAACCAGAGTGCGAGGGAGGGAAAAAAAAAAAAAAGCCCAGATAAGATGAAGTTTCACCACCTGACAAGCTGAAAAAGTTCCCATCAGGAAAATCTCTGTGCTTGGTTTTAGAGCAGCCATCAGCTGCCTCCTGGGGCTGGGGGATGCTCTGCACCTTTAGCACAGATAAAGTGCAATAGCAGCAAATACCTCTCACTCCTTTCCTTCCTTACCTGCTGGCATCAGGAGCTCTAAAACCCTGCACAGGAGGTGCAGCAGGACACTCCACAGCAGCAGTGCACAGCAGGCAGGAGCTGTTGCAACCACCTACTGCAGAAAAGTAGCTTTGAGATGTAGAAAGTGGTGCTTTTAGTTTTCTAAACGTGGTTTAATCCCACCTTGCAACAGCCAAGAGGGGGAGAAGTAGCTACAGATGCCTCCAGAGGCGCTGATGCTGCTTAGGAGGGGACCTGGAGCATCCCCCAGCTGCCAGTCTGGATGTTAAATTAACACCTGCTCTTAAATTAATGATTTAATTTTTTATTAAATATGCCCACACCACTTGGTTTGTGCCTTTTCATTTCTGAAGCTCCCAGTTTGGCAGCAGGGGAGTGTCAGAATTTAAGAACAGAGAAATCACAAGCTCACATTTGGCAGGCACAGGGTAGGATGACCCGAGACCTTTCCTTGAATTGTTCATATTTTAAAGGTGGGCTTTCCCTCTGTCATATCCCCAAGTTTCTGGGTACAACATTACATGCCAGACTGCAGCTGGATCATCTTGCCAGACTAGGATTGTAACAGCACACTTCCCATAAAAACCTTCCTGCAACAAAAGCTGTTAAATCTCCAGGGTCTCCTCCCTGAGCTGAGCTCAGCTGGTTAGACCAGCTGACAAGGCCAGGCTTGTGGATTTGATCCCTGTAGGGGCCCATTCACATAAGAGTTGGACTTGGTGATCCTTCTGTGCCCCTTCCAACTCACAATATTCCATGATTCCCAGACTCTGGGCAGCTTTCTGGTGTAACCACACAGCACGTGCCCCCTTCCAGCAGCTCCTCATGACACCTGAGCCCCAGCACGAGCTGGAGGGGCAGGAAACAACACCCAAAACCCCACCAGGCCCAACACCCAGCACGGGCTCCATGTGCTGCAGAGCTCTCTGCCACCCCCTCCACACCCTCGCCGCCTACTTCCCCAAAAAGGAGTCGTTTCCCCAAAATAAGTCATTTCCCAAAGTGACGGCTGGAAGTGAATTGGAAATGTTAATTCTGTTTTACGCAGAACTGCAGGAAAGTGGACACTGAAAGATGATCTGACTGGGAGCTGAGCAATAGGAAACCATAAATCATCCTGGCAGGTAGAGAGTTTCTGTGTGAGAGCTGCTTGTGGGAGTAGCTGTTCACTAACAGAGGCACGTTCTGGCACCAGCACAGTCTCTGCTCAGTGGGTGCAGCCACTGCTGACCCCACTGCACTGCCTCCATCCTGGATTCCCAGCCTTTTCCCAAGGGACAGGGAAGCAGAGGTGAAGGTCTGTCCCTCCCAAAGGTCATAAAGGATTTGGGGCTTGGATCACACATGAGAAAGAGATACTACTACTACTACTAAAAAAACAAACGAAGACAGAAGTAACAGGCAGCAATAATACAGAGAGATTACTTGCTGCTAATTAAATCTGCAGCAAGCACAATGACAGGAAAACAATAGGAAACTAATTCATTGTCCATATACCAAATGAAACTAATGGGTGTTTGGGGGGGTTTTGACAGTAAAGAAAAAAAATAATGAACCAAAAAACCTCACGTGAAGCAGGAAATGAGAGTACTTTGCCAGACTCTACAAGGTCCAATTAGGCAGAACAATTAGCAAATCTTTCAACAGATAAAAATAGAAGAGCTTGTGGTCACACTGCTGGATTTTACCTCACGCTCAGGTGCATTGATGGAGTCTTAGGCAGGATTTTGCCAAATGTGTCAGCTCTATTCCCAACTGGAATAGACTAATGGAGCTCAGTGGAACTGGGATAATTTATACCAGCTCAACTTTAATGCTAAAAACAATGTTTGCTTATGAATAGATCCCTTGTGCTAAAAGACAAGCTGGTTTCAAACTTTTAAAAGATTTTACATCTCCTTCAGTCGTGAATCAGGGGGAATGAGCAGGAGAATTTCCCTCAAAGCTCCCAAAGCCTGGCTTAAAACAGGGAGAACCAAGACCACCTAACTCTCAATTTAAGGATTTTAGGAAGTAACTCCTTATTTCCCAAAATCAATAGCTACAAATCCACAAATCCAAACAGGCAGAGGAAAGGGTAGTTTGCTTTAGAGCCACTAAAACACCTGATTTGTGCAGCTTAGATTTAATCTAGAAACATAAAACACGAGCAGAAACGTATCGATGCTGAAATATCTCACAACTACCATCACATAAACAGTGGCTGTGCTTGTCAAGTAAACTTGTTTGCTAATTACTACCTAGAAAAGAAAAGGAGCTGAGCACATGTAGGTGTGGAAACATTTCAAGAGGGAGCTGCAAAAAATAGTTCTTTGAGTATTTTGCATATTAATACAGCTCTCACTGTTCTGACGGCTCTCACATTTAATTGCAGTGGTTTCAACCACATCAGGATAATCAATCATCGCTTTAAAATGTAATTAACTCCTGCAAGAAGCTGTTCATGAAGGGAATTAGGAAATTTACTGTCTGAGGCTAAATCTGGGGTTACTTACAGGTTTATTTTTTTTCTACTTGTAGAACTTTTCCAGCACTGGCTCGTTATCTCCAAGCTCTGCAAGTTGTCTCAGGTTTTTGCAACAAATATCATGTTTTCACCTGTGCATGGACTACAAACTTAGCTTTTTATCAAATTCAAAACACACAGATTCCAAAACCTAAGTGGGAGACTCAGTTCAAGCTTGTTTTTTTTTTCCCTCAGAAAAATCAGGTCCATAAATCATCACGAGAAGTTCTGCACCCAACAACATCCTCATCAGCTTCCATTCTGCTCTGACATATGATTCAAATAGGAGTTAAGAGATAAATATTCACCAGTTTTTTGATTTTATTAAAGAAGCCTTGAAAATACCCTTGATACACACTTAGAATGAGGTGGTTGTTTTGCAGCTGCCTGGACTGTGGCACTTGCCATACAAATAACAATAAAAACAAGGGAGAGAAGCAGCAAAGCAAGAGCAAATAAACATTATTGCCATTCAGCTCTCTCTGAACCAGAGGTAGACTAGGCATTAAAATAAAAAGGAATTAAAAATAACTTTGCCTTAAAGAGTTTCTGTCAAAGCAGCAGCTCACTGGCAGCTTTCCTTGCTCTCATTTGCAGGCACAGCCTGTCAGGACATGGTTGACCCCACAGAGGATGATGCCTGGGAGGTGTTTCAGGCAAAGAGGAGCATCCCCACAAAAGAGGGATGAAAAAAGCTCCCAATAGAGAGGGATTGGTACCCCCTTCTCACCAACTTCCCCCTCAGCTCCTGAACAGCCCCACTGGTTACACAGAAAGGTTTCAACAGATGGAGCAACCAGCTGGAAGTTGGATACTGCTTTCCCTGTAGCTGGACACATACAGAGCTCTATTAAATTTTAAATTTTAATCAGAGAATGTCAAGTTCAAAATTAGACTTAACCCTCTGATTTTAAGGTTTGGGGAATGAAATATATTATCAGTCATAAATGCCCTTTGTTTGAAGGAGAGGGAGTGTCATTCCTGTTTTACAAAGCAGGCACACAGGTAAGTCTTCTCCCCTCTATCCCTCAGAAAACACAGGAATTTCATGGGACATACCTGAAGCAGGATATCACACTGCCAGGCCAACTCCGTGATTGCCAAAAATAAAATAAAATAAAAATAAAAAGCCACCATACCTAAGGCTTTTCTATGCAAAACCTTAATAATATCGAGTGTCACTCAAAGCAGCATTTCTGCCACTCACAAATCTTTCCTGTAAGTGCCCACCAGCTCTCAAATAATAATAATAATATCTCATATAACAATGTCTCATATGATAAAATATAATAAGACCAGAAAAATACCCTACTCAGACCCTTTGGGAAGGTGAGGATGGAGGCTTCAAACCTCCTGTGCCCCTCTGCTCACGAGGGCTCCAGGGGTTTACAGCTGATTTTATGGCTACCATCAGCCACTGCTGCCCTGGGTAGGATTTCTTCATCCATTTTTACTATGTATGATAATGGGATTTGAAGAATTCATTCTCAGACAATAATTTTCCTATTTGTGAAAAAGCAGAGGGCTGTCTGAACGTATAAGCAGAGCAGTATATTAAAATTGTAATAACCCTCACTTCAGAAAATGTCAATTTTTGAAACACCCAGGAAAAGCAAATGCTTTCTCAAGAGTGTTGGGGGGCTTATGGTAAAACTTCCCCAGCTGGATTCAGCTCTGCTGGGAGAACCTGCCCACTCCTGAGACGTGCACAGCATGAGGGGTTCAAAGGTAAAATACACAAAGTCCTCAAACATGTGCTTCTCTTAGAGAGATTCTTTCCATAAAGTGATTCTAAGATCCAACCTGACATGGCAGTCCTGATTCCACTTGAAAATTTTTCTTTTCCCCCCTCAAGAGGGGAATCTGTAAAACAGAAGAGATCAGACTCAAACTTGAAGAGTACAGTCACTTCTGCTTTAATCTTTGCCTCTTTCATGTCATAACTAGAGAGGGACTCCAGTGGAATGTTATTCCAGCTGGGACAGGCTATGTTGTCTTCACTAAAACCAGGAGAGTTGTAGTGTGAGTGAGGTTTATTGGTAGCTTTTTCAAGACCCAGCTCTGCTCACCCCATATAGAATGTGTGTGGGATACAGCCTTCCAGGACATAAAGGGGCTCCAAGAGAGCTGGAGAGGGACTTTGGACAAGGATGTGGAGTGATAGGACAATGGGAAATGGATTCCCAGTGCCAGAGGGCAGGGTTAGATGGGATATTAGGAAGAAATCCTTCCCTGTGAGGGTGGTGGGGAGGCCCTGGCACAGGTTGCCCAGAGAAGCTGTGGCTGCTCCATCCCTGGAAGTGTCCAAGGCCAGGCTGGACAGGGATTGGAGCAACCTGGGCTAGTGGAAGGTGTCCCTGCCCATGGCAGGGGGGTTTAAATGAGATGAACTCTAAGGTCCTTTCCAACTCCAACCATTCTCTGGTTCTATTATCAGGCACATATGAAACATCACCGTGGGCGTTACTCAGACACAGCTTTTGGAGATTAAAAAATTGCCCCTCTCCACATAATGTAGTACCTACTAAGGAGGACCAGGAAACCCTCTGGAGACAAAAACTGCCAAAAATCCCCCTCTGAGCCCTGACACAGCCCTACCATACACTGCCAAGGCCCTTCAGTCCATTTTCTTCAGGGTTTGCAAAAGGACAACACAGATATGTCCATCCAACAGGCCACGTGCTCTGGCAATAAACTAATCAGCCATGAAACAATCAAGGGATGTTCTGTACAACACAAATGAGGTTGTGGTTTTATTACACAGATAAACAGATTGAGATAGGATCCACCTCAATACTTATTTATAGTTTTGTCATAAAAGTTAACAGTGAATAGTGTTCTAAATTTACGTGGTCTGTCTTCCAGTTTATCAGTGAAGGGCAGGGATGCAATTTCTAATTACTCATATATTACATTTATTGCTAATAAAACAGATTTTTTTTTTTATTTCCTCGAGGCACTTAGTGAAGGCTTTGATGATTAAGTGTTTTCAACAAAACTTGTCATTTAGCCTCAAAATACACATTCCTCATATCTCAAAAATCCTATTAAAAAAAATAACAAAGAAAGGAAGAGGAATGAGGTTAAGCTGTCAACTCTCCCTACCCTCCACACCATTAAACAAGCAGACCAGACTTGGGCCACTCCACCTTTTGGTAGCTTTTTTCTTCTGCCTGTTTTGTCAGCAATAGTCCTCCCTGCAGCACTCCAGTCTAGAGGGGAGGAGGTTTATTTAAGCCCAGCACATGTGCCAGTCTGTCTTCCTATTCATCATGCTCTGGCATGAAATCTCCTGATAGTTTTTGTTCATTTGTCCATGGACTCAAAACAAAAAAAACGTGGAAAGCCTGAAAAGGGAGCTCAGGAAAGGTTAATTGGTTTCGTTGACCATCTGTTTGTGCTGTGAATAAATGCTGAGAATAATGTGTAGCAAATGGCATCTACAAGGATTAGATAAATCAGTTCTGTGGATTAGAAATAACCTGTGGACTGTGTTAATGGAGCAGGAATCTGTGTAACAGAATCAGCCCTACTGAGCTGCGGAGTTTGTGACCTTTAAGGGACAGAGAACTGAGGTCTCCCAGGACGCCCGAGGTGAAATAGGAAAACATAACTATTTGATGGCCAAGTAAAACTTGAGCAGACATCTGGAGGAGAACACATGGAGGACAGGAACTAGTCCCACCTGATTCCAAAAAGTAGCAACAAGCTGCAAACTCTTCTCTTTTTTTATTTTCTCTTTGTCCCACTCCATACTGAAGCAGTACTTCTAAGAACTTCTGTACTGAGAAAGTTAATATTTTTAGGTTTTAATGCTCTTTCCCTCTCCTTTCCTTTCAGTTCTAGAAGAGTTCAGTGAACCTCCCTAGATGTGGCTCCATCCCACTGCAGACCACGATCCTTGGGAACCAGGATCACCAGGACATTTCTTGGAACAAACCTCGGGGGTTATCAAATCAGAGTTATTTGAACTACTGGACGACAGAAACTTTTCAGAAGTGGCTAAATAAACAGGTACATTCCCTCTTTCAAACACAACAAACCATCCAGGAACAGTCATAAAGCCCTTTGGTGAATTGTGGTTATCTTTATCTGTAGATACAACTAAACAACATATAACAAAGCAAAACCTCATATCTTAATCCACTGAAAAGTATGTAAGTCAGTGCCAGGAAAGAGGAATACTTGATAAACAGATCACAAAAGCTGCATCATCTTCCTCCAAATTGTAGAGAACAAAGATGGCTCTTTGACTGAAAGCCCATTTTTAACCATCTCTGAGATGCCTTAACTCTTTAAGCCAATTTTGCATTATCAATACATTATATTGCCTGTATAGAAACACTGAAGTGTCCCAAATCCAGAAAGCCACAGAAAAAAAATCAGCAACTGAAATGATTTTAACCTTTCCCCATGGAATTGCCAGGCTGCTGGTTGCAGAAATCAGACCACACTGCTTTGTGTACAGACCTTCCTTGCCACGAGCAAGATCAACCCTTCCCTTACCTACAGCACCCTGCAGGTGTTACCTGAACAATTCCATAAAACCTTGCTGCAATTCTTGATTAATTAGCAGAAGAGGGACATGCACATCAGCCCTCTGGATCTGCAGGCACGAGAACTGCTCAAGAGTAGAAAATCCTCTGCAGTGAGTGGATAATTTTAAATTTTGCCTCAAAAGCCTGTTGAGGCCAAGTCAAATTTCACACCAACATGAAGGGAAAGAAGGCCCAGGCTCCAGTATCTCCAGGTTAACTTTCTTGTGGACCAGCAAGTGCCACAAAAATCTCTCAGCAATTGCAGCATTAAAAATCCCTTCTATTCTAACTGTGTGATGATAGTGCCCAGACAGCTGTAATCAGCCCCACTGGACAGGAGACAAATGTAACAAGGAGAAAATTAAGTGAAGTGGAATCTTTCTTTAGAGAACAGCTCTTCTTTCCTCTCAAGCTTCCTCGGGATTTACAGTTGGTATGAATGGCTGCAGCCTCAGTGTGCAAATTTATTCACACAGGAGGAATCAGAGAAAATTAAGAGGAGGAAATCATTCAAATCCATTAGAAAAATCTCCAGGAAAACCAACAAGCAAAAATCCTTGGGGGAAAGAGGAGAATTTTTATACTGACAGGATTCATATTAGAGAGCTTTCAAGTCTATTATTTTAGCTGAACTCCCATTGCTAATGCAGGCAGAGGAAAAAGCTCAGGAGAGATGGATGTTCTGCCAGAGCCACAGGTGAGGTACAACAGGTCTTAAAATACACCCTTTTTCCTTGTAAAAGGCTGTTCCTGCACCCCAAACCTCCAGGAGACAACACTGGGGTGGGCAGCCAGAGAGCCCTCACTGCTAAATTTCAGTCTCAAAAATCACAAGTATCACTCCAAAGGAATAGTATTTTTATACAGATTAGGTAGAATGAGCCATGAAAATATAAGTTTTTCCATCGGAAGACCTCAGTATGTGAGTTCAAGCACAGGGGGAACTCTGTAACATCTTTCTTAAAAACCACACACAGTGGCAGACAAGGAAGAAGTGTCCTTGAGAGAGAAAAGGAAATCTGTAACAGGGAGGAATGGACCATTTATTTCAAAATAAATAAAATGCTGAATTTTGGACTTTCCCATTTTTTTAAAATGGGATTAAAAAAACCAAACCACAATCTCAAAAATGTCTTGATAAAGTGCTTGGATTATGCCTCCAGCATGTCAGTGTAGACAGCAATAATAAAAAATAAAAAATTTAATAAAAAAAAAATATTCTGGGAATTGTGGTCCAGAATGGGCCAAACTTGGTATGAAGGGATTGTACCAGTTTTGGTGGGGCTACAAAGCACTGTGGGATGGGTTTCCTCACCAAGAAGGATGGAAGAGCATTTGAAACACAGCATCCATACAGGAACCACGTGGGATGGCCCAGTACATTGTCAGATGGTTGATTCAGTTCAGTAGGTTTAGTTTAAAAAAAAAATTACTAAAAAAAAATGTTTCGTTTGATATTTTCATGGAAAATTCCAGCCCAGTCCTTGAAACCAGTAACATGAAAAGATGAATTTAATAAAAACACTTTACAAACTCAAATAACAAGCTCAGATCTCCACTACAACTGTATCAAGAACCATTAGCTGGAAATATGTGCAAATACCCAGTGAACACGTTCTGAAAATAGACAATGATTGATGATTAATGATCAGCTTATTAGATGTGACAGTGGCTAATGTAGTGTCTCCAGCTCCCACGCTGCTCAAATCAGAATTCCACTGTAAACATGAGGTAAAATAACCACAGGTTGCCTGGTTTCATGGCTTTGCCCTTGAGAGCACTGCACTGGGACCAACAGCCCATGAGACATCTTTGCTCTGCCAGGCTGCTCCCACCATTTTTCCCACAAAACTGCCTCCCCAGAGTCCTTCTGACAAACAGCCTGGAGGGGCTCAAGCACACACTGCTCACAAGCAACACAGTGAACCTCTCCTCTTGTTTTCTGGGGCTCTTGATGAAGCAAACCCCCATGTCACCAGTCTCAGGGTAACCTTGGTATGAGCACAAAACCTTCAGCCAACCCAGAGATCAGTCACATCCTGCTCGTGCACAGGAACCTCCACTCCAACGTGTCAGAAAGTGGAGATTTACTTTTTCCTGGTGCACGGTTGTGGCAGAATTATTGATCCCAGGAGTGGTTGTAACCTTTGGAAATGATATTTCTCAATAGCACTCAGCAAAGAGAACAAAGAGGAACTCAAAGGGCCAGAAGCCTGACAAACCCAGCCTGAATGTAGAGTCTATTTGTAAGTGTATATAAAAATGCATTGCCTTTAAAACTAATGACATCATTTTTCCCTGGCCTTCCCAACGAATCAGTGGAATCTTTCACTCTGGAAACAGGGCTTGGCCCTGACTTCTGGTGTTTCAAGAGTCCCTTGAACCACTTACCTGAAGACCAGTTGGTCATTTATAACAACCCATAAGAACAGCAGATGTATTTTAAACCCAGGCAGTTGAATTAGACAATTCCATGACATATTCTGGGAAAACCTCTAGTTGTGCATGACCTGCTAAAAACACTGTCACTGCAGATCCATGTCTGAGCTGCAATGAGGAGATGAAATAAAACCACAAAACCAAAAGCAACGGGATTTTTCTTAAGAGTGAGTTGAAAGAAAATAAAATTGATAGAGAGCACTGCAGCTTAGATCCCTTTCAAACAGATTTCTAAGGAATTATTGTTTATTAGTGTCAAGAATAGAACAACTTAGAAGAAATGCCCTGTTAGATTCAATAAGCTGTAACTTGCAAACAAAGGTCGTGTCTGATTACACCATTCCAGGTGAAGTGCTGGTGTGAATTCTGAGAGAGGTCTAATCTGGAGAATTTAATCATCACCTGTTACCTGTGTCAGTGTTTGGTGGGACCTCACAAAGCAGCACATCTGCCTGGATTCTGCATTAAACTCCACTTAACTCATTCACTGCCATCCCATCAACTGCCCTCTCCCTGCTCCTGGTGCTGCAGAACAATGCTTACCAGAATATGGAAATTATTCCTAATGCAAAGATAAACTGCCAGCCTTAATGCTTTCACCAGAGGATGCAGCAAAACCTCCAAGAATCCCCATTTTTACACATTTCCTGTCTGATTTAATCTTATTTAAGCACTAGCTTAAACCTCTCTGCCCTCATTGAATTGGGTTTGCTGGTATTTAAGGGTGTGATGCAGGAAGCCTCAAGGCACGTGGCCATCTCTTTAAGACCTATTTTTGATCTGGATATTTATACTCTGAATGTTTAATAATCACTTGTATTTATCCTAGCCAGCATGAGCAGCATTACAGGCCACAAACTCACTCTCACTCACCTACTCCACCTGCTTATCTGCTTCTCCAACCTCCTTGGCATTCCCAGATCACCCAGAGCTGTGGATATGGGATAACATCTCCCAACCTCATCTTCTGCTGATGATACAAAAGCTGGGACAGCTGCATCCATACAGGAACAGACCAAATTTCCCAATTCCCCTGTATGCCAGTGGAAGTCAAAGGCCTTCTTTCCATTTATGCTTTTTAATTATTCTTTACCCCTCTCCTTTATCCTTTGGAAACACGACAACTCAACCAGAAAATTGCATAGAAATTATCCGCAAGGTTTGAATTAACAAACTGATGTTCATGGTGTTCAAACATGGAGTCCCAAAGTCATATTTTGCAGCAAGAGGGGGGGAAAAAAAATGCTTCTAGAGCATGGAAAATGCCAGCCCAGCCCTTCCCAGGAAGTTATTCCAGAAGTTCTCTGAAGAAATTCATTTTTCCCCCTCCCTCTTTGCACACTTACACAGCTCCTCTACATTTCAGCTACAATTTATCAACATTAAATCAAGACATATTTTACATCTGGTGCCTAAACACAGAACTAGTTCCATGTCACTGCTGTGTCATGTGAGTTATTTCAAAGCAGAGCTGATACCCCTAAGCCACCCCCCAGTGGCCCCACACATCCAAACCAAGCTTTTCTTGCCTGCCAAACCCTAACAAAGTAAGTTTAGAGCACAAATGGAGCTTTCCAAGTTCCTCACAGTCACAAGCTGAGGAATGTCTGCCAGACTTCAGTACTCAAATCCTCCTTTCAACAACCCTGAAGGACGATCCCCTTTAGAAACCCCTCTCACAGAAACTCTTGGGTTTATCCTACACTGACCTGTGGGGTTTGGAGAAGGTGATACATGAGCAGGATAACATTTTATTTAACAAAAGAAAACCTGATTCAGTTGCAGTCTCCACTTTGAATCCCCACACAGAGTAACAGCCACGAGCTGTGAGCTTGGCACCTGTGTTTGGCATCGGGTTTGTTACTTTTGTTTAGCATCCACTTTCATTTATTTATTTATTTATTTAATGGCATCGGGTTTGTTACTTTTGTTTAGCATCCACTTTCATTTATTTATTTATTTAAATCTCATCCCTTTTAATTCCTCTGAGCCCGGGGAGCAGCACTTTGAGTGGCAGCACGGGCTGTGAACCCACAGCACTGATACCTGTTGGGTTTCTTCATTTCCTGGCCACAATTTCTCTTTACTCCCTCACATTAGATGAACTCTTCGTTTGCACCTCACCTCGTTCCCAAACACAATGTCCCTTTGATCGGATGCTACAAACCTGCCTTGGTAACCTATGAAAAAAAAAAATCACTTCTAAAGAGTTTTTCAAGTCTTGTTTCAGCGACAATATTTACTTTGGGAGCTCGGGTTTAAGGAATTTCTTTTAAGGAAACTTAAAGGTTTAAATATTCTGCCTACAGACCACATTGTGCAACAAAACCCCATGTTTATCTTGCATAATGGAAGTTGTTTGTTTGGGTTTTTTTAAATCTATTGCTATCTCCCACTGAGAAGAGATTTCATACATCCTTTCCACTTGTGTCAAAAAATGTGAAAGGATGGGGATTTTTTTTTTATCCTGTGTATTATTAAACATAATAGTCAGCCACCTCTAGAACCCATCATTGATTGAGATAAATGAAGCTATTTAAAAAAAAAAAAAAAAAAGAAAAAAAGCCTAATGAAGTCTCTTTGGTGCCTCTGAAACTCAGCAGTAAAGATAAATGAGAAACAATTTCTTGATATCCATTATTTTAAATTACAGATATCGGCCCTGCTGCTGTTCCCAAGGTTTATTGAATTTTCATAGAATATCATCAGCTTCTACATTCCCCACGTGTAATTGAAAGGCCAGAGAGATGTGTTTGTCTCTGGTGTCAGGTTTAAGGTGCAGAGGAGATCACCTCTGTCACCCTCGGGGCAGGCCCATTGCCACCCCAGCCCGGGGGACATGGCAGTGGAACCACCCTCAGTGCCAGCAGGGATGGCACCCAGGAGCTCCTCACCTCTGCTCACCCTGTTCCTTTGCCAGCCCAAGTCTCTGGGAATTCTCCTGGCAGATTGAGCTGTGCCACAACCACCACAGAATTAGTTTCTCTTTAGTCCAGCGTTGGCTTAAGTAGCTGGTGTGGCCAATGTGGAGGAGGAGAAGTCAAAAATAGAGGAAAAAAATTCACAATTCATGGCCTTAACATGACATTACTGGCTTAAAATTCACATTTTTCTTTTCTTGCTCTGCAGTTTACCTGGTGCTCCTTTCTGAGCTCCTCAAAAGATTATGAACACAAACAAACCACAGGCTGCTCTCCTCAAAGCCAGGAACAAATCACAGGCTGCTCTCCTCAAAGCCAAGCTCTACACCTCCCAACAAAGCCAAAGCAGACACGTTTCCCAGCTGGGCAGGCTCTGCCCACACAGACTGTTCATTTTGAGCCTATCCCATGAGGGGCTCACTGCCCCCCGAGACAGGCATTGCCACCCCACACCTCCTCCTGCTGCCCACAGCTCCCACTCGCCTAGAGAAGTATAAATTGAGTGTATAATTAAAAATAAAGATCCTATTTCAGTGCAGGCATAACCTAGAGTCATTCCAGGTCCTCTTTCCCCTGGAATCACGGAGGGCTGTGTTAAGGAGCCCTCAAGCTGCACACAGGACCAGCAGGATGAGGGGCTCCCACCTGTGGGGTCTGCTTTGGGGACAGTGGAATCAAATCCTTACCTGGTGACTCCTCTGCAAGGACAACCCCCAGCACCTCCTGCTGCTGCCCTCAGCCCAAAAGCATCCCTGTTTTTCCTCCTCTGTATTGTAGACACGGAGTAAGACTTGCAAATGTCTCAGCATTGGGAGGAAGTTACTGACACAGCAGGAGGAGGCTCTTGGATTTGTCTCTCACGGGTTTAGTATTTGCTTTATTTTACATTGGGCTGGGGGTAGCAAAGCTGCTACTGGGTAATTTCAATTTAATCATTTATTTTGACACTTTTAACTAGAACACCAAGAATACCTGCAACTGAGAAGCAGCACTTTATTCTGAGCTGCCATAAATCTACATTACAAAAATACTCCTCTTCAGTCTGCTTTGATTTATCTGGGAGTGAGAGCTATCCAGAATTGCGTAACGAAACATAATGCTGCCTCCATCTAATATGGCATTTTATCTATAAACTGGAAAAGGATCTAAACCTCATTATTATAATCTCTAAAAACATTGAATTTTTAACTTCACGGCATTTTATAAGAACTTGAGAAATAAGAACTTAATCAGGACAAGGCTACGATTTAGGACTCAACCACAAGGAATCTTCTGGATCTAAAAAGCCTTTTGCATGGTAGAAAAATCTGATGTTGTCCTATTAAATATAACCCATTCCTTAATACTGTCCATTATTTTGCTGGGGCTGTCTGAAATCCTCTAAGTGGTAAGTGCAATAGCCTTATTTCTTCTTTTTTTTTTTTTTTTTTTTTAATCCTCACACACTTAGCTTGGTACGTCCTTCCACTTGCATAACCTTCCCAAAGCTCATCTCAGTTTGGAAGTTAAACCCTGAACAGTCTCTTTAGCTCCTCACCTCACAGTGCCTTGCTCAAGGCTGGTGCTGGCAGCTGGTTCTTCTTCTGTCTTTTGGTTGCCAGGGGAAAACATTTTTTTCCCCACCACACCAGGCTACTTGCAGATCTCAAATGAGATAAAGCAAAGTGGCACCTTCTGGAATTCCTGCTACAACAGCTCAACAGGAGCAGCCCAGCACAACCATGGACATTTCTGCTGTTTCCAGGGACTCCCTTGCACGTGGAGCTGACACCAGCACTGACTTCTAGTCTTGCAAGCAGACAGGCAGGACTGACAACTCTGGCACTGAGCACATCCAGCCCACAAATCCTCAGGGATTTAAAACAAGTGAGGGTTGTAAGAGCAGAATGACAGTGAGAGGAGAGAACAGAACAATGTGGCCAGTTCACCTCGGGTATTTGCTCAAAGTCCATGTCTTGAAGGAATCTGAACATGGAATTAGCCACTGATGTGCCTTGCAGTAATCTGGACATGGAATTAGCCACTGATGTGTCTTGAGGTAAACTAAACCCTTCAGCACAGACCTTCAGCCTCCCTTTTTAGAGGATGACTCACAGGTCACTCTTCCACTTGTACCCTGAGCTGACAGCCCTTGCTGGGGTGTGTGCTCAGACAGGGTGCATCACATCCAGCTTCTCCCCACATCCACCCTCTTGGGGAGACTTCACACAGCCCCCCACCCTACAGCAACACAGCTCCTCAAAGCTGAGGCCCTTTGTACCACACTATTCTCTAGCAGCCTCATCCCAAAGGACCTAAAGTGACCCTGAAAAGCACCATGTTCACGTACACCAGGTGGTCCTCTGAATGCTTCATGAGCAAAACCTCACAAACCTCAAATCCCACACAGGTTACACACAATCTGCAGGGCTACTTCCATAAAAACTGTGATTTTCTGTAAGGAAGAGGCAGGATTTGTATTATTTAATCTGGCAGCTCTGTGGTCACAGAAGAAAGCAGAATTGTCTGTGTTTCAGTGCTAATCTCGTGTCAGTGAACTGGTTAATGCATTAAGACAAAGAAAGCAGCAAATGAGAGTTTGTAACCTCCTGCCTGAGCTGTTAAAGATGCATCTGCTGGAGATGCACAAGGGGGGAGGCACTGAACCAGCACAACATTTCAGCAGTGGAGTTCTCACCCCACCGCAGGAAATTCTGGTGCTTTCAGCACTGCAAGGACCCGCTGACTTTACTCTGTGGGTTGCCTGTGCTTACAAGCACTTTATCAAGAGACTTAATTCCCTCCCCTACTTCTTAGCTTTTGGTTGTTAAAGAACCATATGATTTTTCCCTGCTCCACTGATGCAGTTGGGAAAAACCCGCACTGAGCAGTGTCCACGAGCCTGCAGCACCCAGGGGACCTCAGGATATGCTCGAGACAGGAAGAGCAGGAGAACCACAGGACAGAGCAGGGACTCTGAGAGGCTCCTCCTAACTCAGAGATGTCTTGGGATGACCACCCTGCAAACCCCCCTGCTATTGGGAACAGGGACACTACAGGTTTCATACCCTCTCCTTGGCCACCCCAGGGTTATTCCCACCTTACAGAAGAAGCCCCCGATGTAAAATGAAGAGACCATTAACACACACTGGAGTAGGAAGGGAGAACCCTGTATTTTTGACTGCAGTTCACAAGTTTGACATCCCCAAGCCCCCCTGGAGCGTGGGTTGGAGTGGTCCTGGCTGGACACCCGTGCTCAGCAGCCCCTGAGCATTGTGGGGAGCAGCAAAATGTGCCACTGAGACTTTCAACATCTATCAAAAGCTTTCTGTCCACTTCAGTGGGCTTTAATCAAGCATACCTGGTAATATGAGAAAATACAAAACCACCAGCTCCAACAATCTTGAGACTTCGTTAGATTTGAAAATAAACTAAAACAAGATGAAGTTGTATTTTAAAGAATAACAGAAAAAGGAAACGATGAATTAACAAGTTATATTAAATATTGCTATCGGATTATGAAAAGTTAATCCTTGTTACAGGGTCTTCAGAACCCCAGCAGTTTGAAACCGTGTCATGACTAGAAATTAACATAAATAAATCCAAACCCAGCAATCAAAAGCCAAATTTCCTTCCTGGACTGTTTAGAACTAAGTAATTAGGAGTGAGAGACACAACTTAGAGCAGGAGATGGAGAAGGATCTTGAAGTGTCTGTCCCCATTAAGAGATTTTGTATTTGCATCCCAGAAACAAAATGTATCAGGTCATGTCCTCGGCTGCATAATGTGATGCTGCCTCATTGGTTTCAATAAAGCACAGCAGCTTAAAGACTCCGGGCCCTTTGGCATAATCCTTTCATTTAAACTCAGTAAATCAAAATAAACTCCACGGATTTCTGCGGAGTTGCTGATCTGCCTTTGGGTGAGACAGAGGAAAGCCAAGGATTCTCTTTCAGAGGGATTATCACTGCTTCGTCGTTCCTAATAAATTATCCCTGGGATGCAGATCTCAGCATGATCTTCAGAGAACAGGAAACTCTTCCCATTCTCCAGTTCTTCCCTTTCCAGGGGCAGGTTGCTGCTACAGACACGTGCTCCCAAAACCCTGGGATCCAGCTTTCCATGGAGCTCCATCTCCCCTGCCTGCACTGCCCCTTCCCCTGAGCTCAGCCTCGGGAAGGAGTCAAACCGCAGATTTTTTTCCTGGATCTGTGTTTCCCCAGATCCTTTCCCATGATATAGCACTGCTAATCAAGCTGCTGCCTGCCTCCTGTGGCTCTTCTGAGAAGTTATTACCCTTCTCATTCATCACCAAGTCGAGTTAATTCAGGCAATCTTCCTGATCCATGGCCTTGCACACTCAATTGCAATATTTCACGGGATATGATATTTCGCTATAATAATAGTTTCACCCTTTGAAGATCCAGATAAAGGACACCAAGACATTTGCAGTAATTAGTGCTACAGGAAGATTCAACATCCCTTCTCAGTGGCCAGGAGGAGAAGGAAGAGCTGCTCCAGCAACACCAGCTCTGACACACAGTGATTGAAGGGGCACAGGGAGGCAAACAAGTCAGAATTTCTACTTGAGTTCTCTTTTTTTGAGTGTTTTGAACTTGAACTATAAACATGGTGACTGTTTTGTTTTCCAGAAATACTGCCTGTTATGAAGGTAGGGCTGGGGAGCCTCTGGAGGAATCTAATCCAGCTTTCTGTGCTGGCTGGGGAAGGTCAACTCAGCCCCTACAGCCTTTGATTTCTCTATGGAGAGGGTGGGGAAGGAGGAGGAAAAGCTGCCTTTTTGCACTGAAAAAAACCCACAAAAATCAAACAAACAAACAAACTTCTCCCTCCCCCAGCACTTTTGTTGCTCAAATCTTTCTAAAGAACCCAAAAAGTTCTATTTTTTCTTTTTTTTTTTTTTCAGAAGATAACGTTTAGTGCTCTAACTTGAGGATTAAAATGCATTTAGGAGGAAAAAATACCTAATACTCAACTGCATTTAAAAGAATTTAATGGAAGGAAATGTAGGCTCCTGGAGCTGCCTCAGAAAAGAGACAGTCTCCAAACCCATTTACAGTGACACAAAATTTTCCACTGCCAGCAGTAAGGCAGAACACCAAATTTTTAAGTCTTATGGAAATTTCAGCATGCTACAAAATTGCACTTGGGAAAAAAAACACAGAGGTTTTGAAGAATAGGTAGGTGATTTGAGAGTATGAGTCATGATCTCCTGATAAGCATGTACTCACTGGAATTTAAAAAAAAAAACCAAAACACAGTAAAAGTCAAGAAACATCTGAATTTCTGAAAATTATGTGTCCAAATGAGCAGCTGCTGCTGGGATGCCTTCAACAAACCCTGATGTTCACCACTCTGACCCAACACCTTTGAGCTTAAACACACATTGGAGACTGTGGGGAATGAAGTTATGCAGCCACTCTAAAAATTGTGCACGTGGGAATTAGAAGGAGAGGTCATATTTGGGCAAAAACTCAATTAAGCACGGCGACAGATAAGAGGAGAATAATTGGGAAGCACCAGAGATTAATTACACGGCCATTTATCCAGTCTCTTGCCCCCTGCCAGCATTCCCTGCTTCCTCAAATCTCATTTGTTTGCTTGGCAGGGCTGGAGGAAGGGAGAGAGGCCAATGAAAACAGATTTATATCTGAGCCAGCAAATAGAGCAGTGTCTGGCAGGCACTGGAAGTGCAGGAACTTGCCCCAGCTCCAGGTTCAGGCTCTGGCTCTGTTGGAGGAGCGATGCTGACGGAGGCAAGGCAGGAAATCACCTCCCCGAGCCCAGGGCCCAGCATTACTTTGCTAAATTACAAAAGGACACAGTGGCTAATAGGATCAGGACCTGGAGTGCAAGGCAAGAAGAGAAAGGACAAATGAGTGATGTCTAATATAAAGTGCAGTTTTGTTTGCTCTTCCCCACCTGCAGGCAGTGGCTGCTTCCCAATATTGGCTGCATTTATAAGGTCACAGGGTTCCCTCCTAACACGGTTACAGGGCTGCAATCGCCATTAATTTCAATAGAAGTTTGAAACATGCAGCAGCAGCAAAATAAGGTCTTAAAATTCCACCTGTCCTGCAAGATATTTATTGTTCTGGAGGGCGAAATCTACTGCATCAGGCAGTTATTTTTAAAAGCCAAGACGGGGAAAAAAGAGATTCTGCTTTACCTAGCAAAGTAGGCAGAACTGCAAGGCTTCCCTATAGCACTTAATGTGGGCTTAGAGAAGGTATTACAGTGTTGAAATGAACTCACCTGGCCTAAAAATCCCATTTTTTCAGAAGTTTTCCATCACTCCCTCTGGATAACTCCCCAGAACAGCTTCATTCCCAGTGTCATTCTCCTGGCCCTCCCCTAATGATGCCAAACTACCCAGTTAAAAAGATGGAGGATTGCCTGGTCTGTGAGTCTTACACAATGTCCTGTTTAACTGGGAACTGTGTCATCAGGAACATTTAATGGAACAGTTTTTGTCCTAATAACAAGCAGTACCTCTGACCACTTGGAAGCCCCAGGCCTGCAGCCACATCCTCTCCCTCATTTACAGAACAAAATACAACACAGATGTTTTAGGCTTCTCACTTCTATACTGTGCAAGTAATTAAGTATATTTAATTGGACAGGGAGACATGGTTCAAAGGCAAGCTAGGTCACAGTGCACTAACTCTTAATTATGTTATGTGAACCTATTAATATATTTTATAGGGTTTAGTTTCTGTTTCAGAGAGAATGAGTCTGATACTGTAAACTGTTCAATCTGTTACCTTCCATCCCACATCAGCACTAATTTGCTTTTTTTTAGGTAGTTTTCATAAAACCCCAAAACATCAAGCATCACTAGGGAAAACAGGCAGAGACAGATGCAACAGGCACAACCCAGAACAACTGCAGCATTTAATCTTCTCCAAGTGTAGCTGCTCCTGGCACTCCTCTGATATTGAAGGTTAGGGTAACACTCAACAAGCATTTTGTCCCAGAGAACTCACTTTCTTTTACTGTTTTCTTTCTTTTCTCCGTGAAAGAGCATTGCAGTGAAAACCACAACTACCTTAGCCACAAGATACACAACAGTGCATTTAATTGGTGACAAAAGAAGAGAAATGAGTTTATTTCCTGCCACATCTCCAAAGGTGCTCTGCCTCAGACACTGCAGTGAGCAAAAACAGTAAATGGAATAAACCACCTCTGTGGCAGGTTAACTTTATCCATATTAAGGGTTTCATCTACCTGTAGCTTTACTGGTGCAATGGCCAAGTACGACCCAAGCCCTTCTCCACACAGGAGGACATCAGTGGATAACACATCTTGCTTTAACCTACAAACCCAGGTACCAAATCCAATTTCGTTGAGGCTGCACAAACCTTGCACAGATTGCAGAGGGGTTGGAACTGGATGGTCTTTAAGGTCCCTTCCAACCCAAAACATTTTATGATTCTTCAACTCTCTGAAATCAGTGCACTGGGGAGCACCAGGAGGAGTCGTGGTACCAAACTCCAGGCTCCCTCAGCTGTGGGAGGAGATCCAGCTGAACTCCAGGCAGTCACATCCTCAGCTGAGGCATCACACTGCTACTCAGCAGTGGCACTCGGTGAATTCATCACCACATCAGCAAATCCATGGATTCACTGCTCCAAGTGATGACAAACACGGCCGAGTGAATCCAGGATGTTGTGTTTGGGAGATCTCCATGCAGAGGGTCACACAAACAGCACTGCACTGCCCTTCATTCCTATTTTCCTCCCCACAAGTCAACAGCCACCAATGCCTAAGTTTCACCCAGGACCAGCTGGCAGAGGGATGATCCCAACCCAGCCCAAGCAAACCTCAGTTGAAGACTTTGTTGTTGCCAGTGGGGCACCACGAAGGCTGTCAAAGACAATGGAAATACAAAATTCAGATAGACTGTTTCCCCACAGACATGAAAATCACTCCACTTCCATTATTAATGCACTTGGGCTCATTTGTCAAGAATTTCACAAAAATGAGTTGAAAACAAAGAAAACCTCCAGCATTTTTATGATAATGCTGGTGAGTCTGTGGGATGGAAGATTAGGCTGCACACTGTGCTGCTTCCCAGCAAATCCCTCCCCACCATTTTAGATTATTTTAAATCAAAATGAGGAGAAAAATGAGCTGTTTAAAGCATCAGTAAACAAAGGCCTCTTACCAGTAGGCCTTTATCCACAATTTATGCTGATTTTATATTTTGTTTTATATGAAAATGTAGCGCCTTTAGCCCTCCAACTTTGCTTCTGCTGCTTTTTTACACTTTCACCCATTTAGACAATCATTTATTTACCATTTCCATTTTTGTTTTCAATTCGAGGAGAATATATTCCTTTATCAGTTATTTATTTAGGATGTCAGTAAATTGATTTTTCCCTTTTATGTGCGCCGCGCGGCTAAAACATTCAAATAGATGAATCCCATTCTGCTCATTTGTTTGACTTTCTCTCCCCACTCAGATGATTTTTCCAAGTTCCCTCTCTATGCACCTGGCAGCTCTCCTACACCTGATGCACCAGGGCGTGCCCGGAGCCACGTGATGCCAACCCAAACTTTCAGGTGCCATTCTAACAGCAATGAAGAACAGGGATGAACTTGTACCTGCACCCAACAACATGATGATTCTCCCAGCCCTGGAGTGCTCAGAGCACTCAAACAGCCCATGTCCAGGTTGTCCACCCGGCTTTGGACCTGCCCCAAAAGCTGAAAGGTCAAAAAGCTGAAGGGTTTCTCCCCCCAGCCCCACAAAATCTGCCCCTTGTTTGCCTGCAGGAAAACAACAAACTGCTATTTTTCGGGCTTTTTCTCCCCCCATTAGCAATGCAAGCACATATGTGCTCATCTCTCCACTCTTGTCTCTCTGAGCCTGGCACATCCCCAAGGACCCACGAGCACAGACTCGCCTGCCACGCTGCAGGGGAAGGAATAAGTGCATTAAGGAAACTGTGTAATAAATCCCCACCTGTCAGGGAAAGGTGCCCACAGCAACAAAGCACACACGAGCAGCCTGTTCCCGTCAGTTTTACAAAACTCGTCCCAAAGTGATAGGAAATGAGACGGAGATGGGCAAATTGCAAAGCAAAAGCTGGAATGCAAATGTCCCAACGCTGTTCTGCGCTCCCACCCTCCTGCAGGTTTTCTCTGCAGCCTCGGAAGAGCTCGAGGAAAGGGTTGCTGCTTGTTTTGCCTTTTAGCAGCACACACATGGGGTCAAGCAGACAAGTGTCCAAAACTGGTCTGGCTCAGGAATAGTGTGGCCAACAGGTCCAAGGAAGTGATTCCTCCCCTGGACTCAGCGCTGGTGAGGCCACCCCTGGAGTGCTGTGTCCAGTTCTGGGCCCTCAGCTCAGGAAGGACATTGAGGGGTTGAAGCAGGTCCAGAGGAGAGCAACAAGGCTGGGGAAGGGACTGGAGCACAAGTGCTGTGAGGAGAGGCTGAGGGAGCTGGGGCTGTTCAGCCTGGAGAAGAGGAGGCTCAGGGGAGACCTCCTCACTCTCTGCAACTCCCTGACAGGAGGGGGGAGCCAGGGGGGGGTTGGTCTCTTTTCCCAGGCAACCATCAGCAAGACAAGAGGGCTCGGTCTGAAGCTGTGCCAGGAGAGGTTTAGGTTGGAGATTAGGAAGAATTTCTTTGCAGAGAGGGTGCTCAGCCATTGGAATGGGCTGCCCAGGGAAGTGGTGGATTCTCCATCCCTGGAGGTGTTTAAGGACAGACTGGATGTGGCATCAGTGCCATGGGCTGGGAACCACAGCGGGGTTGGATCAAGGGTTGGACTGGATGATCTCAGAGGTCCCTTCCAACCCAGCTGATTCTGTGAGTCTATGAACTCACAGTCTCGCTGAAGGCCCCAGAGACCCAATGGAAGGTGACAGAAGCCCAAACCAAAATGTTTTTTTTTGGACTTATATTTCACCATCACCAAGCTGACAAACCAAAGGGAACGTGCATGGCATGCACGTGCTGCACCAAGCAGAGCTGGTCTTCCTAATGCCAATCTCTGCACCCCAGCACAGGGTTTACATGAAGGTCCATCCCCTGGTTGAAGCTCCACATCCTCCTCAGTGCCCAGGAATCCAAGACCAAACTGTAAAAATCTAGAAAAACTGTAAAAACCCCCTCTGGAATTTTCCCCATTGAAGAGCTTAAGTCTCTTTGTTCCATTTTAATGGAATAATTTATCACCCAATTCCTTTTAAAAGTAACTAATATAGATAGATTAGACAGTAAGACGTGATACATAAAGAATAATAGTCCATTATTAATAATAAGTTTCCAATATATTATAATTTTGTGTGATTGATTAGAAAGTCCGTTGTTTTACTCTAACATCTTTTTAAAGACTTCTCAATATCAGGTCAAGATTAAAAAGTTAAAGGCAGCTTAATCATCAGTTCTTGGAAGAATCTTGGGTTCAGGAGCACTTGAAATTGTCATTTGGCTTCTTGACCATTAAAGGGGGGAGCATTTTATTCCATGCCCATTTCAGTATCACTGCACCCCAATTGTTTAGTCAATGCAAAAAGGCTTTCCTTAGAAATGAAATAATCAGTTTATGAGTTAAACAGACAGGACTGATCCAGCTGCTTGTGGAATTACAATTTCCTCATTACTCTTTAATAAGCAGCATCTCTCCATTCTCTGTTAACTTCCCCAGACATGTTCTCACTGATGGCCAAGAATCTGGTGTATAGATATTTTTAAAGCACACGTTTGATCAGGATCTAAGTAGCATTCCTTCCTTCCCCAGCACAGAAACACCCGTGCACCATTGAACTACAGTCATGAAACATGGAAAAACAGATTAATTTGCACCAAAATGTAGTCACCTTGTCCACAGCACAGCTACAATCCTGAGCCACAGTTTTCCAGGGTCTCACGGAATGTTATTTATTTCTCACACTGCAATAAGTCAGTTAGCCTCTGTGACATGTCAGCCTAGATATTCAGAACATGCTGCACATCTGTGGGAAGAACCTTGTAGCAATTTCTGCTTCCAGAGACAACATTTATGAATAAATTCAGCCCTGTCATAGTTCTAATGACCTTGATTAAACCTGAAGCAAACTGGCTCTCCAGCAAAACTAAACATGTAGTACAAGAAACACTTTTTAACCTCCATTCTAACTCAGGCACTTTTAAACTTCAGCCTGAAAACCATCTCCAGTCCCTTTCACGAATGATAATTCAGTGGAACAACACTGCAGAAACAACCCTGCACCTGGGCACAATTATCTCCCTGAAAAGGAGATTTCCAGACAACAACTTGCAATAAAAATCAAGAGAGTAGTCAGGACTTTAAGGACAGAAATTTTTGGGACAGGGTTTAAACGATGAGCAGGAGCAGTGTGTGACTGCAGGCACCTCCTGCCCTCCTGATGTGGGTCCCTGCTGTGCTGAGCTGCACCCAGGGGGCCAAACCCAGCCAGCAAATCCCTGTGTTCCCTTCCCTGGCACAGGGAACAGCTCTTCCCAAGCTCCTGGTACCTGCACACACACACACACAGACACTTCCCAGGGCAATGGCAGGAAATGAGTTCATGTTTCAAACCCTGAAATTAATACACTGCAATAGAATAGGCAATTCCTTGTTTATTGCCTTTCCAGTCACTGCCATCGCCAGGGGTTGTCATTTGAACAACAGGCAGAAAATTCATTTGACAGAGTTTCAGAGCAGCCCTGTTAAGTCCCAGGGACCTCTCAGCTCCGCTGCTGTATCCCAGGAAAGGATGAGCCCTTTCCTTTCGTGTCCTTTCCCATCCTCTCTCTGGACACTCAGGAAACAGGGACCAAGTGGAGCTGTGGCAAACAGAGGCTTTCAGGCAGAAAACCCAGAAGCGTTTGAAAAAAATTAAATTATTTTCATCATGATAATCTGCCAGATTTCTCTTCAGTCAAAGAGCAAACAAAAATGTTTGCAGTCAAAATGTCTCTTTTAGTTCCTCTGATTTAAAGGAAAAATCTATATACTGATTAAGTTTACTCTCAAATCATATTTCTGGAGCTAGAGAAACACTTTGTTTTGGAACTGTCAAGATGGGATGTATATTAGTATAATGAGACATATATTATAAATTATATATTAAGTATTTCAATACTCCCCGCCTGGGCTTTAATTCATAATTTCATCCGACTTCTCTCTGGAACAGCAGAGATCTATACAAGCTGTCTGCACACTCAGATCAGCATCACAGCATCTCCTTCAATATTAACACCCATTTCAATCAACTCAAAAATGGGCTCATTAGCAACAAACAAACCCCAAGATCGTTCAGCTCCCACAGAGTCTCTGTGCCCACCCATCCTGGGCACCCACCAGCAGCTGTCAGAGGAAGGGCACAGCTGGACCAGAGAGCTGTGTCTCAAATCAATGGGCAGATAAAGAAGAGACCTTTCATTTCTGATAAGGGCACAGATCACATTTGCACCATTATCATCAACAAGGAGAAAAGAAAAGGAGCATTTGGACAAGGAGTGCCTGCTGAGGAACAGGGTGGGCTTAATCAATAGCCAGGCACAAAATCAGCTCAGCAGATTTCAGCTCATTTCCATAGGAAATGCAGATTCTGCAAAAGCTAAATAAATATATTTAGCAAGTTTCTCCCTGGCAGCCCCGTGGGGAGGGGGCTCCAGACCACCCAGCACGGGCAGATCTGCTCGACCTGCAGTCCAGCATCACAGCTGCTGTGGCACAAAAGCAAAACCAAACCAGAGATGAAAGCTTCATCCTGAAGGAAACATCCTGCAACCCTTCTGGCCCAAACTGAGTAGATTCTATCTGGGCTTTATTCTGCTCTCTCGTGGCAGTTTCGAGAAATTTGGCCAAGTCATTAGTCCTGTGCTAAGCAAGGCTTCTCCTCCCACTGCCTTCTTTCAAGTTGTCTTGATAATCACTGGTTCAGTCCTACTTATGACTACTTCTCCTTTTTCTAAACCACTGTAGTTTCTGTTTTAACATCATTCCCTCTACACATAACACAAACTGGTCCAACATCTAATTTCCCTATCTCTGAAATGCAACAAACAAGTGTTTCGTTGCATCTCTGTGTGATCATTGTTGACAGCAAAGATGAGACAAGTTTTCTAGAAACAACCAGTAAGTGGAAATACATCCTCAGGGACGATGAATATCCTGACCTGAGCCTGTTCTCTGCCCACAAAGCAGTGGCAGCCACCACGAGCAGCAGCAATGCCCATTCTTTGCTTGCTGCAGTTGCAAACACCCCCCCAGCCCACTTGCAAATGTCTGGTCCTGGGTCTCCATTCAGTCAGACCTCAAGCTTCTCTTCCTTCCTATTCGGATCCTATTCAGGAACCAAAATCCAAATTCATCCATGTTCAGACCAGGAAACTCCATCTTGAGCAAAACTTGAGATATGGGGCAAAATTTTTCCTCCTGGTGATCACATTCAGTGTGCATTTGTATCAAACTATTTCTCTTCATTACAAAAGCAATAAAACCCAAACAATGACAGAGCCAAGAGCAGGGGGTTGCAGTTCCTTATCAAAAGTTGAGCTTGGTCATAATGCTATTCATATGAAATCTGGTATGTAGCCACCTGGGTGTCATGATGTTCTTTATATTACAGTAAATTCAATACATTAAGGATGCAGAAAAATCTCATTTGGGACTGGCAAAGCAGCCAAGAGTCTTTGCAGATTCCCCAGGAGCCAGGAGAACAGCAAATCACAGCAGTTCTCCCAAGTGATGCAGAAGTAAAATAATCCCGTGTACCAGCACCAGCATCTGTCTGCAGCAGCACAGAGTGTTTTACAAACTTTAATAAATGTAAACCTTACAAATCTCTCGTTATACAGATGGTTTATGGTTCCCATTCCTCACAAGAAGAGGAGAGAGAGGCACAGAGGTTGGGAGTGCTGCACAGGTGGATGCAGCATCCCCCCATCCCAGGCAGGACCTAGAGTACAGCCAGGGTGAGAGGGTGCAGAGCTCCCACACCCCTGCACCAGCACCACAAATCCCACATCCCTGCAGGGCCAGCAGGATCCCAACACAGCATGGATTCTAAGGCTCTCTTTGCAGAGCAGCTTAAGACCACAGCAGCAAACCCACCCAGGGACCCTCCCACTGACCCCAGCACAGCAAGTGAGAGGACCCACAACCTCAGCTACCAAAGACCCAGATGTGCAGAACTCCACATGCAGCTTATTAATATTCATTATCTGTGCACAACAGACTTGTAAATAACAGTCTGCAGTGCTCAGGAGCCTGGACTGCCTCCCTGCTGCCCACCAGGAATGTCTGACCCCACGGCCGTGACCCCTCACGTGTGTCCCAGAGGCAGCAGGGTAAGGACCCCGTCAGCCCATTATTTGTGCTGCAGAGGTGCCCAACAGCACCTCAGTCACTGTAGCTCTGCTGTTCTGTGCTTGTCCATCTTATTAAGCATTAGAGTCCAGGCTAGAGGCTCATGGGCAGAACAACAAACCCGGGGCTGGCTGAGCCGAGTGCCTGCCACAAGAATCCTTAAATCATCTGGCTTTCCTGAGGCTTCAATGCCAGTCAAATACTAGCCCTTTCCCCTTCTCTTGTCCATACTTGGACAAGACAAATTGGGCAATTTTGTCCTGTACAGAGCCAGGAGTTGGCCTTGATGATCCTTGTGGGATCTGTCCAACTCAGGATATTCTATGATATTCTGTGGTTCTACAAACATTAATTTGCCTCAATACTTTAATTCATGTGTTCTATGAGTCAGTTTGGAGAAATGCTACACACTTGCACTTACATATTTTCCTTTGGCACAAAGAGCTCCACTTTTCACTCACTCAGCCTTGTCTGCCCTGCTAGAACATTATGTAGCTGAAATGCCTTTTGCTCAAGCTTTTGCATTAGTCATTTTAGTCACCTTTTCCCATCGGGTGGTTTTGTACAGTTTGTGTTAAAAACCCACACTTTGCAGTGGGAGAACAACTTCTGCAGCACAAATCAAAGCAGGAGGCTCTGAATTTTACCTTTCGCAAAAAAAAAAAAAAGTAGAAGTAATGAGAAAATGTAATTCAGACAATTTTTCCTACTTTCATTAAGAGGACAAGTCCTGGTCCAGCAGAACAAGGCAGGAAAGGGAAACATCTGGGAACAGTGGTAGAAAATGGAGCTGACATAAAAAGCTGTTCCAACACACAGAGGATGCAAAGGAGAGTTCAGTATTCCTTCTGCACTCTGCATCCTTCTTCTGAAGCATATCTGTTACCTCACAGCCACAGAGTTCCCTGCCACAGGCACCACCTCCATCCAGATTTGATGAGGACAGTCCACCTTGCAAAGCCTGGCCATGGAAAGCAGCACTGCACACTTACTTGTTTTTCTGCCATCCTCAGAATTGCAGTGAAAGTCCAGAAAAAATGTAAAGTGGCTATAAAGCTTTATACAAAACACATCACCTGAGGGGTTTTACATTATCTTACCCAGGAATTAGAAGTAAAACTGAGAAACGATTTTTGTCTGGGTCTGTTACCCACTGCAAGGGAATCAATTCTCTGCAGGAACAAGTCAATAAGGTCCAACTCCACCAGGATGGGGACAAACGAGATCTCATCCTACCAGGTCCCAAGAGCTGCATCAGGGCAGCTTCCCAGGGCATTTTAGATTTATTATCACTGCTTCTTTTGCCTCTCTCACTAAAGGAGGTTCATCCAGAAGCAAGGCACACATCCAGGGGCACACGTGACAGGGGGAGCTCAGCAGCAAAACCCATGAGCTGGGAAGCCAAAGCATTAATGACCCCATGCATTACAAAGCTCGCTGTGTAATAATGCCACGTATAAATAACAGACTGCAAAGATCATTAAAGCCAATCAAAACTATAGATTAGCCCATAAAATCTCTTTATTGTCTCCCATACTGACACACTGTGAAGGAGCAAGCCCAGCCAGCAGTGGATGCAGGTGCTCAGCAGCAGCACTGGGCTTTCAGCAGCCTCACCTTGGAGATTTGCTTCCACCATTACATTATCACTTTAATTTTTCACGTGCTAGTCCTCCACAAGGAGAGGTGTAGCTGGTGATTGTGTCCATATTTCTGCTGTAGGCTCCCAAACACCTCAGATCCAGCACAGCTGCTCTGCCAGTCCCACTCTCAGCACCTCAGCCCCGTTTTGTGGCTCATCCAGCCCAGCCTGGCACCACCATGGGGACCCCTCCTGTGGTGCAGTGAGTGGGCAGTGGGCACAGACACAGAATCACAGAGTCATCAAGGTTGGAAGACACCTCCAAGATCATCCAGTCCAACCATCAACACATCACCACCATAATCACCCCTAAACCATACCCCAAGTGCCACATGCAGATGCCTCTTGAACGCTTCCAAAGATGATAACTCCACCTCCCTGGGCAACTTATCTCAATGCCTAATAACCCTTTCAGTGACAAAAACCTGTCTCATGTCTAATCTGAACCTTCCCTGACACACAGCTCTCTGCACTGTTTCCAAGCCACCTGGATACAGAAGCAAAGTTTTCATGTAAAGCATCCCTGTAGCAAAAGTCTTTATCAGTTGGGAGGAAAAGCAGCTGCTTCTCATGTTCTCCATCCCAGACTGCCAAGGGACACCGTGTTCCTAAATGGCTGTTCCTAAATGGCCATTCCTACCTAACCAACTGAGATCACATATGCTCATTTTCTGCTTGCCATGGAAGCGCTGCACAGTTACAGACCATGTCTGATGGTTCTATCCACAACATTTCCCCAATTAGACTTTATTTAAAGTTTACTTACAAAAATATCATTACATTTTTGCTCTAACTAGAGATGCATTTACCATGCCAACAGGGAATTATGCAGGCAGGGAAGATAGATGGGAGAGCAGGTGAGGAATAACTCACCTCCATCGGTGTTTTGCAAATCATCTTCTCCATCCCCCCAAACCCGCTGATATTAACAGATGGCACCTCATTGCTGCTCAAAGGCAGACACCAAATCCCCACCTGAAGGGCTGTGTCTGTGGTCTGGCTTCCCATTTCACAGCAGAGCAATCTTTAGAGCCCAGCAAACCCTTTTCTGTGCTCGTATATTCTCCAGATGAAGAGCGGGGTCAACTTGCCAACCACCTTTTAAAAGAGCAGCACTAGCAAGGAGGCTAAAATGAGAATCTTCCAGGGAAGGCTTCACATTTTACCTTGCAGATCAGACAATTTAAGCCATGTTGTATAAGTTAATTAAAGCAATTCCTTAAGTTGCCCTTTAGCATAGGAAGTGTCTGGTACAGGAAGTAAATCCAGCAATTAATATTAGCCATAACCTTACTGCAACAATTTTTCTTAAATAATTTTTAAATTTTTTTTAAGAACCACAACTCGTGATGAAAGCACATTTACATTTTATTACCCCTAAATGCTTAACTACCATAACTAATGCTTGATTAATAAATGGCCAGCTACTGCTGCTACCTGAAACCTCACAATTCCGATGTGGCAATTTATTTGCCATTGAGTCTTGGTCCTTCTTAAGCAGTAACATAGGGAGAAAAGGGTCAAAACAAGGAAAACAGGTTTAATTCATAGAGCCACTTAAGCCACAGTTTATTGTTCCAGCCAAGCTCATTAAATGCTGGCTAAAGTTATAAAGTTTATAGGTCTTATTTAAAAGTGAAACTGTGGGACAAAAATGTTCATGTGGCCAGTCTTCCACATTGCAAATCTCAGCTGGACAAATCCTTTCCACAGATTCGAGGGCAGCAGGGAATTGTTAGTGCTATATTAGGGGATTCTGGAGCATCCCAGTCTACCTTCAGCACCTAAAAATCAACCTACAAATGACAGGCAGGTATTTTGGGTGGGTTTTGCTGTTATTGGACTTTGGTTTTTGTTTGGTTTGGGATTTTTGGGGGGTTTAGAGGGGTTTTTGTGCATTTTGGTTTGGTTTAAGGTTTTTTTTGTTGTGGATTTGTAGGGTTTTTTAAAGACTCAGGCTCTGTTTTCCCCCTTTTTAAATTATTTACTTATTGAACATGCCACTTGATCACTGAGTTTGTAGCTATTGAAGCACGAAGGCTTTGGGACTAATCTGAATTAAAATGAAACATCGTGGATAATATTTGTTTGCTTCACAGTGGAGCCCTTCAGGAACAAAAAAAAAAAAAAGGGCAAAAGAAAATATGAATTGGACTTCAAAGCTGTTAAAAACGGGCTCTGGCTTGAGGCCTTACCTGGGGTGGCTGTTTTTTCAAATGCAAATATATAAGACATTTAACTATGCATGAAGCAGATCTCAAGTGCTTTCTGTTGCTTCAAATGTTCACTCCCCCAAATCCCATTTCCTAAAATGCTTTTGCCTTTCAGGTGGCAGCTGATTTAGCAGCTCCAGCTTGGTTTTTTCTTGGAGATAAGTGATGCTGAGCCTGGGAGCTGCAGCAGCACAGCTGGGAACCAGCCCTGGCTGCTCTTCACCTTCACACCTGGGGTGGTCCCCAAAGCCCAGGAAGGTAAATCCTCCCCAGCCCTGCTCCTGCAACACTGCACACCAGGTGTCACATTAATATAAATATGGGGTTCGATTAAAATTATTTCAGCAGAGCTACATAACACAATAGTGGAAACATATAGGAAGAAGCAGAGCAAGAAATCTTCCAGTCTGGGCATTTTTAAAGGAAAACAGTGCAGTTAATGAAAATCTCTACGTGCAGCCAAAAGCAGGAAAGCAGAACTGACAGCTAAGAATCAACTCTTGCTCTGTTTCTTCGGGACATCAGCAAAGGTTACAACCTGCTGCCTGGCAGCTGTGGACACAGCTGTCATTTCACATTTGATTTCATAATATCTTCTTTGGAATTAGGCAGACTTCAACCCTGATTAGGAACAGGCTTTTCTTCTGGAAATGCTTACAACAAGAAATGCTTTCTCACAAGTCACACAGAACCTTGCAACCCTTTGGCTTGCTCCAGAGATACATCAAAAATATCCACCCCCATGATCAGGGTGTTTTTATCTTGGCAGGTCCTTCCAAGTGCTCAGTACTCTGAATTTCACACCACTATCAACAGTGTTCACAACTAATACTCGGTAATTTTTCAGAACTCCTTTCGAGCCTTTCAGGAACTTACTTGTATGAAATATTAACAAGAAAAACGTTCTGAAGTACTAATAAATTTGCCTCTCTCTGGTCTCTAACAGAGATGAAGAGCTGTACAGAGAATTTTCAAGTTCTCTTTAGTTCCTGTGGGTCTTTGAGATGTTGGTTGGTGACAGCGTCCCACAAACCAGCAGCCCAATTGCACCAGGAATGGGATCTCCAGGATGGTCCTTCAGCCACCACAGGTCATGGACAATCTCCATCCCAACATCCAAGGATATCCCAGCTGTGTGTTCAAGCAGACAGCCACTTTTCAAAATAAGCAGGCAGGCTGATAAATGTATTTAGCTGCCTAAAGATGCAGCGCCAGGGAGAGCTGCTGAAATCCTCTAAGTGAGCAACTCCAATTTGCTCCTGTCTGTGTGCACAAGCTGCCCCTGAATCCCACAGTCTGGCAGCAAAAGTGGTCTGGAACTGGGCAAACCAGAACATTTCTGCTCGTGCCAAGTGTTACCTTTCCATGCAATGCACCTTTTCCCAAGGTGAGCAAAGCAGTCAGCAGCTCCATATGCAGGTGATGCACTTCCAGTCATCAGCCTGCCAAACAGAGACCATCCATTTCCCACCAACAGCAGCACACAGCTAAGGGGTCTGCACGTTTAATTGTGATTTACAATCAATTACAAGACTAACAATCTCCAAAAAAGATGCGACAGAGCAATGCCCATAAGTGCAGCAGAGCTTTGAGAGGGTTGTGAGAGCATAAAAAAGTGCTACTGGAAAGAAAATGACATGTGGCACTCCTGGTGTGAGATGGTCAAAGTAGGTTTTTATGGCCCAAAAATTCCTTTTACGTTTGAAAAAGTGTGAGATATTCAAAATGTGTACAAAAAAAAACCCAAAAAGCAGAGTGAGGTTAATGCCAAGCAGGCAGAAGCAAGGGAAGGGGTCATCAGATGTGTGAAGAGCTAATCCTACAGGAACAGCCACAGAAGATGGAAAATTAACAAGGCAAATTGCTCACTGTTTGTGCAGGTTGTGTCTTGTTATTCAGTGGAAGTTACCATACTGCAAAATTTGAGGGGATAAAAATCCTTTACAGCCCTTCTCTATACCCTGCTCTGAGGATTCTTTGTCTTAAAGAACCATATTTTAATCTATTTGCCAAATCTCTTCAGCAGAGACCTTTAATACAACCTTGTGTTGAGAATTTCAGACTAAAAGGAAGGTTTGGTGCATTATTTCTACTGTTCAGTTCTTCACCTCTTACACCTACACAGACATAACACCACAGCACAGGAAGATCACCCTTCCACATGAAGTGTTAATAAACTTTTAATCATGAAACATTTCTCCAGGCATCAAATCCTGTCCCCGCTGAGGAGACTGGATTTTTACCATTCACTTCAGTGGAACCCAGACAGTTTCCAGCTATACATTTCATATAAATTACATTACTATTAGACTCAATTCCCAACAGAAATTACATTCATACAAGCTCCAATACTCGTGACCTCCAAAACACATCCAAATATTTTCCTCTTGCTTCTACTCACGTGCACAGAATTGTTTTTTCCTCTTTCACTGCTACAGCAATTAAGACAAATTATTGAGGTTCATTTTTCTTCTGTTAAGCTTCCATCAGTTAAGCTTCCATCAGGACTCACTCACAGCAGGTCTATTTGGGGTGGTTTGAGAGCCTCAGAAATCCAACTTCCAAGTTCAAGCCCCCCTCCCACAATTTGTCCCAGTGTGAGAGGGTTTTCAGACAAAACACAACTACTCAGCATTGGGGGAAGGGGAAAATACAAGATTTATTTACATACATACAAATATATATATTTGTATGGTAACAACTTAGCTATCACTTCTACGATGAAATAATATATTTACATTAGATTAAATTTCTCTTTTTTCTTCAACAAGACTCCAAGAAGAAAAAGAGAAAAGTCCTTTATGCTAGGACACTATTCTACAAGCAAAGCTTTGTTTTTTCCAGACTTGGCCCCTAAAAACACAAGCCCTGTTGCAAGAAGGTGCAGGGACACGTGAGCCCAGCAGTCCTGGAGCTGGGCTGGAGAGGTTGAGCAGATCATCAGCTGCCTTGGGACCAAGTGGATTAGCTCCTGCTCCAAGAGGAGCACTAAAAAGCATTCCTTGTGCATGTCAAGTCAGACCTCAGCTCTGCCTACATGGCAGGAAGACCAGATTTCCCCTTCCCAGTCTGGTGCCTGGGCTGTGCTCTACTCACAGGCAGCTCGGGGCAGCCAGAGCTCCAGCCAGCAGCAGTTTGGAGGTCCCCTACAAACCAGTGTGAATTTGTGTGTCATACAAGGCAGGGAAGTTCACCCCTGCTGAACACAACAGCCAGGACCTGTCCCAGGTGATGCCCACCTACACTAACTCAGCCTAAACCAGCACCCAACCTCTCGGGCTCCAGTAAAACCAGCCACACACAGGCTTTGGGAGCCCAAAGAGCACGTTTAGCCTCTCCTGACTGAGCTTCAAAGGTGAAAGACATTTTTGCATGTTTTTAATTGTGTAGAATGAGAGGTCTGTCCAACAGAGGAAGCCAGGAACCACAACCAGGGTGTTCAAGGACCATCTCCCTGATGCTGCCTGGTGAAGCATCAGCCCATCCACCTCACAGCACTGTTGGGTGAGGGATTTTTTTAACTGAGTTTTGCTCATGAATTGTTGCTTGTAAGGGAATCCTGCTGCCTGACAAGCTTCAATTGCTTCTTTGACCATAAAAAAAACCACCCTCTGGTTTGTTATAAACTATTCACTGTTTATATCCAATACATTTTATGATAATTAGATCTGGAATGGAGTAAAAATCAGCTGCCCAGCAACGCAGAATTCAGCAGTTTGCGTATGAAATTAACTTTTAATTTTAATATGAAATCAAGTTTTATTTTTCATCTCTAAATCCCACTTCCCCCCAGCCTCCATCCTCCCAAAGTCAGTCAAGACCATGTGCCAGATCCCCCCAGTGCTGAAGGAGCATTCACCAAGTAACCCAGGGGAAGGAGGGAGTCTGGCAGGGCTGCAGGATATCGACAACAGCTTTAAACAAGATACCAAGTGCTAAAAATGGTGAATTAATCTACATTAGTCTCCCTACTTTACCAGGGAGACAGGTCATTTTAAGCTGTTGTATGTTCACACTACACTGCCAACAGCACTGGAGACGTTTTCACAATTCATCCTGCAAAAGCAGTACCTTCTAATTATTATTTCTTTGTCTTCTGCTTCAGGCTTTACCCATTAAGTGGTGGAAAATCAAAAGGATATATGCAATAGTTATTCTTTCGTCTTCACAGCTCTTAAACTACTTCTCCAGCTTGTGTCAATGTGTTAGTGATTGTGCCAACATGCAAGTATTTATGTGCTTAACTAAAGAGAACATTAAAAAAAAGAAAGAATGCTTGTTGTTCACATGCCAACTAGAGACACTGTGGGCTGCAGACATTTTCCTCTTATTTACAAGTTAAGGGGTATCTCATTTCTTCTGCTTTTTAGACAACCTGCCACCCTCACTGATCCCCTGAGCTCCCACAGCTGCCAGACCCTCATGGCTTCTGTCACCCCAGGGTTTTTCTGTCACCTGGCAAATCCACCTTTATTCTGTGTCAAGGACCTGGTTTGTGCTAATGTGCACACAGACAAACTGCAGATGGACCCAGACTATCAGAGCAGCTTTTCCCTCCCTCTGCCTCTCGACTCCTGCACCGCTGTCGCCCGGCAGGACTCGGGGACAAGCAGGACATCTCCTCTGCTCTCACAGCACTGGGGGGAGGCACACAGCAAACAAGAAAACAAATTGGCTCGGGAAGTTTCTTGCCTACACAGCTCAAAGACACCAACCGGGGCAACCTGCAGACTCCAAGAGAAGCCGACTCCTTGTTTTCCCTCTCCGGCCGCTCTGCTCTCTCATGCGGGACACACCTTTTGTGCAATGTGCCCCTGGGGGCTGCAGTGATGGCTGAGCCAATTACACAGAGGGAAGAGCAATGTGATGAATGGATCGGTTTTGGTGCACTCTGCACTTTTGACTCATAAATTCCACAGAAAACAAGGTAAATGGAGCATAACTTATTAATGAACAGAGCCCTAAATATCAAATGATCTGCTGTGAATCATCAGCAGGAATTGCAGAGCCTTCACATCAGGTCGGTTATCTCATGCTGCAGCAGTTCAGCCATGGACAAACTCTGCAGCCCAGTGTTAAGTTTTACAAGATAATCTAGGAAATAACATCCTGCTTCCTATAAAGCACATTCCAGAGAGGTGCTCACCCAGCCTTCAGAGTGTGACCTCCAGGGAGGGTGATCTTGAAAGCCTCACCTTGCATTGCAAGGCTGAAAGCACCATTAAGCCCATGATGAATTGTGAGCCTTGGGAAAGGCACATGAACCCTAAATCTCACCAGAAAGCTGGGGGAAATTCAGACAGCTCTGAAAAGGGAGGCCAGTGACGTTTCTGTCCAGGGAGGTAACTTGGGAGCAACAGCTTTTCATCCTGCGTCACTTCCACCCCTTCACTGAGGGTTAAAAATGGACAAGCCCATCAGGTTTGAAAGTCTGCTAAAGTCCAGATTAAACCTGAAGCACCACATTGACTGTTCTGAGAGCACCTCAGGGCAAGGTAAAGAACATGAAGGACCTCCAATTTCCACCTAAGTTTTTGGGGTTTGGGTTTGGTTTTTGCTGGGTTTTTTTTTTTTTTTTTGCTTGTTTGTTTGGTTTTGGTTTTTTGTTTTTTTTAAGAGTTGAGAAAAAATGAAAGGAAGAATGAATGAACAAGGAAAAACGATGCATCCAGGTCCCTCTGCTCAGCTTACCCCTATCAGCCCTATAGGGATATTATCATATTATCCCCATCATTACCACCTTAATTTTTCCTGAAGTGTTTTCAAGCATTTGGCTACAACTCTGCCTCCTGGTGCTGAGCTCCAGTTACCTGTGTGCTGTGGAACTACCTTTAAAGAAAGCTTTTCTTTCACCTATATTGACAGAAGCAATAATAATAGAGAGTGCCCACTACCTTCTAAAGGCCATTTCTTCCTGTATCTGTACAAATCTGTCATCTTTCAGCTGTCAGCTCTCTAAACAGGATTGAAGTGAGTTCCTCCTGCAAAACCATCTCTTTCTGCAGGGATGACCCATCTGTATTCTCCTTTCTTTCCTAAGCTTGGGCACATCATCTTGTTCAAATAACCTGCCAAAATATCAACCAGCAGACAGCAGTTAGTACATAAAAGCAAAATGAACGACCAAGCACTGCCTGATGCTGTGCCATAGGCGGGAAATGCAAGAGGAAGTTACTTAAGCTGAAGTTGATATTTAAAATACATTTCTAAAAGAAAGCTGCAAAACCACCCTCTTATTGACTACCCACAGGGCTTCAGCTGCATCTACCAGGCAGGGAAAGTTTCTAAATACTATTAAGTAAAGCAAAAATAGCTACACAGATTATTGCAATGTGACCGGAAAAGCAGGAAACTGAAAAAAAGTCAACAGAAATAACTTTCTACCTGCAAGATGTGAACTCCTATCAAAGGGAGCTGGGAAACATCTTCCTAAGTCAGCAGGGGAACACAGTTTCTCAAACCTACACGTTCTCCTTACTGATGTATTAGTTACTAATAAGAAAAAATGCAAAATAGAGACCAGCACAAGGAACCCAGGAATTAGCAGCAATGAACTCAATCTAAAGAGAGCCTTTACTGCCCAGTGATTTTTATACAACACTGGCCTCAGGTAGATCCTCCTGGAGCCACTGTCAGCCCTAAAAGGAAAAAGGTCTTGTTCATTTTGTCATCTTCAAGTGAATTTCTCACAGGTGTTTCCTTAGCTTGGCAGAAGAGCAAGATTTACTGCTAATTCCCAATATTGATGTGCTGAAAGTGTTTTCTGCTGGAAACATAAAGGAGGAAGGTAAGACTAAAAGTTACCCATCCACTTGAATAATGTGTCCTCTTTACTTTGGTTTCCCCTTCCACACTATCCCTGCCTTGGGCAGCATCGCCCTGACAGAAAGGAAAATGCTGTTAATGCATTAAATCCAACAGTGAGATTACATGAGCTGCCTCCCCAAGACAAAGTGTATTAACTACTGATAAATTCCACTTTCCTTCACAATTAGAATGAAAAAGTCACTATCCAATGCTTACAGAAAACAAATGATACCCCCAGAGCTATCCAGTAGCTGTGCTTTGTCCACAGAGGCCATCAAGAGCCAAAGCCAGGAGCAAGAAATTGGATGTCATGAACAGCCACTCAACTTACAGAGGGGAAACTGAGAACTGGGGAGAGCCAAAAAACCTCTTCTCACATTACCTGTTTCCCTTAAATACATCCCTCTGCTCACACCTAAAGGAAAAAAAAAAAAATAAAATAAAATAAAGCCAGAATATCAATGAGAAGAAAAAACCCAAACAAAACCAACCCCCCAAAACACCACTGATATTATAACAACCAATCAATCATCTAAAGATCTCTTTGGAGGTGCTAAATTATCAGAGATGGTATCAGGGACAATTTACCATTTCTGCTCATGTATATTTTGGTGATTTCAGGAGCAGTCAGGTATGCCAAGACACATCTTTCTGGTCCGCTCTGAGGATCACCTTCATTCTTCATTTGCTACATCATGTCTAAAACAGGAGAATGCTGATTTCCATGGCAGCAGAAAATACTGCCTGCATAGATGTGGGCTGGTGAGAGCATCCCTAACACAGGAACATGGCATTCCGCCCCACTTCCCTTCAATGTTGCTAAGGGCTTCACACAACATCACTCGACACAACAAACAAACTTCAAACCCCAATATTTTTCTTTCCTTTTTGTGTTTAGAATAACGGCTTTTCCGCAAGCCAAATGGGAAACTGTGTTAATGTGTTTCCATGGGCAAAGCTGTAAATTGCCTTGCTTAATGGACTCGGGAATTCAGCTGTCCATGGAGGAATTCCACACCTCAGTCCTTGGGAAGTGCACACACAAGGTTCTGCAGCTCTGTGAGCAGCATTACTTATGTCTGTGGGATGTGATGGAGCAAATGTGTGTGGGAATGAAGGAGGACCTGCATCCACTGTCCCTCTGGCACTGACAGCCCTTCTCCCCCCAGGGGACTCTACAGCGTCCCCATCCTTCAGGACTCCACAGGATTTCAAACTCACACACACCAGTAAGCAAAAGGACCTGCAGGCACCCACATCTGGCTCTAAATGCACTGTAATGACCAAGAGCTCGAGTGCTTTTCAGGAGAAAAGCAACTCATTTAATTGTTGCCCTTGCCAGGGGCAGTGACTGCCCAGGAGGAGGTGGAGGAGAGCCAGGGCTGTCCCCCCCCATGCCCACATGCCACACCACCAACTCCCACTCCTGCAGGGCCACTGCTGAGCCAAAGAGCCTGATGAGAGCAGAGCCTGGGCTGGTTTGGGGGATGGAGCCTTTGCAGAGGAGCATCACTGGTGTTGACACCTCGCACTGTGCTGTGAGCTGGGTTTGCCCAGGAGGGGACAGTGTCCTGAGCCCAGGCTGACTCATCCCTGCTCCAGGCAGCAGCATCCCTCCCTCCAGCCTGAAGGGGATGGGCTGGGGGTGAAACATTCAGTTTGCTGTGTGTGCTTTGGGGTTCAGATCAAAGCAGGGCCCACAGAGGATGCTCATCTCTATTGCAATCAACAAACTCCATTTACATTTACTTTTCTATTTTAAGCACAGAAGCTGAAGTGAGAGCCCAGGGAGGGTCACTCTGGATGTGGCTGCCTGCTGGCTCAGGCTGGGATCTTCCCAGCTCTGGGCACACTGGAAGATGAGGGTATGAACTGGTGTCCACAGGGAGCTGCTTCCCAATCCCCTGGACTTGCTGCTTTCCATCCTGAGACATGAGAGGAGATTTCCATCACACCCCAGCACATGCCAGCCCTGATTCAGCTCATCACACCCTTACCAGGATGCAAATAAATACCTGTGAGCAGCACATTCTGCCTGCACCCATGGGAGAGGGGCTGCCTCAGCACCAGCACCCCCAGCCCTCTCTCACCCCAGGGTGGGATCACTTGGGGCTGCCACAATAACAATGCAGGAAAAACAAGGATATTTTGATCTGCGTGCGTGAATCCTACGAGGAAAGGAATATAAATAAAGGAGGAAAGAAATAGATGAGCTAATGTCCTTTGCAATTTATGTAAAGTATAAAACACATCAGAGAGTACAGGTTCCAGGTCTGATTACTCCTAATTTACAGAAATGTGCAAACATGGGGACACACGTATTATGCTGATAATAAAACATACACATCCACAGCTGGGACCTAAAGCAGAACTACAACATACTGAAAACACTCAATTCTTTTCCCTCCTGTGTGCCTTTACTGCTCAGAGGGGATTTTTTTTTTTTCCACTCAAAATTGAAATGAAGGGGAGGAAAAAAAAAAAAAAACCACTTCCAGGATCAGATCTCAAAAACCAAATTCCAGCTGGGAACTCAGGCACCTGCAGAGCAGTGTTTATAAACGAAAACACTGACATGACTTCAAATACAGTGTCGTCAGAAACTTAATTATACAGCAGCAAGTCTCTAATTGGAAGTCACAGAGCAATATATTGGCTTTGTCATGTGATTTGACACTCTCCAAAGTGCTTTCCCAGGGTTGTTTGTGTTATCTGTCTGGGGTTTGAACAGTAGTGTTTGTTTGCAGGCTGTGGGGGGATTAGCCCTATTTATCTTCATGGGCTTTGTTTCCTTGAACACAGACTCAATTCACACGGATTTGTTTCAGTGCTCCAGGAAAAGCCTTGGCTTTGCTTCCCCCAGCCCGGGGCCACGTTTATGTTGGCCCCAGCTGGGTACCTTGGGCACCCAAAAACCCCACTGTGTTCAAGCAGGCATGTGTATCCCACCAGCAAGATGAGCTCAGAAAGACCACCCACCTGTGATAAATCAACCTGGAAGTTCTACAACGAGTGTAGCTTCCCGCTGAAACATTAAATTAGTTTCTGTAATTAAAATCAATTATTCTGCAAAAATGTAAAATGTTATTATTTCAAATGTAAAATAAAATAGATGCTTCTAGAGCAAAGGTCTAAAGAAATTACTTAAAGAACTAAAAGTCCATCCTCAGTGCCCTTTGTTCTCCACATAGTCACGTTTTCATTTGAATGAATTTTGTAGATACAGTTATGCAACCTCTCTCTCTTCCTTGGGATGCTCTTTTGGCTGCTGAACTCTGCCTAAAAATACAGACACCAGCATATGATCAGTTATTTCACTTTCCACATCTAATTCTTGCTTTAAACTGAATGTGATTTAAACATCAGTCATGTTTCCCTGACTTGTGTTTTCTTAATCCAGGTATAATCCTTGTGTCACTGACAGGTAGATACAAATATTCCAGGTTGGGTCCCCCACATTTAAAAATAGTTGATTGTATCTCCCATCACTTCCTCAGTCGCACCGTGTGTCTTCAGGGCCTCCCAATTATCAGAGTTTGGGTTGCAGGGGACCCTAAAGACATCCAGTCCCACCCCCTGCCATGGGCAGAGACACCTTCCACCAGCCCAGGTTGCCCCAAGCCCTGTCCAACCTGGCCTTGGACACTCCCAGGGATGGGGCAGGCACAGCTCCTCTGGGCAACAATTAATTGAAGGACAGTCAAAATAAGGTTAAACACAGTTGTGTTTTTCTTGCATCTCATCCTCTGGTCACTCAGCCTGATGCACCTCCTGCCTAGAAAGTCCTCCCACCATCCTGGTGTCTGCAACACCACACTTGAAGCAGGAGATTACAGACCCCTAATTACTCGAGCTGGAAGCTTCCAGCCCCACTGATTTGTGCTGTCATTTAAAAATCTCCTTGTTTCCAAACACAGTCAGGAGAGATACAACCCACACAAGCCCCTGGCACGGGGCCAGGCAGCACCACAGGGGAGATTTGCCATGGCTAAAAAAAAAAAAAGATAACAGTGACACTGATATTACATCTTAACCCAGGGGTTATGAAAAGCCGAGGCAATAAATCCACTCCACTCCATGGAGCCCGGAGCAGGGTGACCTTTTCCCTGTCATTTGGAACCCAGGGGGCTGAAATGAGCACCCCATCCAATTACAGTGTATTTTTATTTACCTAATCTACCAGCAGATGGCCCTTAATTTTAAATTTTCCTAGTTTTGGAGATCTGCTCAGGCAGAAGCAGCAGCACGAGTCACATCCCCCCCACAGGGAAGGGTTTGATGGCAGCCCCGTGCAAACCATCACTTGGTTATTGCCTTCCTGGGCCTCCTCTCATCAGACCCTTCCCTTGTAATTAGGTACATATATTTTCTTTGTATTCCTATTGCATTATGAGGTATTTAAAGGCAGGTATCATCTTTCTGAGCTATGATTGTACAGTATCTAACACAGGCAGAGGCTAACCCTTGGCTGGAGCTCCTAATCACCACAGTAATGAAAATATTTCATTTTCAGATGTAAATTGAAGACTCAGTTCTGAAGTACCTGGGATAACCAAAGGACAAATACCCCAAGTATGGCAAAAATCGAGTTAAAAAGGCACGTAATTTAAGCTGAACACAATATGCTTTTATAGCTTATGTATAAAATCAAATTATTGAATGGAGCCACACTCCTTTGTTGTGGTAGCTTTATTGACCACACGCCCATGGAAAGGCTCAAGCTCACGGCTCCAACTGAAAACATTTCCTTTTGTTTCCTTTTTCCCCCGGTTCTTTAGGAACATTTTTGGATGGGATCCCCTGCCTTGCTCCAAGAGGAAACACTCACTACAGCCAAGGGTAGGACAGAAACATCCCATCTGTCAGCTACAGCACCTCCCAGCAGCCCAAACCACCGGAGAGAATCATGGAATTGTTGAGGGTGGAAAAGAACTTTAAGATGAATTCGAGTCTCCGGGCAGGCTGACAACACATTTCCCAGTCCTGACACTTGCTGGGAGCACAGGCTGGGCTCTCCCAGCCACTGGTGGGACATGTCCAGCCCCCAGCCAGGTTCTCAGAGCCCTGGATCTGCTCAGCTGCACTGCAGGGATGAGCAAACCCATCCTTTTTCCCTTCTCCTCCACCCAGTTGAAATGGAGGGCCCTCACAAGTAAAACACACAGACTTCAATAAGACCATATTTGCATAAACCCGTGTTTTTGCTAACCACAAAAAGCAATCTGAATTACTGGGAGACACTTTCCCCTTTTCCCTCGCCTTCCAGAGGAGCAAACCACGATTTACATTCCGTTTGCGGGCGAACCAAGTGAAATGCTTAATTATAAATAGCACTTGTAAATATAATCCTTTCAGCTGGAGTATTTGTACAGTGAAAATGAGCAAGACCTTAATAATGATTTCAGTTACAAAACTTAATTAGGCCTGTTTCTCATCCTTGCTCAGGCCCTGCGTGATGATGGGGTGTAAATGGGCATTTTCTCTACAGAGCCATGAGACACCCAAGAACAAACCATTGGTGGGTGTGAGGTAACCCAACTCCACCAGCTCAGGGTCTGCCCCCAAAGAGGTACAAGTGGTCCCTTGCAAATATGAAAATTAGACCCATTCCTCTCATTTATTGAGAGGTAAAATGCATATTTTCTAAAGCCAAGGCTGCATTCTGCAGGTGAATATTTCAGTCTCGTACCTAAAGACTTGAGGTGTGCAGAAACTGAAGCCATCACATACTAAATAGGATATAAAAGAGTATGAAAGATGCACTGAATCATGATTTTACAAGATCCAAGAACACTTAAACCAAAGAAGTCAAAACACAGCCAACATTTACACCAATGCAAATTAGCTCAGGGTCAGCTCCAAGTTCAGATATCCCAACACAGCCATCTAATCCAGGAGGGTTTTTCCCCACAAAGCAACACCTTTGCCCAGATTTTTGCCTCCAGTCCCTGGTTATACAAAAAAAAAGGAATGATGTACTATCTTAAAGCCAAACCAAAGTGAGTCTCATGAAGGAAAAGAATTACTGGGGCTTGGGAGCTTTACAGGGACTAATACCTGTCAGCTTGGACAAGCTTTAAACACCTCACAAAAGCAGCCAACAGCTTCAGGGACACATCTGTGCTTTAGAAAACAGAAACTACTGGAGACAAATACAATTTAAAAAAAAATTGTTTCCCTGAATTAAACTAATGTATTTGTTAAACAGTCAGATGAGGACTGCAAAGGTAAACAAACAGGGAGATATTTTGATGTGCTGATTTGTAAGGTAGGAAAGAATCGACCATGTAGCAATTACACAGCTGGTTAACTTTAGGGAGAAACTTCATCTTTTTATTAAGAAAAAGGAATGCAATTATAACTTTGACATGAAACAATTCATCCCATACTTGGTACTTCTTTCTCTTTGTTGGTTTAATGCCTCAAAATTATTTATCTTATTATTTATCTCTATGTTTATTTTTGAAGAACATCTTTTTGTGCCTTCCAGCCACTTTACTCATTAGTTCTCTGGAGTTCGTGTCCTATTTCATTATGCTTTAATCTTTACAGTTGTTAATTTGCATTTCATTTCCTGTTGTAGCAAAAAAAAAAAAATCACTAACAAAAAAGTTATTGTAAATATTAATACAAGTCAACTGATAATCAGCCAAGAAAGCATTTTGCAGCATTAGCAATTACCTGTGTCTGAGGCAAAAAGCAGCAATTCAAGTAGCTCCAGAGACAAAGCATTTCAAGTTGAGGGCTCAGCACCTTCTTAGAGGTGGAGACCAGGCCATGAGAGAACAGCACTTACAATTAACAACAACTTGCTTAAAAGAGAAACTGCCTGGAGCAAAACCAAGACCTGTTCAGTAACCAGGTGGCTAAAGCACATCAGAAGTTGGGTCACATTATCCTCTCCACAGCATCTCTTAAGTGCAAGCAACTGCTTAATTCCACAGCCCTGACATCGACCTACAAGGACTTGGACAACAGCACACCAAGCCACAAAAAATCCTACACCAGAAAAACCAACAAAGCAGGCAGGCCAGGCTTCCCCTTCCACACACCACCTCCTCCACTGGCTCCTGGCACTGCAGCACAGCAACTTCAGCTCTCAGTTTGGGAGACGCACACTCAGCTCAAAACAAAAAGAGCTGGACCATCTATCTGCAGGCTTTGAGCTTTACCTTTGCTCTCCAGGGACAGTCCAAAAGCATCCAGCAGCAAAAATCTTCCCTGTCTCCAGAGGAGAAGGCTGAGCACCAATGGATCACGTGGTTTGGGAGGTGGTTAATTAACCTCATTACATAAATACAAGCCAGGTGTGTAAATACCCCTTAGTTTACAACAGGAGAAAGCAGGTAAGTGCCTTCAGATGTGTGAGCAGAGCCCCAGCTCTGCCTGGCCCCATCATGACCCTCCTGCAGGTGCTCCTCGAGCTGCAGATGAGGGAGAAGGGAAGGGCAGCAGGAGCAGCTCGTTACAAAACCTCCACCCAAGAGAAAAGCAAAGCTTGGGGACTGGTGTTTTGAACTTGCCCCTTTGTGGCTCTGCTTGTTGGCCTCAGACAAAGCCCCTGTTTCATCCCACAGAGACCCCCACAAACCACATTCCCTGGCTCGGTTCCTCTCACTTTTGGTTTGGCTTTAAGATCATTCCTTTTTTTTTTTATAACCAGGGACTGGAGGCAAAAATCTGGGCAAAGGTGTTGCTTTGTGGGGAAAAACCCTCCTGGATTAGATGGCTGTGTTGGGATATCTGAACTTGGAGCTGACCCTGAGCTAATTTGCATTGGTGTAAATGTTGGCTGTGTTTTGACTTCTTTGGTTTAAGTGTTCTTGGATCTTGTAAAATCATGATTCAGTGCATCTTTCATACTCTTTTATATCCTATTTAGTATGTGATGGCTTCAGCTTCTGCACACGGCGATGGCACCAGGGAGGAAACAGTCACCCTGGAGTGACAACAGCTGGGTTTTGAGCAGAGCCTTAGAAAAGCTTGGTCCAGGCTTTCAGCTCCCCAGTGTTTGCAGGAGGATTGCCTCTAATTCCTTACACTTGTGACTTCGTAGAAGCTCCAGCAACTCACACCAAATTGCCCATCTAAAGCCACTTCTCTGAGCAGCTCCAGCTCCTGTCCATTGTCACAGCAACCTGCCCTCCCAGCCACGCTGCCTGCAGGCAGAGCACGGCAGATAGATGGGCTTGACACTCATAAAAAGGAAATGAGGCTCTTTCCTTTATTGTTTTCCTCCCCAGTTCCTCAGCTTTTCTGTGTTTCCACAACTGTTTTGGTGGGACCAGCCCCTGCCCACCCACACAGGCCAGGGGGGCTCTGCAGATGTGGACCAGAGGAGTTACCACCAGGACAAAATCCCCCAACTAAAGTCTGAAGATCTGACAGGACTGATCATTGCAATAAAAAATTAAGAGCTTCAGCCTGGAAAAATAGAGCCTTCCTTGATGAGAGATCTGGGATAATTTACTTTAATCATCAATTTAGGAAAACCTTGGAGGTGACCTTTCAGATAAGCATGGTCCTCACAGAGTTCCCTCCTGCAGGAACAGGAAACCATTTCACAGGGTTTTCAGCATAAAACTCCTCCTGTTAATTTTTCCCCCCACAACTGGGAGGAAAAGAGAGGGTAGAGGTGGGCAAGGAAGAAGTCCTGCTGTCCTGCAAACCCATGGAGAACAACAGGTCTGGTGTGTTCTGACAATGGTGCAACTTCCCAAAGAACTGGAAAAACCAGGGTTGACCCAACAGCAACAAGAGGAACCTACCATCAGAAAAACACATTACAGCTTTAAAGGAGGGGTGATTGACAGCCATGCAGGAAAAACTGGTGTTAATTAATTCAAATCATGAGGCACCCAGGAATTAACTGGAATTTTGCAGATGCAGGTTTCCTGCTGAGCAAAGTCAGTCTCACATCTGCCACCTTCCCACAGTTCATATTCCCTTCCTCCAGAAAAGGATCTACACCCAGCACATCTTCTGGGTGATCTGACTTCCCCCAGAACTTGTTGGGTGCTACAGCCTGTCCCCAGGGTTGTCACCCAGCTTCACTGCCACCAGCTTTGTCCTGGGGGAGCCCCTGTGTGGAAGAATCTCAGCAGCTTTAATGAATTTTCACATCCCCTAAAACAAATCCTCTGCTTCCCTCCTCTCCAGAGGAACTGGACAAACTCTCCTCTGGCTGGGTAAAGTCTACAGCATCCTCTTTACAGTCATTGGAGTTTTGCTGGGTTTTAGAGTGTAGCTGGAAGCAGGGAGGCTTTGGCTGACAGATGAAGTTTGGCAGAGCCATCCCAGATTCTGCAGCAGCTGCTCTGATTCACGTGTGAGAAAAACACACAAGAGAAGTTGAATCAAAAAGGTAAATGTATCAAACAAGATGAAACAAGAACTAAACAAAAGAACACATCCAAGGGGTTTAGGCAGCAAACAGTCCCATCCCTGCTTTATGATCTCTAATCCGAGATGTGTTAATTCCTCTTCTCCCTCTTCCCAAGCTCCCTGAAGGAAATCTGGCACAAGGGATGATGTGGCAGTGCCTGCACAGACACAGCACTGAGCAGGAAGCCAAGGCCCCCCCTCTGACCAGCTTAAATTCTAAGCAAATGCACAATACCCTTCTTAATCACCCTCCTTTTTTCTTTCTTCCTGCCTTCCTCTCTTTTTTCCTCCCTATCAAATCTATTTCCACAGATTCTAAAACCTTGGAAACGGTCTGGGTTTTTAAGCTGTTCAGACCACTCCTGATCTGTCTTACCCCCACCCTCCCTTTGTTTCCTGCTGGACTCAAATCCATCCCTGCCTGGCTGTTGTCACTTGACTTGTTTTTCACTGCAGGCTCTCCAAAATTACTTTCCTGGGCTTGTACTGGGCTTAGTGAAGTCCAGGGCTCAAAACACTATGGGAAGCTCAACTAGAAGAGATTTCTTCAATCATAACTTTGGTGATACAAAGCACCTATTTTGTAATCATAACGAAACTCTCCTTTTTCCCTCTTCAATGCCACGACACTCTCACCGTGCAGAATTACACCTCAGCAGCAGTTTTCTCTACTCAGGGTTAAACTGAGTGGTGCAGAAAGATGAATTCCCTTTGAACCACCTTCCCTCTAAGCTGGTGGAATGATGTCCACGATCTCCAGCAGACATTGTGGTCACTGAGGTGGTGGTGGGAGCAGCTCCCATCAATAACAGCCAAGCACCTGGCTCAGCTTTGGCTCCCGAAACGATCGTCAGTAATGATGCATCCCGAAGTTTTTGATGAGTGAATGATAAAAGTAAACAGGACGTGGTAATAATCAGGTTTTATTTATAGCCAGGTAAACCACGGCCGTTGTCAATTTTACAAAGTGACTTTGAGGGAACTTTTTAAAGGGGATATTGAGAACGTTTCCCCCCCTCCCACCTGCAAACAGCCGTAACCATTATTGATGGCATTTCTGGAATGGCAGGTACAGAGAAACACAGACTGTTATTTTGTGTCAAAATTGTTTTATGGCGCCGTATTTTTTCCCTTGTTTAAGGCAGCACCACTCATTCACAGCATTAAACAACGTGATTTATGGACTTTAGCAGAGCTTACTACATTTAAATGTTTTAGGCATTTCATTTTTACAACGTACCTTGTTCCAATATAATCAATGCGCTTTTTTCTCGGGCCGTGATAGGGATGCAGTTTGTGCTTTATAGCAAAATCAATGTAAGAATTAATGGGTGACGAAGAAAGTAAATTGTAAAAGGCCCAGCGAGGTTGTGAGCTCTCCCTCGCTGTATCGATTCCATTAGCATGAGGTTGCCCAGTTGTGCACAGTTTCATATTTGATAAGCAAGCAGCAGCCTTCATATTCTGTGGGAGGCACAACGGGCCAAGTTCAGCACTGGAATAACTCTGCCAAAGTCATTGAGGGTAAAGCAGGAATGGAGAGGAGCCAAGGTGGGCACGGACACACAATGAACTCCAGAGGCAGCGGCCGTAAACATCAGATGGTCACAAACGGTGCCACTGCCTTTTATTAAAGGCTGTGATACATTCCTGGCTGGGTTATACTGCTGGGTTATATGTCTTTTAATTAATTCCAAAGAATGATGAGAACGCTACTCCCAAGGTTTTTTTGTCAGTAGATGAAAAGCAACCCAAATGAAATGCAGGCAACCCAGATTTCTTGTTAACGGGGAGGAGCTCCAGCAAGCTACAAGCAGGGAAGTCTGGAACACATTTTTTCTTTCCTTTGACATCTTTTCACTCCCGAATTTTACTCTTACTCTTGACAAGGGTGCACGTGCTAGGGCCTGAAAAGCCTCCCTTGAAGTATTTGTAGAGTCTCCCTCCCCACTGGGCAAAACTAATGCCACGCTTTGCCAAGAGACAGAAAAGGGCACAGCACCTTGTACCTGCCAGAGTGGGTATCCCCTGCAGCAGCACCCACAGCACAAGGGATGGGTTCCCAGCTCTCCTTTGGGTGCTCCCTTCTCTCTGCACTGCTCTCCATCTCCATCTCCATCCCACCTCCTGCCGCTTCCTCAGGGCTTCCACCCCTGTGAAACACAACCTGCAACACTCATCCTCTCAGGTTTATGGAAAACCATCAGATTTGGATCAAACATCTTTCCAAGTGTCCTGTTGTCCTGGTTCCAGCTGGAGGAGAATGAACTCTCTCCCAGCCCAGATCAGGATACCAGTGAACTCTAATTATCACTTCACACCCTGACTCATTTTCTGTCTCACAACCTGTATGGACAAACTGCAGTGATGCCCTTCCACCCTGAGAAGCACCATGATCATTCCTATTCCAAATAACAGATTAGATGCATCTGTTCATGTTGCTACATTACTTTTCAGAGCTATGACCAAATAAAGCAATTACTGCTCAAATCAGGCTCTGGGTACCTTCCCCAGCCAACACCAAAGCATTCTGGGGTGCTGTAGCATCTGTTCCTGTTCTCATCTTCTCCCTTTCCTTTGGGAACCTCCTTTTCATTTCCATAACCATCGACAGGTTTTAATAGAACCCAGCAAGCAGGTCCAAGAATGGTAACCATGACATATCTTTTGTGAAGGAATATTATCCTCCAAATGTTCAGAACCATCCTCACGTGGCATCTTTTGTTCACTCCTTGTTGTGAAAGTCTGGAAGTTTATTGCTCTTCGGGATGTACTTGGAGCAAAAGAAGTTAATTATATTCTATTTCAAAACAAATTGTTGATACAGACTCGAAGTGCCAATAATTAGATAATTTCACAGTGCACATTCCATTATCACTGTCATACTTAATGACTGTTTATTTGAAGAGTCCTTCCAGCATTGCAGCTACCCCAGTACTAAATATAATAATGGATGGTGTGACTGGGAAGGTTCACCCATTGCTCTCATATTTAAAGTAATGAGCTCTCCTACTCAAACGTGGAGATTTAGATGGCGAGGAATAAAATGCTGGCCTTAATGAAATTGGTAATAAAATACTCATTGACTTCCCAGGGCTTAAATATAATCAGTTCCTTGCAAGTAAAGATGATTAGTGACATAAATTAAATATTAAATAAACAATTATTATGAGTTCTACCCTGACTTTGAATGTCAAAAGGGCTAATGTAGGAAGACCCTGTTTATTCACTCACGGACCCCTTAACCCAATTAAAGGGATGTTCTACACACACCAAATCTGCATAACAGCCCCCAGCAAAAAGTTTCAAAAGGGGTTGGGCAGGAGGTGATGAAGGAAGGGAAAAGACACACTGTCCTAACTCTCATTTGTTTAGAAAAGCAGGAAAAAGGCATCAAACTGTAAAATACACAGAGGAAGGTTACAACAACAGCCACGTGAACATGCAGGATGACTCTGCAGCCTCCTTTTCCCTTAAAGTAAGTGAAGAAGCTGTCAGGTAATGGCCAAACCCATCAGTCAGTGTTATCAGCCATGGTGCTGCCCATGCCTGGGAAGTGCAGCATAAGCTCTGCTCCAAGCCTTGGGAGCACTCCAACATTAGGATTGTTCTCCACGAGGCACGCTGAGATCTGGATATCACATTTCGCTTTTTAATTAAAATATATTTTTCACTCCCGATCCACAGAAGGAAAAAAACAACATAAAAGTAATTGAGACTTCACATTTCACATGTCAAATCATGATAGCTTTTCTTATTCACTGGCGTGCCAAATAAGTACTTATAACAAGATTCACCATCAAAAGCAAGCACCCTCCTTTCCAAGGATGACGGAATCAGGCTTAGATAAAATAGGAACCAGCTCATGCTCAAAATGAATCCTGGTGTCAGGCTGCTGCACCTTTGCAAAGTCCTTCATCTCTCTAAAACCTGCCATACTTCATTATAATATATGGGGAAATGCACCAGCTTCTCCAGGCGTTTCACAAAAATTACCTACTAAAGCAGACAGTATTCAGAAATTAATGCCTTTAGTACCCATAAGCAGGACTGAGTCATACATTGCAGGCTGTAATTTCAAGGGCTCATTTATCCCTCTCTCGTATCAAGTATTTTGTTGTAGCCTTTTTTGTGGAAAGCTTTTACTCCTACGGGCTTCTCTGCCACTAATACACAGTGAAAAGGAAAAGCATTAATGGAAAAGCGGGAAAGGGAAGGATTCAATTTTCTGCACTTGGAAGGCACTGCAGGTTGGCAGGAATATGGAACCGTGGGACAGGCTGGGAGAGCTGGGGGGGGGTCACCTGGAGAAGAGAAGGCTCCAGGGAGACCTGAGAGCCCCTTCCAGGGCCTAAAGGGGCTCCAGGAGAGCTGGAGAGGGATTTGGGACAAGGGATGGAGGGACAGGACACAGGGAATGGCTTCACACTGACAGAGGGCAGGGAGAGCTGGGATAGTGGGAAGGAATTCTTGGCTGGGAGGGTGGGGAGACCCTGGCACAGGTTGCCCAGAGAAGCTGTGGCTGCCCCTGGATCCCTGGGAGTGTCCAAGGCCAGGTTGGACAGGGCTTGGAGTAACCTGGGCTGGTGGGAGGTGTCCCTGCCCATGGCAGGGGGTTGGAACAGGAAGGGATGAACTTTAAGGTCCCTTCCAAGCTAAAATATTCTGTGATGATCCTATGATGACACATCACCAGGGCTGCAGAGCTGAGAGGGACACAGGGACTGCTCCTGCAGCACAGGAGGGTTGTGGTGCTCACAGGGAGGGATTTCAGAGGGGACTGGCCAGGAAAAAGCTTCCCTTTTATACACACAAACACAAACAACGTTAAAAAGGAAGATTCACCACATGTCTTCATTCTTCTGGGGATTTTTAAGAACCCCAGTGCTGGAGGGTGGGAACTCTGGTGCCCTGGGACAATAATCTCTTTTAAACCAGGCAGTGCAAAACTTCCTGTGATTTAAAACGTACCTGCCTCTGTCATGGTGCCTCATCATCTGCAGAGGTAATTTGGCAATATATGCTATGAAACTTAGAAGGGTGCAGAAATCATGATTAGTGGAGGAAGATTTGGAAGAAACCCGAGCTCACTGTTGAGGAATGCTGGATTTGCCCATTACCTCAGCTTAATGGAGCGCTTTCAAGTCTAAACAATTAATTTTCTGGAGATTTTCTACAGCTTCCTGAAGATCAGAGCACAAGCACAAGCTCCCAAAACCAACCCAATTTCCTCTCTGCAATAGCTTTTCAATTAGTTTAGGTAGAGTAGGTGCAGAAAATACAGCACTTATATTAATCCATATACTTTTACAAAACTTTTCAAAAGCAAATAACTGGTGTCAAGGCTGGATAAATCATAAAGGAGAATTATTGTACTGCATCTAAGACATTAGAAACCTTTTCAATTACTGGCATTTAATTTCCTTATTATTTTCATTTGTTAGTTCCACCTCATTTTGGATCCATTCTTTTATTTCAGCATTAAATCTGTTTAGTTCAGAGCCATGATCTGATCATGCTTGAGGTCCGTGGATAGCCAGGACATCAGAGACAAAAGAAAAGTGATTAGAAACCCCACACTTAGCGTGCTCTGTCTCATATCTTCTGAAAGGTTGTTACAGTAAATGCAAAACCAATGTGGCCTGACACTGGTGAAAGTTAGAAGACTCTGAGACATAAAATGCATGAGTTATTTTTTACATTAGGTAGCAGACTGAGTTCTTCTTTAACCACTTAATTACCTTTGCCTGTCAGGAAAAAACATTGCTATGAAAATTAGTATTATCTTTATTATGGATGTGTCCCTGAAGATGCTGATGCACTGACTTATATCTCCATGTATGGGGCCTGCAAGCCATGAAATAATTCTACCTTGTGAGCAGATGCAAAGGTTTTGCACTATCACCAAGGATTTATTACGTAGTTTAATGGTCGTTACTTAGCATCATCTGCTCTTTTTATATATTCTCTATCAGCATACCCATTTCCCTCTTTCAGCCTTATTATCTTATGTATATGAACAAAGAATATAAAAAGGTGATGGGCAGTGGAAATATAAACCAGACCTAACTGGCCACAGGCAAGTCAAGCTCAGTTTCACTGAGCTCAAGTAGAACAGACTCAGCATAAGGTGTGGTGGGTACACGACACAATTTTAGCTCAGTGCCCCAGGGAAGGACAACCTGATACTTCAAACAAAGCAGATCTGCTTTGCCTTCCCAATTTCTGGGTACTTTCAGACACCTACATGCTTTTTCCAGCACCTCAGTTCTCCACCCAGTGAACAAGGACAGTCACAGAATCCTGGAATGCTTTGGTTGGAAGGGATCTTATAGACCATCTTGTCCCACTCTTCCCCTGCCATGGGCAGGGACACCTTCCACTAGCCCAGGTTGCTCCAAGCCCTGTCCAACCTGACCTTGGACACTTCCAGGGATGGAGCAGCCACAGCTTCTCTGGGCAACCTGGGCCAGGGCCTCCCCACCCTCACAGGGAACAATTTCTTCCTGATATCCAATTTAAATCTCCTCTCTTCAGCTTAAAGCCATTCCTATATTCCTATCACTACATGCCCTTGGAAAAAGTTCCTCTCCAGATTTCCTGTCTGCCCCCTTAAGTCCTGGAAGGCTGCTGGAAGGTCTCCTTGGAGCCTTCTCTTCTCCAGGCTGACAATATTGCTGCCATTCTACCCAGACCAAGCTCAGGGCCACAATACATAGAATAAATCATTAATATTTCAGAGAGCAGTCTGGGTATCACAGCATAAGCAGTTACCTGCACATACACAAGACTTCCTCTTTCAGTGTTTGTTTTTCCAGCATCCCTCTCCATCCAAACACAGTTAGTTCTAAAAGATCTGTTGTATTTCTCAATGAATTTCCAGCCTCTGCTTCAGATGGACTATAATTTTCCCTTTCACAAGCACAAAGATCCAGAGTGACTTAAAAAAAAAACAACTTTGAGGTTTGGCACAGCAGAAATAAAGATTCCTTGTGAATTCTCCATCATATCACCATGAGAGATAAAATACAGAGCAGAGCTCTTGGACAGAGAGCTGCTGAAGGCATCTCCATCTTCCTCTGCTTTCTGGGCTCAAGTTCTCCAAGCTCTGACCTTCCTGCACTCCTTAAACTCATCTTAAAACCCACCTTGCATCATGTGGAGCAGCAAGAGCCTTGCAGTGGTGCAGTATCAGCCTAAGAGTCCTCACATTACCCTTCCTCTAAAAAACACAGGGCTGGGAACAGGACACCTCTTCCTTCTGCAATCCATCTGAATTCTTGAAGCTGTGGAAAGGCAAATGCAACCTCAGTTACCTGTGGTGGTGTTCCCCTCCTGCTTGTAGGACCCCTGTGAGCTCTGATTTTGGTTCTTAGTTATCACCAAGTGCCGGTGCTCCTGTGAGCTGGTTGTTTCCCTGGCTCCCCCAGGCATCCTTCTCCCCCAAACCTGCAGGACCAGTCCCAGCTGAAGTTCAGCCCGTGACAGCAAGTTCTCACACTGTGACCTGGGTCACTTTTGAGCCTGTTGCACTAGAGCTGAAATAAAAAAGGAAAAAAGCAGAAATTAATCTGAAATAAAAGCATAACTAAATGGTGTGTGAAAACTAAATTGCCATATCACAGCTTAGTGCCCAGCCCAGACCTGGGTATTATTGGCACTTATGATACAACAAGCCATTGACTCATCAGCAGCATGACAGTTAACTGCTCTGCTGACAAGCATAAATCTATCCCACCACTATTTTGTATTATTAATTAGGAAAGGGGGGAGCTGTGTTTGTAGCACATACGAGTGGCTCATCTGCTGCCTAATGTGAAAGGTTTTATTTGGCTCAAAAAAATCATCTATTTAAATTGTGCATCAAGGTCATAACACATGGGCAGCTTCACTCACCGTGGCATTTTGATGGGGGCTGTGCAAGTCAGGAGCTTACAGGCCATATCATTATTTCCCACACATCAACCAGGGAAGCAAATAAACTTTTGATTAATAATGGGAACACAATGGAAGCAAGCTGAAAGCCTGCCCTGAACAGCTTCAATTAAAGGTATTAGGAGTTAAGGTACAAGCTTGCAGAAGGATAACAACATAAATTTACTCAGCCTCTACAAAAATATTTATCACTATCCCCCAATATTGCTACCTGTGTATGGATCTGATCAATATTCAGTATGGCCTCCACTTTGCCCAAGTCTGTGCAATATGCTAAATTAGCTTTTTCTATTACCATATCAAAGGGATGCTTGAAAATGAACATCACTGTAATTTAGCTGAAATTACAGGCAGACCAGGTCTGTCTTGATCAGTTTGCAAACCCCTCCACATTAATCATATTAAAGACACTGCAGATGAACAAATCAGCAATGCAGGCAGAAAACTGGCTGCCTTGAAGAAAGTCCTCACGTGCCCCTGGGGACACAGGGACGCCCAAATTGCCTCTGCAGGTGGCTGTGAGCTGTGCCAGCAGCTCAGCCACCGTGCCAGTCCCCTTCCCCAGTGTCCACCAACACCATTCCCAACCACCAAAGCATCCCCCAGGTGCTGGAGGCTGGGGCAGTTACACCCACTCGGGATGTGTTGCCCCAGTTTGGAAAGGCCACTGTTCCCCCAGATGATACAGCAACTCATCTTCCCAGCCAGCTGCCCACAGCTGGAGAGGGTGGCACTGTCAGCTGGTTCAAGCCCTGCAGAGGGACTGGCTGGCTCAGGCCATGCCCTGCCATGCCCAGCACAGGGCTGTGGGTGGCTGGAAGAGCCAGCACAGGAACTCCCTGCATCCAACTCAAGGATGATTTTGATACATCCAATGCCCTTCCTGACCCCAGCAGGTGTTTGGCTCCTGGTTCTGTTCTCTTCCAAGAACAGGAGCTCCTGCCTTTGTATTCTCTGACCTTTGCTGCCCATCTCCTGCTCAGCCTCAGACATTTATTGTTCAGCAGCACTTTCTCTTTTTTCTTTCAGTGACTTTCTTTTGATAGGGATCTCTCTGATTTTGACAATCTTCAAATTATGTCCTTAAAATAAACCTGACAATCAGCAATATATAAATTATAATTTCCTTCTCCACATGCCCCAACTATTATTTTAATCAAGCAATCATGTCACTTCACATATAGCCCCTAATTATCCAAGTCGTGCCCTGTTTGTATTATATCATCCTTATCTGATGGCACACCAAACCATCTGGCAAATCCTCAGGGCTAATGTGATCCTGAGTCCTTAAACATTTTCCAGTTCCTTGGTGCTGCAAGAACTGATTTATATGTAAAGCAATGCCTATGAGATGATATCCAGGTGATGAGAGGGTTTTCTTTACAAGTCCACCTCATTATCTGACTTTTTAAAAAAGGGAAAGTATCACCCTGCTAAATACCAGTGACCCAGGGTATCACTTTATCTTTAAAAGGAAACTCTCTAGACTCAAAAGGTCTTTGAGGGAATTACTTGCACAAGTGAAGCTGGCAGCAGCTGGAAGTGGTTTTGGAGGCATTTTAAAAGCATAAATTCTCCATGGGATGGTCATGATTTTGCCTGGGACATGGTCCTCCAGCTCCTCAGTCCTTCTCCTCTTCATGGTCCTCAGCTCATTAAATTCTCCATGGGAATGGGATGGACATGCACGTTCCTGGGACAGCTCACGAGTAACCCGAGCACCAGGCACAGAATCCATGGATACAACACAGGCTCCTGCTCCTGACCACTCAGTCCTGGGCCTCTTCCACACAATCCCTGCCCAGGAGGAACATTTCCAACATGGAACCCCCCCATTTGTATGCTCAGAGCCAGCCCACCTGCTCACCCAGCACCCCTCTATGCATTACTAATGAGCAGTATCACACTCCAGTTTTCAGCCAGCTAATTTGTTCTCACAATCATGATTCCAAATATCACACCAGTAATTCATCAAGTTATTTCAACTGTAGTTAGATAAGCCCGTTAGCCATCATAAATTTAAATAAATTATCCTTTTGTCAGCCGTGGAGGTGCAGAGGCAGAGCACCTTGTCAGGTGAGATATCCCTCTCTGCATCTTTGGGGACATGTTCAGTACTGGGTGACTCAAATCTGCCTGGAGGTGTGCCCTAAAAAGCCCCTCTCTGCTCTGCAGCAGGGAATGGAGGAGCCAGCCCTGGCCACCAGCCTTGGATCACCAGGAGCCCCTCAGCTGTGAGATCCCAGTGTCACAAACATCCTGAGTTCAATGACGGACATACCCCAAAGAGGGAGAGGCTTGGCTGGCTCCTACCCCTCAGGAGCTCTTGGTTTTTGCTCAGACACCTTATTTCATTTACAGAAGCCAAACACCCTTTTCCCTCACTTTCTGCTCTCCTTTGAAAGAGTGATTTTTACAGTAACTCAAGGTTTCAGGTGTACATCCCCCCTCAGGCTTCGCGTTGCAGGATCCCACTCGGTCTTTGAAAGTCCTCCTTTCTCCTGCATGTTTGTGAGACAACAAGGTGTATCCATGCCAGAGCCCCGGGGCTACGAAGGGAGAGGTACAGCCAGGTAGTGTCTGTCACTGTCACCACTTGCTTTGATCATGGGGACTCACCTTGCTCTGGAAAAGAGGAATAGCTCAATGTGACCCTAAATTCCCCCAGAAGAAACCAACAGAAGAGGACGAGGTGCTGCAAAACAACTCAAAAAACTGCACAAACGATCCATGTTCTGAGCACTGGTTTCCATAAAAGGGAAATCAGTGACACTCTGCAGACGTAAATCAGTGCTGGCTGTCACCACCCCATGTGAGAGGCACCCCTGTGCTGCCACACAGACTCCTGAGAGGGGAGGCCACCACAAGCAAGCAACTGATTCCTGCAGAAAATCCACAAACTTGTAGCCTTTCTTGCAGCAGGATGACAGTAAACAACCGTATATAATATACGGGGAATCTAATTTTAGTAGGCAGAGGGAAGAAATTACAGCAGCCTTAGCTGAAACTGCTGGGATGAGGGTTTTTTCCCCAAGGATTTTAGCTGAAGGTTCAGACAATCAACAGAACTGACTGAGATTCATAATTAAAAACAGGAGGAAATGTTACAAAGAATATCAAACTTAGGGGTTTCTGGGACTAAGACACTGGCTGGTTATCAGGGGTTAGCATCAGATATTGAGAGGCAGAGGCAGATTATCTCACATCTGCCTATGATGAGGCTCTTTCAGCAAGTGGTATCCACCACCAGATGAGAGAGAGTCAACACAGGCTGGAGTGGAGTCAATCAGGCAGTTTTTAACATCTTTGCCTCTGCACGGATGCCACTTCCTACGTGTGAAAGATGTTTAGCTCCTTAATATCACAGATCTGAAGAAACAGTTTTAAATTAAATTGGTACAAGTACAGAAGGTGTAAAGAGTACAAGTAAAGAAGGAGAAGGAGTAAAAAAGGTAATTTTCAGTCTAATTGTTCAATTTATTTGAAGAAAAAGAAGAAAGCAACAAATAATATGAAATCTCTGTGAAAGCAAGTCAGCCTGTGGGTTTGGATTATTGTCATTTCTAAAGCAAACACAGAATGTCAAGTGCCTCATATCTGTGGGCTGCACAGACAGATTCAATAACCTGAAAAATTATGGACCTTTTCCTTCCCATTCATTGCTACATCCAGGACGTGGCAGCAACGCACCCCCATCAGTCATGGCAGGGATGTTCCTTCCCAAATCTTCTCAGGAGGACAGGGAGGGCTCTGCTTCCTCAGCAAGGGCATTGCTTGGGTCAGCCTCTTGTCCTGCCTGGAGCTCCAAATGCCAAAGCAGGACAGAGCAGTGCCCGGTGCTGGGTGATCTCCAACAGCTTCCAAGGAATTTGGGAGCCAACACCCCACTTAACCGAGGTGGAAAAATCCCCTACACCTCCTTAAAAACAGGAAAGACAGAGGGATTGGCTCAGCCCTAACCCTCCTGCAGACAGAGAGGCACAGGGGGGTTTGCAGACACCTTCTGACCCTTCCTGGGAACTCTCCTTCTCCCAGACCATTATTTCTGTCAATCTTCAAAGGCCTTTTTCTCACTCCTGTTTCTTGTCACCTTCCAGCTCCTGCTTTTACCATTCCCTTCTCACTCAGGTCTGTCCTTCCCTAAACTCTCCTGCTGCATCTCCTGCCCTTTCTCATTTCTGCACCAAGACACTTCAGTTCCCTCCATCTGCCCCGGGGAGCTGAGAGGTGGGACATTATTTTTGACCCTGCCCTCCACTTCAGCTCCCATTTTATCCTTCCACTGCTCTGATCTCCACTCACAAATGTGTTTAATATTGCTGAGCTCCTTTGTTTTCCTCCTCCTTAGGTGCTGGATCCAAAGCTTTCCTTTCATCCCCACAGTGCTGAAGGCACCCAAAGCTCTGTCAGCAAACCCCATAGCACCCTAGGGAGAGAAATGGGGGTGAGGATCCAGAACAGGGTCCTCACACAGCAATTGTGGAAGCAGGAGTTTAGGTTTTAGGCCAACCCTGCCACAGACTCACTCACTGCACAGAGAGAGTCCCTCAGATCTAAAATGAATCCAGACCCTGCTGGACTCTCACAAGACTCAGTTAATAAATATTAGTGAAATGCAGAGATCCCTGGATGAAAACTGGAGTGGAGGTGTAGACTGCCACGTTTCATTAATTTCTTATTATCTTATAAGGGCTTCACTGGAGCCTAGAGGACTGCATGAATAGTGCATGAATCTGAAGAGCTTGGCTGTCATCCTCACCTTCAGCTGGAAAATGTGGCTTGTGGGAATGCAGACCTGAAGGATCCCTGGGCTGAGGATGGAAAACATGCTCAGGAGCTGATCCTGGCTGTTGGGAGGGGGCTCAACAATCAAGCCTTTTGAAGTTCAGCACAATGTAAATAAATAACATTAAATTAAAGGAGAAACCCATCCCGAAGTTGGAGTGAGGATGCTGGAGTGGAGCAGGAAAGGGATGGAATGTGCAGGTAAAGCAGAAACAGTCACAGACAAGGTGGTGGCAGGAGAGGAAGGATGCTGGTTTTTAGAAGATCATACAATCATGGAACTATTACAGTTGGAAAAGATCTCCAAGAGGCTACTCCAGAAGTCAGCACAGCAGCCACTGCCCAGCACCCCCAGTCACTCCAGTTCCATAAAAGATTTTTTCTATCTTCTCACTGAGAAAGACAAGGCTTCCAGCCACCTCAGGAAAGCCCTGAGGCTGGGGTTTTCTTCTAGGAAATCTGCTCTGCCTACAGATCAGATGGAATTTGGCAGGAAAACAACACCAGCACAACCCAAGATGCATCACACTCTGAGCAATTAACTCATCTCTGTTATTGCTTTACAGGGGCTTCCCAGCTACTCCTCTAATCAGCACAAGGTAACTCTCATTCATTTATAAGCACTTCCCCATGTTGTTTTAGAGGAAAATTATCTCTCTCCTGTTTAGCTCAGCAGTCTGAAAGTTCATTTGGCTGAAACATGGGAATATCTCTCACCAGGAGAGAGAGCAGCAACAGGGTTCTGGAAACAACATTTTAAATCACCACTGGCATTTATTTTATAAGGATAATACTACTGGTATCAACTCATCTGCTATGAAACACAGTGTTATTGCAAGACTCACACGGAGAGCATGGATCTGTGTGTCACCCACTGAACCTCACTTTTCCACCAACTCCAGCATCCCGCTGGTACCCAAACCCACACCTGCACACACTCTGTACCTTGTGTGATTTACTCTCTGACCACCTGGAGAGTGCTGGGCTCCAGCTGATCCCAGCAGGAATGCTGGGCACTGTGAAAAACAACAATGTACAGATCCTGGCTTTGGCTGTTCTTGGCACTGTACATTTTCTCACCTTTAATTTTAAAATGCATTGTATCAGGGATACTCTGACACTTATTCCTAAATACAATCTGATTCTTCCCCCTCTCTGTTCTCAGTCACTGAGCTCAGAATCACAGGATCACAGAATCATGGAATGGGTTGGGTTGGAACCTTAAAGTTCATCTCATTCCAACCCCCTGCCATGGGCAGGGACACCTTCCACCAGCCCAGGTTGCTCCAAGCCCCATCCAACCTGGCCTTGGACACTTCCAGGGATGGGGCAGCCACAGCTTCTCTGGGCAACCTGTGCCAGGGTCTTCACTCACAATGAAGAGCTTCCCAACATCTAATTTAACCCCACGCTCTGTCAGTTTGAAGCCATTCCCTGCCTGTGCAGCTGCTGGGCTGCACAACCCCCAGCTCATCTCCAGCTGCTTCCTGCTGAAACACACATGAGGAGATGAAGGCAAACACCACCAACACAAACTCAGGGCCCAGGAGGTGTTTTTGAGGTGATGGTGGCACTGACATCTGGGTTTGAGGCTCAGAGACAGAGCTGGGTGCAAGGGTACAGCTGGAGCAGGAGGTGTTGCCTCCTCAGCAGACATGAGTAGAGCTCTCTTTGTGTTCCATGTGCTAAATCCAGGCAGAAGTGTGTGTATCCCTCTAAATAAAGCCCTTTCAGATCTTAATGACTGAAGCATCACAGGGCTGGGCTTGGCTAAAACTCCTTTGCTGCTGTTTTCCCTCACTGCACTGCTACTCCCAATCAGCCTCATGTTTTGTTCTGGCCCCGTGTTTCAGGACAAAGCTTTAGCATTTTAATAAATCCAGAAGCATCTCAGACCACAGCAATCTGTGAAATACAGGCATTGGTGAACTTTGCATTAGGGCCAAGGATAAACCTTTCATTTTCCTACAAGTCCACAGCATCTTATAACCCTAAAAGATCTGCTGGGCGTCAGCAGCACAGGGCCAACAGCACTGCTCTTCTTCCAGCTGGCAGAAAGCAACGGCCCCAAGAGAAAGCACCCCCTGATGGCACTGCCCAGCCTGTCTTCAGTGCCAGACAGAGCCCTGGAGCCACCCCAGTGACTTTACATCGACTTTGGCACTTGATGCCGTTTGCTTTTGCAGCCGACATTGAAATAACTTTGCAGCAAGCAACTCACAGACACCCCGTGCTCCATTTACCTCCCCCGAAACAGAAAGACTGTGCAAAGCACTTTTCTCCATCCAAACATATCATGGAGATGCAGTAAGCATCTTTGCTTCCTAATTGAAATCATACATCACTTACTTAAGTGATACTAAATCAGACGCAAACACCGCCGGCAATCCGAGCATTAATAACCAGCTCCCTGCTCCAAAGACAACAGGTCCTCTGCCAGCACAACCCTCCCGGCTTCCCAGGGAGCCAGACCCAACCCTGCTCCTGCCACCCTGTCCCCACACCCCTGCAGTGTGCACTGGTCCCACAGAGGGTTCTTTGCTTCTGCTGTCGTGCATTTTAATTCTGGGTGCAGGGGAATGGCTGCAGCTGAGCCTCCTGTGGGACCAGGGCAGTGGGGCAGTGGCACATCCCTGATTACCCTTCCCTGGGGCTGGGAGACCTCCTCCTGCCAGTCCCAGGGCAGAGCAGACTGAGGCCACCCTGACCCATCATTTCATACAGGCAAAGCACAGCCTGCCCCAAAAACATCTCCCATGGGGCACAGAGCCAGCCCAGCTCCTGGGCAACCCCAGCCCTGAGAGTCATTGAACCACAGAATGGTTTGGATTGGCATCTCGAAGCTCACCTAGCTCCAACCCCCCTGCCATGGACAGGGACACCTTCCACCAGAGCAAGTCACATCACCTCCAAGACCACTTTGACTTGTGGGAGCCATCCAAGAGATTTTTATCCAGGCTGATCCGACCCACAGCTCTTAGAAGAAACAACTGACTTTTTGGATTTTTTTTTTAAAAATTAAATAGAGATTTTACAATGGACTTGTAATCTCACGTGTGGTGAAAATACTCTTTCATGAGAAGCAGAAACAAGTTCTAACTCAGATTTTAATGAGCTGCTTTCAAACATCTCCTGGATCTCTCCTGTACTGATTCTCCCTCAGTGCTGCTTTTGACAGATCATGTTGAATCATTTAGATCACATGGAATATAGATCATACAGAACCATAGAATGATTGGGGTTGGGAGGGACCTTAAAGGTCAGTTCCAATCCGTGCCATGGGCAGGGATGGCACCCACTAGGTCAAGTTGCTCAGGGCCCCCTCCAACCTGGCTTTGAGATCTGAGTTCCTACTCCACACAAAAGCTCCATGGCTTTAGACATGAAGGAAAGTTCATCTCGCTCCCATAAGAAGATTTTGTGTTGCTTTCTCCTTTAATTTGACTTCTTGTACCGCAGCAAGAAGGGGATGCCTGCACATGGTTATGAATGTAGGTGAGCTACTGTGCAGCAAGCAATTAATTTAACAAACTTACCCCCTTCAAAGAGGTGCAATCCCCCTCCCAGCCAGCCCCCCGTGACTGAATCTGCTGGAAGAGCTGCCAGTGGGAAACAGGGCTGACATCATTGAGCTCTCTCTCTCTGCTAAGAGAGATGCCTGTTTAGTTTACCTGTCCTGTGTGGTTCTCCTCTGCTCGAGCCTCATGTCAATAATAATAATGGCTATTATGAATAATCTCTGTCAATTAACTAATTTACAAGACTACTCAAATCATCTTACAAGCTTAAATGTAATTTGCTCATTACCAAGCCCACTCAACTGTCCTGCCCCTGTGCCAGAGGAAAACTGCTGCTGAACTCCATCTCTGCTGCAGAAACCAAGTGGTTTATCCCCTCACTTTGATTTTCATTTCCCATTCAGCCATTAGAAGAAATCCATTCATCAAAGCTATAGGTGTTCCCACCGAAAACCTTCAGCATTTAAGAGCTTTTGACTGAAATATAACATATTAATGGGAGCCGTGATTGCACAGCCCCTCTGCTGACCTTCCATAGGCTGAAATTGCTTATTTGGCCAAATTTATTTGCTACCCATTTATCAATCTAAATCTAAGGTGGCTTTAAAGGTCATAAAGCAAACAGCCACTGAAATATGATTAAAGAATATGGAAATAAATTACAAACTCATAATGTTATCCCTTCCTGTGACTTAGTGGCAGAAGCTTGGATGAAGTAGGGGAACTTTTTTAAACATCTTACGTATTTGGGATTCATCTGCCTCCAGAGGGTTGCTGGAGCTCTGTTAATTCACAATGTGCTGCTTTGTGCCTGCTGAGAGGAGGATTAGAAGGGGCAAACTCCTGGTCAAAAGCAGACTAAGAAAAGGTTTTAACTTTCCTTAGAGGGAAAAGTCTCTCCTTGATGACCAGACACACTGTGCTGAGAACTCACTTCCCATTGAATAAGCAGCACAGTCGTTGCCATGCACAGTTCCCAGATTGCCTCCAAAATAATTAAGAGAGCATTAAACTGCCTTAACACTGCAGGGTTAGCGTGGAACCCCCTGAAGGGTATGGAAAAAAACCTGAGCAAATCTTTGTATTTTCTGTCTGGAGGACAGCAGGAAAGGTGAACCTTTGCATGAAGCTTTGAGGAACGTAGAGCAAAGCTGGTTATGGTAAAATAACCAAAATAATTCAGTGCTGAGCATGGCTGAAGCTGGGGAGAAGCATCATCAAACTGCCCAGCATGAGCTGGAGGAGCACTGGAGGCAGCACTGGTGCTCAGACAGCTCTTAGATATTTGGATAGCAATTAATATTAGCAATTAGCAAATACTAGCACAGCAGTGGTGCCACTCCCTTCTCCAGCTGCCATCCTGCTGTTCTCCATCAGCTGCTCCCCAGACCAGTGCCCTGCTCCTGCCCCGGCATGGGCAGAGCTTCTGGAGAAGCTGGGAATATCCCATCCCTGCAAGTGTCCAAGGCCTGGTTGGACAGGGCTTGGAGCAACCTGGGCTGGTGAAAGGTGTCCCTGCCCATAGCAGGGGGTTGGAATTGGACGATTTTTAAGGTCCCTTCCAACCCAAACCATCCCATGATTCTTCAGAGCAAGGCAGACCAAGGCAGCCCTCAGGGCCACACACAGGCAGAGCCAAAACCTCCCTCTCCAACATGGATTAAAGTAACTGGAAGAACTGTTTGGGGTCCTCCAGATTTTTCTGGAATATGGCATGGAGGAAAACCCGGACTGGATTTTTCTGGAGTATGGCATGGAGGAAAACCCAGACTGGATTTCAAAAAAAAAAAAAAAATTTAAAAAAATGAAGGGTTGGACTTGATGATCTCAGAGGTCCTTTCCAACTCAGCTGATTCTATGACATTGGCTTAAAAAACAAGCTGCCTGCTCAGAATTAGGCATTAATTCCTACATGTCATCGAAACAATTTTGACTTTTTTACTAGAAGCTTCAGTGAAATGACTGTGCAGTCAGAGGTGAATTTTAATTCTTGATGAACCTGTAATTGCTTTGCCCAGCAGACTGGGATAAGCACACACCAACCTCTGCATCCCTGCAAAAATCAAACACCAGCTCCAGAAACATGGTTCCATTTTCACTCAACATCAATTGATTTCCCAGGGAACATTTTTCCACGTAGCATGAAAGAACTTTTGGGGTATTTTTAAGCAGATCTACAAAGACAGAGCTCCAGTTCTCTCTGGCAGGAGTATTGCAGGTAGTACTAGTGAACGATGCAGCCTGAGATTCAAAATATGCACAGCACCATTCCCAAGCTGTGATCACCTCTAGCTGTGGGTTTTGGTGCCTTTTTTTTTTTGGTCTCTGGTCTAAATTGATTAATGAATTATTAATAACATAGAGACATGCATAGCAGATAGACACTGTTTCATAAAAACCTCTTTAGAGAACAACGGGATGAAGAGGAAAAACAAGCAAGGCAGTAAAAAGGCAAGATGAAAGCAAGCAGCAGCCTTGGGAGTGTGTTATAAGTAACAATAAACCCAACAGAGGAGCAGGAAGGCAAGTACTGCCTGGAACAGCCCCTGCAAAGGGGATTGTTGAAAAAAAATAAATGTTACCAACACACTCTGCTGTAGCCAGAGAAACAACCTTGCACATCAGACCAGCAATATTAAAATGTGCACACATGGAAGTTTCAGATTGCTTTATCTCTGGATCGACTCCAAGGCAAAGAATCCAAAGATAAAACAGAGGATGTGAAAGATGTTTTATAGCAATTAAGAACAGGGCTTGTGACTCGCTTAACAAATCCAGCTCTTCTCCTGATCTGAACAGGCAGTTCTGCAGGAGCCAGTGTAGGCCCTGCTTGCCTTCCAAAGCTGAGCTTTGGGGCAGCTTTCTGCTCACCTGCAGCACCCCTGCGAGAGGATCCCCCTCCTCTGCTGATTCCCAGCTGCTCAGCAAGGACTTGAGGCAATGCCTCAGCCTTCCCACAGCCTAAAGCTCCGAAAAGGGCCTTCCCTGCTGCCTCTTTGTTTTCACTCCTGTTGTAGGAATATCATCTCTTCAAAGCCTCTGCTATCAGAAAATAGGGTTACAAGGTGTTAACAGGTCCCAAAGTGGCAAGAAGGAAGGATGCAGCCCCACACAGGCATGTCCCCTGGCAGGCTGATACCACGAGTGTCATTCCTTCAGGAAACCAAGCTGAGAACCTCACATGGTGCACGCTCTGACCCCGATCACTTCTGTCACTTTGAGCCGGTTTTTAATTCTGCTCTCTGCAAACCCAAACCATGCAGAGGCTATTCCAGGCTTAAGGAACTGGAAAGGGACCAGATGTCAGGCAATTGATTGCACTGACACAGATCCAGAGGAATGCTTCCGTGGATCAGACCCAACTTCCATAAGACATTTCAGCAATTTCTCCAAGTCCAATTAGCAGCTGATGTGTAATGCATTGAGAAAGCCTGTGGTTACAGAGTGTTTTCCTATTAACACTCTTATTACCTGCAGGGTTTGACATGTTGTCAGCTTAAAATGAATTGTAAAAAACTACATTTTAAATAAGGGTCAAGAGAAAGAATGAATAGGCATAAACGGAATTTTACAGCTATCCATAATAGAGCCACAGCAATAAAAAATAAGTGAGTTAGGAAGAATACACAGCCATTCTGAATTATATGATCACAAAATTACGTCTTGATTGACTCTTTGCCTTAATGCTTGCATTGGCTGGCACAGTTGGATCACAGAATTTCCTTTGAATATATTAACATTTATTAAAAAAAATGATCAATTTTGAACTTATGAAATGCCTTTCTAATTTACTACACTGCCATTTCCCGCTAAGGAGTCAACCATTTTTCCAGACAGACACCCTGGGAGTTCATTCTGGAGCATTATTTTTGTCAATAAAATGAGTTGTTTGAGTTTTAGAATAATGCTGCTGGAGATGGTGTAAGTTGGGCAGAAAGAGCAGAGTGGCTGTAAGAACTGCTTTGTTTCTTAATCCCAGCTCTATAACTAAAATAAAAAGGGATTATTCCACTGTCAAAGTTCACACCGGAGAGAAATTGTTGCCCAGAGAAGTTGTGGATACCCCGTGCCTGGAAGTGTTCAAGGCCAAGTTGGATGGAGCTTGGAGCAACCTGGGATAGTGGAAGGTGTCCCTGCCCATGGCTGGAAATGGAACTGGGTGAGATTTAAGGTCCCTTCCAACCCAAACCTTCTGTGATTTGATGAAAGTGCAACAATTTTAAGTCATTTTGGACACCAGCAGCCAGAGACTGAGGGCTAATCCTGACCTCAGAGACACGTGTCAGGGAGACACCCAAAATAAGGAGGTTTTCTTTCTGCTGAGCACCTGTAACACTCATGAGCTGCACTGGACACACATGGAACATGCTGTGCCTCCAAGTCCTGGCCAACTTCTCCAAAAATACAATAAAAGCCCTATAATTCTCCACCCTACCAGCCACCTGAGCCTCATCCTGTCCCCAAGGGAATAAAGAGCTGGACTCCCATCCAAGGCACCATTGGGTGAACCATCAGTCTCTTAGCCCATAATGGTCCAGGAAAAATGGTTCCTATCCCCTGTGAGGCTGATGGACATGAATTAAGCATCATCACCATGAGCAGGTGGAGACCCAGCTCTGCCCTCCACCACAAGGACTTTGGGAACAGCTTCCCTCCAGCACCAGAAGAAACTCAGGTTTGATGAAGCTGGACCTAAAGCCAAAGGCACTGCCTAACCTGGCTCTTCTCTACCCAAAGCCTGCACACAGGCAGGTGGCTGCTCTGCAGAGAAACAGCCTCCAGACTGTGTTTTTGGGGCTCAGCTAAATGGATGATGGCTGTAGGTCAAGATCCTACATGGTACAAGTTTCTTCTGCTTCGTGTAAGACTGCAGCTACAGGAATTCATAAGGCTCCTGACTAAAGGGTGTTTACTTGCTAACACACCTTCTTTCAGGTGAAATAACAGCCACATCAATTAAACATACAACTTCAGAAAATACAAGGTTCCAAGACCAAAGATCTTCTCTCTCCCTGCTGAGGTTTTCCAGGCTGCCAGTGATTTCATTGCCCAGATCTCAGTAGGACTTGGAAAAAATCAATTATTGATGTTGCAATCCAGCGCTTACAGCAACACTGCTCACCTTGCTGGGGATCTGGCAGCAGGAGAAAGCACTCCACAGCTCTGTGAAACATCTGGGCAGGGAGCTCTGCCCACAACACCCCAATTCCAACAGCTGCTGACTCGGGAAGCACAACCCAGGAACGGGGCAGTTATAAGGGAGATGCTCCAAACCACGTGTTTTCAGCTTAATAACAGCAAATAACTTGCAACACATTTGGCTCCCAATCAGGTGTATCCCAGTTGTCTCGTTAAACATTTTGTGTAAGTTTGGAGACTCAGCTTTAGTGTGTGTTGCTCCTAATTGCCTCACTCCTCAGCTGTGCAACAACAAACCACCCTGAAACACAGTTTTCTATTAGCACCAGACAGGGATTAACTAATTAGCCAAAGAAGAAGATTTTCTTGAGATACCATTATGTAGATAATTAAAACTCAAAAGCTACGTCCAGGAAGCTTTTCCTTAGCTGAGCTCCAGCTCTTGGCTTGGGTATTCCCCAGTCACGTCTTGTCTTTTCCTCTGCCATGCCTGAGGCATAATAAATCATTAAAACTGGACATGTGTCCAATTAAGTAATGAGAGATTGTTTAGTCTCATCTTCAGGGGTCAAAAAGAAAACTTACCTACTTCGTTTACCTACTAACAAATGACTGACCTGAACCAGCACTTGAGCTGCTCCCTGCTCACACAGAGGACACGAGGCCATTTCTGTACCTGCTGGTTCAACCCACAACCTGGGTTTTAAGGCAAAGGGGGAGGGGACAGAGGCCTTTTCCTGGGAAGGACACATAGTTTGCCTAACAATAATTCCACAGTTCTATAACTCAGAGACAGAAGCGAGAAGAGGGAAGGGAGAGGAGGAAGGGAAAGGCAAAAGTGCAGAAAGTTAGAAAGAAAGTAAAGGAAGAGAAGAACAGTAGGAGAAATGTTTGAACTGTCTCTGAAACTCTCATGCTGCCAACTTAGGAACTTCCTACAGGTGTAAGAGCATC
>NW_020884887.1:14041966-14077972 GCF_003945725.1 Corapipo altera | reverse complement strand
ACATCTCTACAATTGCAAGCAGAATGAAGAGAGGAGAAGATGAGACTGGCTGTGGGTGGGGTCTGTGCAGGCACATGCCACGAAGGAGACAGCAGGATGGTTTGGGAAGGCAGGAAGGAATCCCTCCAAAGCTGGGACTAAAAGGAGCAACTAAAAGCTGAGGAGTTATGCCCTGAGCTAATGGGGATTAGTCCAAAGTATACAAGAAGATGATTGAGTTGGGCCACTAATAAGCATCAGTGGGTCTGTAACGGGCTGACTGCACAGCCTGAAATCCATGAGCGACTGTTCCCTGACTCTGAGAGCATTTGGGATTAGGCACGGCCTCTCCATGCAGCCACTCACATTGTTGAGCTGTGAATCCAATTTCACAGACCACGCTGACTCTTTGAAAGGAACTTGTCCATATTTTCTTTACACCAGCCTCTGCACTGATCCATTTGCCACAGCTCGCATTTTGTTTCCCAGATTCACGAGGTTCAGAAATTGGAGCCGAGGAAACAGAGTAATTCAAATCAAATGGACCTAAAATGTCTTCCCAAAGAGCAAATTAGTATCTTATTCCATCGTGGAAATCACCAGCACACATCTATAAGATATCAGCACCTGTCCACAGACAGGTCTGAGCACCAGGCTTCCTTCAGACAGTCAAAAAGTTCTCCTGGCTCACAGCAAACCCCCCTCTTTGCTGTATTTGATAATATTTGTTCTGTATGCACAGACAGGAAAAGGGGAAAGAATGGTATTATCTCATTACTCACACTGATCACAGTTCAGGTACTAAATCCTGCCTAATATGCCTCAAAATATTCATAACTTGTTTGCATGAACTAAAACTGTGATCAGTCTGCAGCACTGAGAGCCTCTGTCCTGTGACATTCTGGAGAAGACCAGAGCATCCCCTTCTAGTTTCATGACTGAGACAAAAACTTTCCAGGATTTCATTATGATCTTATTAACACTGTGAGATCACGGGAAACATATGGCAACAGGCATAATAATAATAATAATAATAATAATAATAATAATTGTTGTTGTTGTTGTTGTTGTTGTTGTTATTATTTTTTCAGCAATGTACCCATTAAAAATCAGTTCTGTTACATCCCAGGGCTTTCCTAATCTCATTGCCACTACATAACCTTCAGCTGGTTTTAAATCTGACTGCCACGTGCCACTTTCCTATTTAAACCTCCTTGCTTTTTTCTCAGCTTCATTTTTTAAGTGTATAATTTACATTTTATTCCCAGTGGCTGTAATAAAATATCCAAGTGAGGTTAGTTAGGTGCACACCCTTGAGTCCTGCTCTTCAGCAAAGAGCACCAAACCAGTAAAACACACTGAGCTGTGAACTGGAACCAGCAGCCAAGGCAGCAGCCTCTGTGGGACACATTCCTGAGATTCCTAATGCTTGGAAATCTGAAAGCTTTTTTGCTGGTGTTCCCCCCCCCCCCCCCCCCAGGATTTAATTCTTTGTCTCTCTGTGCAGCAATTGACATACATGTCAAACACATGCAAGACAGACGTGAGGACTTGCTGCTGCAGCTGCAAAGGCCCCATGATGGATCCAACCATTTAAAAGTTCCTTGAGTGCTCACTGATATTCCAGTATCTAACACCTGGGTTTTGTTAAGTTTTCTTGGTAGTGTGGCTTTTGAAACCCTATTATTACATGCTGGGGTATGATTAAAGTGTTTGGCTTTCCATGGTAACATTACCCATCTATAATCTTGTTTCTTAGTGAATCTGAGCCAACCCTACCAGTAATTTCCTTTAATAATAAGTCTTCAGGAATAAGTCTGCCCTTTAAACCCAAAATCTGAGGCAACACATGATTGACAGATACCGTGGCTTTCAGCTAATTAAATATTCTGAATACTCAGCCATGGGAGATTTTTTTTTCCCAAGGAAATAATTCCAGGTGCCAGGCTCCCTGTGGCAGCTCTGCCATCTCCAAAAGCTCTGGCACAGCCCCCGGGGTGATGCTGTGGAGCTGCTCTCCCTCTCTTTCCAAGGGGGGAGCTCACCAGGCTCCCTCCACCTAACTGGAGGTAAATGGAACTCCACCCTCAATTGCACAAAGCACTTAAGCATACTGTGTTAATTAGTTACAGCAAGGATGATTTTCTAGACAAGCAACGTGCTGTTCCTTGTAAATGATGCTGCCACTGAAGTGTTAATTCCCTTTGAAGATTAAGCTACCTGGGTATAAATCAGATGCTGCAACCACCCCAAAATACCAATTGCTCTGCAAGAGCATAGTCAGAAGCCAGAGAGTGAAGTGCTGAATATTTTGCACAGCCTGAATAGCTTTGGAATGCTCATGAGATGGATCGCATGGATGTGCTGTGTTGTGTCAGCTTAACTTTACTTTTTTTGTGGTGTGACAGCACGTTCAGCACATCACAGCTCGGAGCAGAGTCTGGGCCTTCAGACAGCACCGTGATAAAATTGTTTGCAGGAAATTACAGAACTGCCCAGGCAGGGCACAAATGGCCACTTTGCAGGGGCCAGAGAGGACAAGCTCTGCTGCAGTTTGTCACAGGTTCAGCCCCACTGCTGTGACACTGCTCTGCCCCAGCAAACACTTTTGTCAGGCCTCTCACATACCTGTGTGCTTGAAAGCCCACCTCCAGCAGAGATGGTTTGCTGTGATAAATCTCAACCAAATCAAGCCTTTCGCCAACAGCAGTTGGAAGGTGTCCATGCTTTTATTGCATGCACATTCTACATATCCCACAGCTACTGTTCAGTAATAAATGTATTCATAGCTCATACCAGTTCCCTACCACAGATTCGGAGAGCGTTACAGCTGGAGAAGACACCTGGGTGGACTGGAAAACACATACCTAATGTAACAGCCTCTCTCCCCCCCTCATGATACAGAGTAAGTCAGGTGTTGTGCACAATTTTGTTGCAAAGCACCTCATCTGCTCTGGAGCCTCCAGGTCAGCCATAACCCAGGGCTCTTCCAGGGCTCTGCAAATCCTTGGGCTGAGCTTTGAACAACAGCCTGCCTGGAAAGAGAAGTGAGCAAAAGGAAAAAAAAAAAAAGGAAAAAACAAAGAGGGTGAAAGCTACGTTCTCCAGGAAACAAAAAGCTTTAAAACATTTGCAAAACTAAAACTGTTCACTTGGCAGTCGAGCCTTGGGAAGTTTTCGCCGCTCTGTGCAGAAGGAAGCGTTTACATCTTTTAGTCACAGGATGCAGGTGGTGATATTCTGGAGATTACAAACAGATTGTAGGCATCTTGCAGTTTTATTGCTGTGTTATTGTAAGGAGATGGAGGTACATGACAGCCCAGCTGGGGCCCAGCAATCACAAAGAACCCCTGAAGGCAGCGGTGCCAGGATGGAGCTGTGGTCCAGCCCCTGACCCAGCCAGCATCTCACCGGGCTGTGCCACCTGCAGGGTTGGGATCCTGCTGCTTAATGAGGACCTGGATCAGCTGCACAGGCAAAGGGAAGGCTCCTCGTGCAGTTTGGCATCAAATAAAACACGTTGCTGGTAATGAACACACAGCACGGGCAGAGCTGCTGCATAATTTATCGCCACAAAACCCGTCTTTCTGCGGGGTTTTCATAATTCTCATATCCTTATTTATAAAGTGCTAATCTGCCTCACAAAAAAAAAAAAAAAAAGGAAAGGTGAAACTTCAAATGTAAGCCCTAAAATGCAGTGAAATAATGAACGTGGAGAGGAAGGGATTCAACTCCATAATTTTGCAAGTTTCAGATGCCACACGTTCCTGAAATTGTGAATTTTGAGGCACTTACACTCAGCACGTGGGGTCTGATCGATGCCCTGAGCTGCAGCACTGCAGAAGAGGAGAAGGCTCTGCTAGAAGCAACAGACTTTTGTGTGTTTTCAATAGAGGAAAATATTTGAGGGCTTGGCTTTTTTTCTTTTTTTTTTTTTATTTAAGAGGTTTGAAGCTAATAGGACATACATTATGTAGATCATTTCTGTCGTGAAGACCTCTATTCAAACAGCATTTCCACTACAAATGGTAAATGCTTGTGTAGAAATGTGTAAATGCCTCATGCAGTAAACAGAAGAAATTGTGATATTCGGATAGTTTCACCCAAAAGCAAAAAGACAGTCTTTAGCCAACCAGAAGTGGAACAAGCAGATTATGTCCCCAGAGATGGGAGAATACGTTTGGAAAAGCTTTTAAGTATCTCAAGAGCAAAGGGCTATTTGAAAAGCAACATGTCAGTCAGACATTTTGACATGAACACACTGGTTCCATCAGCACCTCTACAGTAAATATTTCAAGATAATCTTGTCCCAAAATAGAAAAGCTGCTTGGTTTGGATGCTGTCATTGCTGTTGGGCTCCTCACAGCAAACTAAGGCTCAGCATGGCCAAGCTGAGCATTCCTGGGGCTGAGGAGGGGTTGGCAGTGTGGGGGTTTGCTGGTTCTCCCCAGGAACCCTCAGACCCAGAGGCTGGGTGAGTGTTTATGGAAGAGCCACCTGCCCATCTCCTGCCCTGGACACTCCTGTGGCTCCACCTTCCCAAGAAGGGGAACACAGCCAAGCCCTTCCCTCGGTCAGTGGGGCATTTTGAGCCATGCTCTGCAGGAAGTGCCATGAACAGAAGAGAAAGATTGTTAACTTTTAGAGAAGAGGCATCTTTTCCTCCTTTCATAGTTTACAGCTCCCACCCTCACCCCCAGCAGGGTCCTCGAGCCAAGGTGTCAGCACAGAGAGGGGAGGAGACCACATTCCCCCTGCTCTCAGCCCAGGGCCAACAGCCAAACCTTCCCCTGATTTTCTGCATTTGCTTTTCTTTTCTCACTCAGACAGAATGTTTTCCCCCTGCTCCTGGCCCTCAGTGGAGCCTCCTGCAGAAAGCGCTGACATTAATCCCAGAAGCGATTCAGACAGAGGGGGAAAGAGCTCTGTGAACCCAAACAAGAATGAGACCATCTGGCAGAAAGAAGCAAAGCCTGTTAAGAGCCCACTTTGTCCTTCCTGCAACTTCAGCACAAGCTGTCAGTGGTGGTTCAATGGGAACAGGTTTCCTCTGCAGTGCTGCACACAGGGCTCAGTTTAGCTCAGGCTTTCCCCCCCCCTCCTTCAATATTGTTTGGTTTATTGCACCAAAGCTGGTGGGATTGCTTATGAAGTGTAATCCAGCCTGAGTAACAGCATCAGAGCCTGGACCATCATCTCTAAAGCCTCAGCCCTCAATTACCCAAGCATCTGTTTGCATTTCAGTGTCGGGAGGGAATTAAACAACACTCAGTGCAACAAGAAACTGGTCAGAAATACAGAGATTTGTTCAGTCTGTGTTCATGTCATAAAACCCTCCCTGCAACAGTTACTCACACTCCTGACTTTTGAACACAGCCTGTCTGGGGTGAGGTGTGGGCACCAGGGAGCTTTGCAGGGCCCCTCATTAACACTGTTAATATCAGGACCTGAGAACCTTCACACGACCTTACAACCACAGAATATCTCAAGCTGGAAGTTACCCATAAGAATCATCAAATCCAACTCCCTGCTGCTTGCAGGACTAAAAAAAACATCCCCAGCCCTGCCACGAGCAAGAGGTACCACGTCCCTCCTTCATCCATCACTGGATGGGAACCAGTGAAGCCTAAAGGACCTGCAGCGCTTTAATTAAATGAATAATATAAATGAATTACTTTCATTTTCTTCAGTCCAAAATGTCTGAGGATATTCAGCATATGCAGAGCAAATTCAGATATTGAAAACAAGCACTAGAATAATCATGAGTCACCATCCAATATTTCTCTGGTGCTGCTGAACCATCACTCCTTAAATGCCATATCATGTCCAAATTATCCCGAAGTCTCATTGCCTTGTTTTTTATAAGAAACCACCTCTGCTAATGGTATTTCCACCTCTGGATCCTGCTTTGTGTTCTAGGACTGGTATGTTACAGAGAAATAAAGCAGGAAATCAACCAGAAGGCCTGGTGGGTGCCAATGAGAGTAGTTTTCCTTTTCTTTTAGTAATTCTGATTAACATTTGCTAGGAAATCAATCACCTTAATCTAGGGGAAAGAAATTGGTACAGTTAATGACTGTACCAATCAAGTGACTGTTTTAACTTTTATATTCAATTTTTATTTTTTGCATGGAGACTAGAGAGGAATAAAAGGACTGCAAGGCTTTGGAGGGACATCAGAGCCCTCTGAACATCAGCAGAGCTCTGCTCTGAGTACTCCCTATTGGGAGCTACAATTGATTTTAAGAGAAGTTAATTGCTGCTTTAAACATGAAAATGAATCACCAGGACAGGACTGACTCGAGTCTCTCCAGGACTGAGCACAGGGGTGGGAGACCCTCTCCTCTCCCAGCTGCTGTGCAGCAAAAAAATCACCTGTGCATCTTCCCCAGCCCTCAGAAGGGTTCTCTTGGCCTTTGGTGGCTCAACAGCCACTGGAGGACCCACACTGTGAAGACTCAAAGGAGGAGGATGACAAACAGATCCTGAAGGTGATGGACAATTCCCAGAGTTGCTTGTTGGTCTGGAGTCTTTGTCAGCCCTGGGCACTGCTTTTCCTTCAGCCCTGGGGAAGGAAGGAGGCCCTAAGTGGGGGTCACCCCACATAAAGCAGCTGTTTTAGAGGCAGGGAATTTTTTGTATCTCTCCCAAATGGAGAAACTCCTTCCCTGTCTGAGTCTCTAAGACATTTTAGCCCTACACTGCAGCTCTACAAGCATTAGCAATTCCCCCATGACGACTGCACACGTGTGTAATTGGGAGGAGAAATGGCTAAGCAAGTAATTAGGCAGGGAAACTATTTACAGATATAAAATAACCCCTTTTCAGGCGCCAAGTTCAACAAAGAAACGGATATTAGCAGCGTGCATGTAATTAATCTATTAACTGCTGTTTTGGTGACGTATTTTTAAGTCTGTATTTACTCAAGCACATATCAATCATTTGGGTGTTGCTCTGGAAAAGGTTAGACACTGTCAGGTAAAATTTATCATACAGCAATCCCATAAATAGCACCATTTTTTCCATTGTATTAATTTCTCTTCCCATGCAGTAACATTTAGGGAGATTGGTGTCTTTGTTTTCCAATGTTTTCCCCTTGCACAATAATAGAAATACATGTTGGGTTGAGGAAACAGATTTATTTTCCTCAAGGTTGGAGAAGAACTCTGGAGGTTATTTTGCTGAGCCCCTCAAGAGTAAAGACAATTTTTATTCTTATAAACTTGTTATTACAGCTCAGATGGATTAATACATAAGAGCTCATGAAGTTAGGGACAGACATTTTTCAGGAGAAACATAAAAAACAAAGGCCTGGGGATGCAGTGGAAGAAGGAGATAGAATTATATTTAGGTTGGAAAAGACCCTTAAGATCATCGAGGTCATTACTCCAAGGTAAAAAACTCCATTTCTTAAGAGTTTTTTAATAAAATGATTATTTTTTTTAAAGTAGATAAACACCCCTTAACAGCCCTCCACCTCTCGGCTGCTTTACGGGCTCATTCTGTCTCACCGTGTCGGTTTTGTCCAAAGGGATCCCTCCTCACACTCGTTTTTGGATTTATTTTGCACTTTCCCAGCTCTTTGCTGGCTGGCAGGTGCCTTCCATGGCGCAGCCACACTCCCCCCTGCTGGCTGCTCCAAGAGCTGGCCAGCAGCAGGTAAAGCTGGGGAAAATAAATTATTGGACAATCTAAACTGATTATTATTTTTCTTCTGGGTATCACGTAAAGAAAAGTTGTCCTCAGCAGCGATGGTTTCACAGCACCAGCAAGGGAAGTTTGCTTGCCACTTAAAATACCTTCCTCTGCCTCACCAGTGAATTTTTTCTGTAATACAACTTTTATTTAGTGCGTTATCTGCTCACCCAGGCCCAGGCAGGAGTGGGCAGCACTCCAGGCAAGTGCCAGGGGTGACAGCAGGGTCCTTTTTGTCCTCACAGCCACCACCCACCAGCAGCAGAAGGCATCTTGTTTGTGCTGTGATAACTGTAATATTCCCACTGAAATGAGAAGGGGCGAGCACAGGGCTTTTCTGGGGTGGGGAGATAAAGAACGCAGCCAGTTCTTTGCCCTGGTTTTCTTTCAAAAACAAGCTCTCTCTGGAAATCAGTCCCAGCAGAGCGAGGACGGTGCAGAGGGACCGGCCGCGTTCCACACGGGCACCCACAGGTCACTGAAGGGGAACTCAACTCCCAGCTTTGCCTCCACACACAGGGCTTGGACCCCTGGGACCCTCTGGATGGGCAGGAAACCTCCTAATTCACCAAACTCCCCCAAAACCATCCCACTGGTTAAGGAAGGGGAAAGAGGAAGGCAACCTCCAGAGCGATAAATTAGGCACAGAGGTGACAAAAGGAGCAAGTCTGGGCTCCTGTAATGTCACATCCAAGAGGACTGAAATTCCAGCTGTTTCATGGAGCAGAAGAACCTGTCCCACAGGCTCCAGCCATGAACACCTGGGATGAGCAGTGTGTTAAGTACCCAGAGCTGCTCCGGGGCTTTCCAGCCCTTACTCAGAGCCACGGTGACATTTGGGCTCTCAAAGATTTACATCTGCATGAGGACCATCCTCATTCTGTTCCAGGTAGGAGAGTTGATCCCAGGCAGACACCCCTGCACAGCCTGATGGTCCTTCCTGCTGCTGAAGGCAGTCAAAGCTCACCCCCATCCCAACAGCTCCTCACAAACCACACAGCACAGCAAAGGGCTGCAGATGCCACCACCCCCCCAGGGTCACTGCACTGCTCCCTGCCAGCAACCACAGCCACCCCTCTACAGGTTGCATACCTTATATTAAGCTAAAACTACAAAAAATTGCACAAAAGCAAGCTGCCTCTCAAACTGCACAGATATTTTGTGGCACAGGGCCCTTCTGTCTGCTTGTGGTACAACCCAGCCAAACCCTCTGCACCAGACAGGATCAAGGATATCTTTCCTTCTCTAGGGATCACCTATTCAAATGCAGAGGATCTTTCCCAGGAATTATACTGAAAATGTGGCATTGCTTCTTGGAAGATTGTGGTTTTGTTCTGCACGATGCCATTATGCCCTTCACTCCCACCTTCTTTCCCTCCCCAAACAACGTGGAACATTATTCTCCTTTTCTGAACATCTGGCATTCCAGCTGCTGGGATCCACAGTCAGCAGGCATTAGAAATTAAAACCTATTCCAGATTAACTGGTAGAATTTGTCAGCTCACACTAAAAGGGCTATTTTTAGATGTTGAAAACACTTTGCACCTTTATAAAGGATAATCAGCTGTTCCTTGCCTCAGTGACTGCAGCTCGAGAACAGTCACCCTGCAACAGTTTAATTTAGAAATTTAACTATTAACAATAAGCATGAGTTAACTTTAAAAGATACATCCTAAACTGAGTCATTAGGGCTTGTTGTAGTGCAAAGTGGGCCATGTGGGTATTTCTGAATGTTTTATTCACTGTCCCCCACTTGCAGAGCAGGAACAGTTACGTGGAGAGCATGAACATTTTCCCCAGGGACAAACTGAACTTCCATCACTCATCACAAACCTCACTGCAAAATGAAAGGCAGGAGGGGGCCAACAAAAAACCACAACATAATCCCCCTGCCTCGCAAAACCAGCTGATAATGAGGGGCAGCTGTGATCAACAAACACAAGGGTCTCCCAGTTCATGTAATCTGAATTTAAAATATTTCAGCAGCCTGAGTACACCTGTGAACCTCAACATCAGTTCTTAACCCCACCAGCTTCCTTAAATAGCAACATTTCAGCATTGTTTACAGAACAGTAGAAAGGGATTAAATCAGCTTCACTTAATCTTGAATAAAACCTCTCTGGATGCACCTCAGTAAGGATAACATGACCTTTGTATTTTATTCTTAATAAAGATAGGAAATTGCCGAGATTGGTAATTTTCAGTGCTAATAACAAAGCAACAGACCTTGTAATTAAAAATAACTTTTAGGAGACTGCTAAATGATTTTGATAATGATTTAAGGACCAATTAGAGAAGAGGTGTCATTCTTCCCCTTTTAATTATATCTATTGGAAACAGTGAAGCTGAGAAGTTCTCATATTAACCATTTTTTATTACACTGAGGGTACTCAGCTGCTCTGGATCAGAAAAGTTAAACGAAAACCAGTACAGGGACTCCTCTTTAAAGGACACTCAATGGTAAAGGGTGTAAGAATGATGGTGTTAGTTCTGCTGCTTTGTGGTGGCTGGGATATATGGCCTCGAAGATTACTGCTCTATCAGCCTTACAGGAGGATTTAGCACACCCATAAAGCTACTCAGCCTTGTAGGAGCACAAAATGCAGCTTTGGGTTAGGATTTGGGACAGGAGAGGGAAGCTGCACAGCCAGGCAGGTGCTGTGGTGGTGGGGACCATGCACACACCAGCACCACCCTCAGCCTCCCACTGAGTCCACCCAGGGGTTTCCCTGCAAGAAAATTACCACAAAGCAACCCAAAGCAAAAGAGACCCCAAATCCTCAGTCTGGTTTGGCCTCTCAGCAACAAAAGTCATTATGCTGAGACTACAGCAACCACTGCTCACCTGGGCTCTGCAGTGTGAAAATCTTCTTGTTTGGGGCTTTGCTTTATGAGACAACTTAGAACCAGCTTTAGAATCACGGAATCCCAATATGGTTTGGGTTGGAAGGGGCCTTAAGGGTCATCTCGTGCCAATCTCCCTGCCATGGGCAGGGCCACCTTCACAATGTTACGAGAAACCAAATTAAGAGTTTGCTGCCCCACCTCTGCCCCCAACACTCTCACCTTGAGCCAGCCCTGGCACTGCTCTGGCTGCCCAGTGAACCAGCTCAGCACCTAAAATGACTGAGAATCAGCCCAGGAATAAGATTTAAAAAGGAAGAGGAATGGTTTTACTGGGTTAGGAACCCACTTACCTTCCGGAGCAGCCTCCTCTGGGGTGTGGGGCTCTCAGTCACCCAGCCCCTGGTGCCACCACAACCTGCAGCCTCCCCCTTCCCGGGCCAGCTCAGGGGGAACCTGCTCCTCCCCTTGCAGAGCAAGAACAGCTGCCCCATCACAAGTCCCCCCCAGCCCCAGGAGGCATCATTGCCTCAAATTCAGGCAGATAATTGAGACCCAACCAAGTACCAGCTGCCAGCCAGGTTTCTCTCTGCTCACCGTGCCAGCTTTCCACCGACAATAAAAACAAATAAAGTGTCCCCCCAGTGTGGCTCCTCACAGGTTTCCTAAACTGGCAATGACTGAAAATCCCTGACCAATGTTTTTGTTCATTGCAGTCTGGGTTAGAGCCACAGAACTCTCTCTTTTCCCTTCCTATTATTTTTGTAGCACTGAAATTTATTTAAGGTATCCCATTTTTCATCTCCACCTTGCAAATTAATTTCCCGTAACTCAAAGCTCCCTGCTCAGATAAACCCTTCTCTGTTCACCCTGTACACAACTGAGCAGCAGCCAAGGACAGTTGACTTAGAGCTGAATAATATGCACTGGTGCTAAATGAAAATTAAACCATAAATATTTTAAAATACCTGATTTCCTGGATAGTAAAAATGAAATGTATCATTTGTTTAAACTATCCTATTCATTATTTCTTTCCTCATTTCATAAAACCCAACCACTAACGAGAACCTACATAAATAGAGTTTCAACTTTCATCTTGAGAAGTTTAATCAGAAAACTCTTCAGGAATATTTTATTCCTTTTATCAGAATATTGATGGAAGTCATAATTCACCTTAATGTGAGAAAGTTTCCTTTCTTCACTAAAGAAATCCATCAAGACATTTCTTGTTGGTAAGGTCTGACATAAATCTGCTTTCTTTTTCCTCTGTTTGATCTCAGCACTTTATGAATTTTTGATTGCCTGCTCTTAATTTTCCACAAGCAAATTCAATTACAGAAATTAAAACCCAGTAGTTCAACCCTGATTACTTCATCAGCAAATGGCTCTTTTATTGCACAGTGGATGACATATGCTGCACTCTCCTGGAGCTGCTGGAGCCCTGGTAAAACCAGATCAGGAAAAACCTTTCCCTCTTTATTGGCGCTATTAGAGAACAGCTCCTGACTGCCCAGGCCAATTCAGCAACACTCCCCCTGCTCAGCCAACAGTCCAAGGGCTATTGAGAATGGAAAAATATCCTTGGGGGAAAAAAAAAAAAAAAGTCCAAGTCATTGTGTGCATGTCAGATCTTTCACCTGCCCCGGGTGAGGTCCCTGTTCCGTGGCAGTGACACACAAGTCACTGGAGAAGCAGCTCAGCCCAGCCCTGAGCCAGCGTGGAGCTCAGAGCTCACTGTTGGACAGCTTTAATTCTGAGACCATCTTGAAGGGACACTTCTCTCTTGCCACACAGCAGGGACTGGGAGGAAATGGCTCTTTTAGGACACAAGTATCCACTGCCTTGCAGGCTCTCTGTCACCCTGGCACCGTCAGCTGAACGCAGCAGAGGCACAGCTGCAGGGCACGGGTTTTGGGAATAGTGATATTCCACAAACATCATCTAAATTCAGTCACAAACTTTGGTGTGACCAAACATCTGTCTCGATGGCCCAATTCACTGGATGGGTTGGAGAGAAAACGACACTTTAAATTAAACTGTTCATCCCTGCACTTCTGCACAGCCAGGTCCTTCAGTACCTCCTTCCAGGTTCTGAGCAAGGCCTGTGGTACCAGGTGAAAGGAGCACAACCTTCTGCCAAGTGTGAATGTACTATTTTCTGCTGTCAAAATCACTACACTTTATGAATGTTATTCAAGGAGAAAGCTCCTGAACTTCTTGGGTGCAAAAAACATTAGTCAACTCCTCAAATTCCAATATTTAAACATCCTAAAGGAGCTTTTTGCAAAGTAACCTTTCCCTTTGGATCTTGACCACAGCAGGATTACTTCAAAGCAGGGATGTTCAGGTAAGAATTTCAAGTATCTTCCACAAGAATTATTAATTATACAACTTAGGTTAAAAAATTGCATGTTAAAGAACTTATTAACTCCTGTAGCTTCAAAGATTTCATTTAAACCTTGATACACACCATTTAACAGATGCATAAAACAAACCTGCACACACCCAGTTTGGATAACAGAAAAGATGGTTTTGAACTGGTTTCCAATTCCAAGCATTATCACAAGGTACTGTATAAAAGGAGCAAAATAGTTAAGATAAAAAACACAAGCTCATTATTGTCATTTATTTTAAAAACCTTATTCAAAATATTAAGTGATACAAGTCCAAATATGATAAAAATTACTGCGAGAAAAGAGTTTTGGGATATTTTGTTTGTGCTTTACTTCCTGTAGTTATGAAAAGAATGCATTAACAGTAGGATTTAGAACTTTTAGCACTTCATTCCTAAGACAGTATCATGCCTTCAGACTCCTCATGCCATCAGCTGTGAAGGTGATTTTTTTCCCAAATGTTACATAACTACTTGAATACCAAGTCATTAATTATGGGTTCTGATTCCCTGTTATTTACATATTTCTCAGGTTGAAAACTAAATCACAAACAGAATGTACAGAAAACTAAAATTTTATATTTTACAACCCATAAAACCATAAATAATGGAAGTACAAAAGACAAAGTAAAAAAAAAAAAATAAAAATCAAAAAAACTACTGTACCAGTAACTTGATTTACACTAATGCATAAATGTTTGTCAAAAATGAGAGTGCACTGGCAGCCCACACACTTTTACTCTCACCTGTCTGTTACCTGGGTCAGAAGAACAACCAAATAAATTATTCTTACAGTTTCAGGCCTCTCCCAATTATAATATAAGCACATAACCATTTCCCAACTGTCTTAAAATTCAACAGAAAGCTTCTGATGTATAGAAAGCCTGTCAACTATCTATATTTTAGTAGGATTATTCAACAAGGCTTATTTTCCACTCATTAATTACAAAGACAATGAAACAGTTATAAATACCATTAGAGAAAAAAAATGGGACAGTCAGGAAGCTTCATACCTTCACAAACACCTTGAGCATTTTAAGGAAATATATGGTATAAAACTTCTGAATAAAATAGGTTACACATCATTATTTTTAAATTATTACTGCATGAACACATACGGAAATTATTAAATGGCCATTCTAGCTATTTTGCCTAAAACAGGATCAAATTATGCAACAAGGAAACAGAAACAGAAAAAAAAAAGAAGATAAAAGATTTGCAGCATCAGGATTTAAGCATAGAAAAAAGTAATTATGTTTTAAGTTTGCAATACAGTGGGATTTATGAGCCATATAAGTGAAGAGCAAAGAGATCATTAATTTGATTTAGTGATGCCAAAGTCATTAATTTATTAGACTTAAAATATTTTATGCTTATTTTTTTTGTAATACGACTATTAAGACTGCTCCAGACAGAAGGGATGATGCTTAATGAATGGAAAGAGCACTAATTTATTAAACTCTGCATCTTTATAGTTGATATAAAACCCGACCAAAGTAGCAAACAGATGTGTCATGCCCTTGATCTTCCATGAGATTTAATCTCCAAAACATCCAGGTCACAGAGAGTACCTCTCATTTCTGTACAAGCAGCTTATTTGGGATACCTGAATATCATTACATGAGTGGGCAGGCAAAGAGTGATAAGTTCAGCAGACCCAAAGCACAGTGCTCTCAGAACACGTAGTCGTTGGTTATTTTGAGGGAAGGCATGGCTTCGTTCACGTTCTGGTCCAAGCGATGATACTCCACCGTCCGAGAGCACAGCCCGTCCCTCCAGCGCCGGCTCTGCACCAGCAGGAACAGCTGAAACCCAAATCACACAGTCAGATCTGCTCTCGGAACAGTGAGGGGATCAGTGGCACCAGGGTTAACAAGGCCAAGGGCAGGGTTCTGCACTTTGGCCACAACAACCCCCTGCAGCTCCAGGCTGGGCGCAGAGGGGCTGGAGAGCAGCCAGGCAGGAAGGGAGCTGGCAGGACTGACTGACAGCACCTCAACAGGAGCCAGAGTGCCCAGGTGGGCAAGAAGGCCAGTGGATCCTGGCCTGGATCAGGGACAGTGTGGCAGCAGGAGCAGAGAAGTGATTCTGCCCCTGGACTCAGCACTGGTGAGGCCACCCCTGGAGTGCTGTGTCCAGCTCTGGAGCTACACATGTAGCTTTACTAAAAGATTTCCCCTCAGTTCAGTAAGGGCATGGAGGGGCTGGAGCAGGTCCAGAGAAGAGCAACGAGGCTGGGAAGGGTCTGGAGCTGCTTCTAGGAGGAGCAGCTGAGGGAGCTGGTGCAACAGAAGCAGCACTGGTGTGATGTGATAAACTGTTTCAGTTTCCTGAAAACAGTATCTCTGATCTTCTCTATGTAAAACTGGAAGCAGTGTTACACATTTCCTAGAAGTTTGTATTTAAGCCCTCATAATATTTATGATATAAAGACCACCTTAAAGTGAACAATTATTAGAAGGATTATCACAGTCATAACATGAACGTTCCCACACCACTAAGGATTAAACCTTCCTTAATTTGCTGTTTAGAATCCTGTGCAGAAACAAAATCAGTTAATTGTTCACCTTCACTTGACTTGGCTCAGGTCTCCTTTATAAAACTCATGTTGTGCACTGCCAGTGTCCATTACTGAACTGATTCATTACTGATGTTATCAATTAACTCATTTTCTAATTGAAAGTGTTTGAGTTCATTTTCATTGTGCTTATAAAATGAGAATAACAATATGCATATTAGTATCACTACAAGACTTAAGTGGACAAATATTTCATTCTCCAAAAAGAAAAGTTCCTCTTATTAAAAAGGTGAACCAGGCAATGCAACCTCATTTTAAATACTCCAGCTGCTTCTCTCAACCTTTCAGAGCGCACCTACCTTCCTCTTATTGTGATAGGTGACATAAACAACGGCTACTAAGAAGGCAACTACAACCAGATGAAAAAAGAAATGGCTGTCCTCTTCTTCTTCCAACCCTGAGACAGAAACACCTTTTATCTTCTCATCCAGGGTCTTGATCTCCTCGTTGTAATTGCTGATGGTGTCGGAGTCGTCGTCTTCCGGCATCTCCAGGTCTGGGTTGTACCTGGAAATCGGTGTCATCTCGTAGGGACCATAATCATCTCCATCTGACTCCAGAGTTTCTTTTATGATGGGTGGGGAACTATTTAGTGTATCTTTCAAATCTGTTAGAAGATCCTCGTCCTCAATTTTAGTATCTTCAGAAGCATCAATTGGAGATACTGGACTAGCAGGGAGAACAGATGAGGAAGAGTCACCTTTTGCTGTAGGTGCCTTTCCTGCAGTCACTGAACTGATTTTGGCTGTTGTTGGGATTGCCTTTTTTGTTGAGGTTAGGCTCTGCAAGCTGTCTGTCAAATTTTGGGATCTGCTCAGTGTTTCATTCTCACTTTTAGAAGAAATATTTCTCAGAAGCGTCTCCGCGTTCACAGGATCTGAGAAAAGGATGAGAACCAGTCAATATTAAGCACCAGGCAGTAACTTCTGCAGTACCCACCATTGCCACAGATTTCCTTTACAGGCAAGAAATCATATGTCACATTGCAAACTTGCTAACAGTCATATGCAGAAACACATTTCCTGTACTTTGGCAACTTCCTAAGTCTTGAGCAGGAGAGGAGTTAAAGCTTGGAAGCACATGCTTTCTAGACTAGTATGCCAAAGTGTCCCTAAAAAATTCAGCATGCATGTTTTCCAGGCATAAGAACTTCAAAGACATGTCATCCCTCCCTCTGGGGATTTATGATGTCTTGTAGATTCACACACAATTAGTATTTTCTCCATCATCAAATTCCTTCTCCCACAGAGGAAGCTGAGCTCTACAGAGGAAGATTTTCTCAGCAAAGCTTTTCCTGCAGTTAAAAGTTTTTAATCTCTCACCAGCGCATATTTTACCAGCAAAAATGAGAACATGCTGTGAAGTCCCCTTCAGTCAGGACACAAGGTCACAGCACCTCTTCCCAGGCACTAATTTTTATTGAATTTACAGCTACTGAAAAAGATTTCCAACCTTTTGTTAACTGAAATGGAACCACTGAACCACAGGTTAAAAACAAAGCCAAAGAAAGGACAATCTGACTGCCCATGCTCCTGGAGGAAAGGCTTTTGTTGGCAGCAATTATTCTAATGAAATAAGTCAGCAAGAGTAACAGTCACCCTCAGGCAAACTCAGCATCTCTCCAATGCTGGGATGGTTTTGCAGAACTCCCTAAGAAACAAGGTGAGCATTAAAACCACGTTCAGAGCCCATCCTCCCTTTTCTCTATCCAAAGGAAGGTAAAAACAGATGCAGAGGGAGTTTATAAAGAGCCAGTGTTTTTTTTTAAATCTAAAAAGTAGCAAACTATTCATGTTTACAGCACGTCACTTCCAGAGGTACCTGGAAAAATGCAGACCACATTTTAGACTTTCAGCACACATCAGCACTGGAACAGGGGAACCACACCTGCCCTGTATCTTGGCATGCCAAACTATTTCTTCGTTTTAAAAAAGTAACAATACTTTCTTTAAGCACTCCCAAGGCCCACTGGGAAGTTAGGGACTCTAAAAATGAAGCATTCAACCAACTGCCTGTGCCAGGTTACTCCCAAGTAAAATATTACAGAGGGGACACTGAATCATGTTATTCATGAAATGTATATTTACTGAGATCAGTTACAACAGAGCTCTTGTTTACAGGGCACACCTCTGCAGTGGGAATTACTCTTTAACCAACTCAAACACAGCAGACTCCACTCATCCCACGTGAACTGGACATCACGGTGCCTCTGCTGAGGTTCAAGGGCAACTGTTTTACAGTCAACACACTTGTTGTTGAGAAAACTACTGCTCTGAATTATATTAACATTACCTTGTTCAGATCTTGTACAGGACAACTTTAGGGAATTTTGATTTCCCCTCAGGAGTCAGGTCAGCTAATTGCATACATGGAGATAAATATGAGGAAATGCAGCTGCAACAGTTATATTAATTTTTATTTATAGCTAGTTGGCAGGTCAACCTTACTGCTCCCCTCAGACAGACAAAAAGTGTTAGAGAGCTAAATAATAATAGCTAAACTGTTTGAAATACAAACAAGCATATTTTCCCTATAAAATTATGCTGCTTACACTTCAAATTATTCTTAAACTCATTTCAACATCAAAGTTTTAGAAGGATATATGCTTAAATGCAAGGGACTCCCACCAGCCAATGCTTCAGACCGGCTTCAGACTGGGAGATACTTTCCTATTGTTCCTAAAACACGAGGGGTTTTATTTTAATTGCAGCAGGAAGTTTAGCAACTCAACCACAGCTGATTTATGAAATCTACCCAAAACTATTTGGCATTATAAACGGTGGCTGCACTGTTTACAGTTACACAACACAGTCAGGTGGTGTTACAGCAGTGCCTGGACTCCAGAGATGCCTCAGAAACAGATATTTATGTTCAGTCCTGGTGACAGAATTAGCAACACAGCCCTCTTAGTAAACACCACACATAAGAAACATGTGATGGTTAAAATGCCCTTCCAGGAGAACTGCTTTTAGAAAGCAAATTATATCATGATTTCTGAAATTGAAAATTCTTGTTTTCCTACACGTTTCTGTCCCAAATTCTTCCTGCCAACCCATCAGACCAGGTGAGGGGCAGCACAAAGAGCTGGCGTGGATATTCCCACTGACAGGCACAGAGGGAACTGAGCGCTCAAAAAGCTCCCTTCATTTCCTTCAATAATTCCTTTCTCCTCACTGTCCAGCCAATACTCCACCTAAAACAAAGAGAAACCCGCTGCACGTGTGTGCATTTCTTACCAGCCCTGGGTTACAGCTGGGCTGAAGAGGAAGGATGGAAACAGACTGAACTTGGAGCCAACTTGTAAAGTAACATAAGCTTAATTTCGCGGGAAGAGGGAGGCTAAACCCAGGCACAGAACTAGAGTACTTAGAACAAAGTACCAAGTCCGATGAGTGAAGTCACCACCCGAACTGCTCCAACCACCCAAACCGCTCCCGCAGCACCACGAGCGGAGCGCACCCGGCTGGGCCTCCCGATCCCCGCCCGAGCAATGCCCGTCCCCAGCGCAGCCCCCAGCGCTCGCTGCCCCGACCGAGGCCGGCTCCGGGGCCGGTGTCCCCAAGGCACAAGCCGCGCAGGCCGAGGCCGCACGGGCCCCACCGGAGAGCGCCGGGCAGGGCACCCCCGCAGCCCCACAGCCATCCCTCCAGCCGCCCCCCCGGGCTCACCGCGGGGTTCCTGCCCTCGGGGTTCCTGCCCGCGGGCCGCCAGGGCCCAGCCGAGCAGCAGCGCCAGGCCGAGGGCGCGGCCCGCCCGCTCCCGCCGCTCGCCGCCGCCCGCCGCCATCTTGGGCCGCTCCGCGGACGTGGCGGAGGCACCGCCCACGGGGAGGTGGCCGCGCATGCGCACGGGGGGGGGAAGCGGGGAGGGCGGGGGGTGAGGGGGCGCGGGGCGGGAGTCACCGAACCGCCGGGTTATGGAAGGGTGGGGGTGTGGAATGGTCACAGAGCCCTGGGATCGAGGGGTCACCGAGGGTGGGAGACACTCCTGAGGTCGTCCAGTCCAACCGTCCACCCGGCACCGCCACTGTCACCCCTAAACCACTGAACCGCATCGCCCAGCGCCACATCTCAAACACCTCCAGGGGATGGTGACCCCACCGCCCCCCTGGGCCGCCCTTCAGTGTCTGACCACCCCAACAGGCAGAACTTTCTAATATTTCACCTGAACCTCCCTGTCTCAGTTTAAGGCCGTTTCCTCTGGTGCTCTCACAGCAGCACAGCCCCGTCCCACCTCCCTGCACCCTCCTGGCCAGTGGTTGCCCAGATGGCCCAGCACGGCGAGCGGTGTTGGAGCTGCCAGGGCCCTCCAAGCTGTGAGCGAGACAAATCCATGGAAGAAAATAGGGAATTTCCTTCACCTGCCTTCTGATGGAGGTTGATGTGAGGGGTTGGACACCCACACCCACACACAGGGAGGTGCCCACCGGCCTCCTGTCCAGGCTTTGTGCTGTGGCGCTCATGGAATGCTTTATGCAAAATTGGATAGATCTATAGAAAATCAAGCTTTCCTGTTCTCATCCCTGGTCGGGTATGCCATGCCCTGAGAGAAGGCTTGAAGCTGGTCACAGGAGAAAAAAACACCAAAGCAGATGCCTCAAGGATGAGAAAATCAAGAGGAAGGAGCCCAAAGGCTTATGGGGATGCCAAGAGAACAGGGGACATGCACAGCACACGGGAATGTAAATAAATATTGAGCATTTGCCATGTCACTGTGAGCTGTTTGCACGTGGTTCATTTTGATGGGTGAAGTCTGGAAGAGGACCACTTCTCCCAGGAGTGCTGGGAAAAGCATGTGAGATAGGAAACACTCAGGAACGGCTGGTGGTAAGAGGGAAACAGCCAGTGTTGCCCAGTTTGTGGCTCTGCAGCCTCACATTGTTGCAATGCCATTGCCTCACCAGGCACATCCTCCTGTACTACAGCTCTTGCCATCTGCAGCCACCCACAGGAATGGCTTACCCACGAAAAAATACAAAATATTACTGAAAAGCCACTGAAGTTGATCCCAGCTCATAACTGTCCATTGTTCACACTTACTTGTTTACAGAAAGGTAATTCAGCTTACTGGATTCTGCAATGGAAGACAAGTGATGTTATCTTGTTTTATCCATGAGCTAAACACGTGCATATGTGCAGTTGCCAGAGCTCAGTGAGCAGTAAGAACAGTGCCACGTCTGGAACTTAAATCTAGTAAGTATTTTTGTTTCATGTGGTACAAAATATGCTCCAAGACATTGTCAGTCTGCCCCTGGACCACAAATTTAGATGAAACTGTTTTCACAATTAATATAAAGATGAAGTAAAAGGTGACATTTCAATATTTTATTCAAGTCAAGTTTGGGTTTTTTATCCATTTTTAGTAGTGTCAAGTACAGCATTTTGGGGTCTAGTTCCACACAAAATGGAAGACTCTCTAAAAATGTACCCATTTAGTTGCTAAAAAAAAGTGGTAATAAAACAAAACTTCCCATTTTAGATTTAAGTGATGCAACTGTGTGATTGCAGTCGCAAAGACTCTTCCCTGATTCTGTCTGTTTTTTACAAGCTCTCCGGTCAGTGCAAGGGGAAGGAACCACAACACAGGACAGGCAGCGTTGGCTGAGTCACATCAAACCTCCTCCGCGACGGGACTTGGACAAGGCGGACAACCTAAAGCATTCTGGAGACAGCTGGAGGTGGGGGGGGAGGTAACCAAATAAGACAAACCATTCATGGAATACAGAGCTAAAAAAAAAAAATAAAATAAAATCTTAAAATCCCTTTTTCAGACAAGTTTGCACATTCCCCCGTCAGTTGAAACCTCAAGCGTCGGAACGTTTTGCTCACGGAATTAACAGTACAACGGAGTGGGCTGCATGGAAATCCTCAGGGTTTACACCACTTTAACACATTCCTTGTGCCATCAGTATGTTAGCAGAGGTAATCAATGCCTTCCTCCTTCCTATCACGTGGCAGCTGACACATGTGATGAGCAATTACATAAAGAAAAAAAGCCTGGAATTAGGATTTTTTTTTACGCTTTTTGTCTCCACTTCTTTAACAACATCATTTTTAAAGCTTAGCTGTCTTTAACCAGGACTAGCAGGACTGATACGTAGCAATACTCGCACCCCAGACAAAACATTGAAAGGTACACTATATTCTGAAGGTAGCTATGCTGTATTTTCAGATTAGCAATTGTGGAATCACTCCTTATGCTTCGAATTCCAGTCCTAGACCAAGTTTGTGACCACCTGCGTTGACGTTCTTGCCATCTAACAAAGCTGACAATGTCAGTTTGATACCTGCAAAACAGAGAAAAGTGAGAGAAAAGTCAACTTAAAACTTGGACTGAGCTTTAGGTTCGGTGTCTGTGCTACTGCTTTAATTTATTGGGTAGCCAGGTTAATGGCATTTGGCAGCTGGCCTTGTAAGGGCTGGGCATTTTACAGCAACCTGCAGATAAGAAATCTTTCTGAGTTATGAAATTTATAATAAACCATGATGATGGATTCTGCTTTTTATCACTCCGGGTAATTAAAGCTCTGAGTCAATTCGCTGCTGCAGGTCTACTGATTAATCTAATTTGAGAGTCTAGTATTATGAAAAATTGGGACCTTGAAACATATCCACCTTTCTAAACCACTTTAAAATCTAGGTATGAAAAAGCCCAAGCCCTGTCTGCTGTAATATCTCATGTCAATCTGCTCAGTATTCTGGCAGCAGATTTATTAGACTACATTAAAACCAATTTCACAGCAGTAAGATTGTCCTCTTCCTGGGCCAGGGGACCTTGAGAAAGTCACATTTTCAAGCAAAATAAACTCAGTAATAAGAAGCCTCTGAAAGTATTAAAAATGTGTTTACTTATCTGTGACACAACTAATTATATTTTGTATCAACATAAAAGAGTATCTGACTGGGCAGTGGACCATGGTCTCTAATAATTCTGCTTCCAACAGGCATCCAAAATTAACAGAGCAGTCCCTAGAAAGGTTCATCCCTGGCTTGCCAAGCACAACAGCAATCTTACAAAACCCACCACATTTTGTCACCAAAAAAACTTCTGGTATTTCAAGACTAAAATATCACTTTATTGATTCTGATTTTTTTTCTGGCTAGACCTACCTGGCTTTAAAGTCTGAGTGTATCCTAACCCGATGAGACTGGAGTTGTTCACTTTAGCCTTCAAGGGAAAAAAAAATACAGCATTATTTAGTAATAAGTAATAAATTCAGTAAATAATTTAGTAGCTTTCTTCAAAGTCCTTCACGCTTGAAAATTAAGCAACATCTATTAAGCAGGTAAAGGATTTCAAGTTTTAAATCCCTAAAAATCTAGAGATAATTTTGCCATAACTTAAGCCCCCAATCTCAAAGTATCTACAGTCACTGGAGAAAACACTGGTTTTTATTGACATAGCTTTTCATTTTTTCCAGACTGACATGAAAACATTCTCAAAACAGTGCCCAATAACAGGAGCAAACACTCTGTGTGCCTTTAAGGAAAATCCAATCGCTGTGCTCTCAGGCTGCCAAAGCCAAGGCAAACAGATCCACGTGCCAATTCCACAGCAAAGGACTGCATCCAGAGCGTGCTCTGCTGATGGAAAGGTTGCTTCACTTACTTCCAAAAGCTTCTAAATGTGCATGCACAGGACTCACAGAAAAAGAGGCATCTGGGTCAATCTGATACTTGGCGGCAATTCCGAAGCGAGTGTTGCTATTCCCGGCTGTCCAGGCCAGATTCACGGCTGTTTCCAGTTTATCATTCACCTTCTGGTAAATGGAGCCACCAAATTCCGTCCCATCGTTCCTGGAAGGAAAATGCACGGGTGTGGTTTTGAACGGCAACGCAAAACAATCAGCTTTTATTTCTCCAGTAAGATCTCTGTTTGCACAACATCCCCTCACACCTCATTAAGTATGACCCATAACAGCTAAGATAGAGACATTAGGCCAGATTGGTTATGAAGTTATTTTTAGATGCTTTAATTCAGTGAAGATTACTACATTTCAGCAACTTCTGACACTGAAAAAAAAAACCAGGACAAACTATCAAAAATCAGACCAGTGATGACAGCTTCCAATTTTCCCTTCCCCGCAATGGGAGTCTTTGTAGTAAAGAGATTTATTTTTCCCTGCATGTGTCTGAAATAATTACTTTCCCTTTGAATGTCTCCCTCGTGTCCTGAGAGGGAGTCACAGAGCCTGAGTCATCCCCAAACTGCCGTGTCAGCACTTTTACCAGACACAGAGGAACTGTATCAGAAGGGAAGATGCCAATTTAATGTCCGACTCTGTTGGCTTTTGCAAATGAATTCCATTTGCAACATTCCTGATGGTACATCTGTGCTGTAGTCTCTGGACTAGAAATGGAAATGGAACTAATTTTGCTTTGCAGAGAGCACTGGCCCAGAGCTGAATGATGAGCAGCATAACTTCCAATTGCTACTGCCACCAGTGTCATACAGGGAATAAAGTGTGGCAAATAAAAGGCAAAACGTCAGAGCATGCAGAGCATAAAAACAAGAGCCAAAGACTTGTAAAGGCCTCGCACTCCTTGTAAACCAGTGAGCATCTGAATTTCCATTTTCACTCGTTTTCTTAAGAGAGGATACAAACATATTGCAGAGAACGGGCTTTAAACCCCAGGAAGACCTCTGCAAATAAAGCAATTATGATTAAGTGTGAAATAATCTGGTTCCAACTATTACAGTATACCAGACCTTTAGGGATTAAAAACAGGGTAGATTTAGAATCCTTTCCCTTTTCCCCCTTTGGCCTGATGTTCCTTAGCTCATACCAGTTGCCCAAACAGTAGTGATACACCTATTTAAAAGTTCAAGCAATAGCAGCAGCCTTTTAAGTTGTTAGAGCAATTCTTCCAGAAAAACACTACAATACTTACTTCAGATAAGACTGAAGCTCACATTAACTGCATGTGCTTGGCTCTCAAGAAAAGGAAGGATTTAAAAAGGACTGAGGAGAGCTGGTTATACAGGCAGATTTTGTGCAAGGTTCCCACACAGCTCTGTCTTGACCTGCAACATTAGGGGGGGGCGGTCTGAGCTATGCTTAAAAGATGAGGAAAGTCATTTTAAAACTAGAAATTATCCAGCCCTACCTCCTTTAAGTTATTATTATTAATAATAATAAAGTCAAACCTCCTTTTAACACTGATAGTAATAACAGCACATTTCAGATGTAGATTACAAAAACATTAGCCCCCTATGAAAATTCATATATTAAGGCACCCTTAAGGAAAGTAACTTGCTAAAGTCCTCAGCTGGTCTGTGTAATGCCAGGAACAAAAAACAATGGTTCAAGCCCCACCTTGTTAAATTATCAGCTCTGCCACAGCATCCCTGTGAAACACTGACCTGTGCAGATATAACAACTGAGCAGGGCAGTGAGGGGAGTCCCACACACAACTCTTTCTGCCGTTATATAAAAGCTCTGACACATTTCAAAGTTGGAACACATCAAACACCCAACTAACCTGTTATTAACAATAAATGGGATTTCTACTCATATCACACATTTGTGGTTTGGTACAGTAACAGCAACCTGAGAAACAGACCCTCAGGAATTCAAGAAGCAGTCAGATCTGAGCCCCTGCTGGTGTTATAAAGTGATTTTCTGCTGTTGTTCTAATTAACAGTAATAATAATCACAGCATTTTATAGCAAAAGCCAATAATACAATGTTTGGAACTGCTACAGCATAACAGAGAGTCATTGTGCTTGAAGGAATAACTCCTAACTCCTGAGTGAAGGGGACCCCACGGATTGTTTTGATGAAAAGTCCTCTGCCCACATTTTTGTGCTCTGGCAACCCTTCAAACACCCTGTCTGGGCTGTGGGGGTTCGACTGTTCCGAAAGGCAGCGGGGGCTTCCTGAACCACATCTCTGCAAAGCAGCAGGAGACAGAACAGAAGGCCTTTGAAGCAGCAGCTCCAGGAAGGCAGAACAGTTGTTCAGCCCCCAGATGGAAACAGCCTGGAATAGCTCTGCTACATGCAAAATATCCAATTACCCAAGGGCACAGAAAGGGGGGGCTGGGAGAATGGATTAGGGATTGCCTAATCTTAAAAACCTGTCTTCCCCAAAGTCATAAATTGCTTTTTTAAGAGGAACAGGAGACAGAGAAATTAAGGTTTTCACGGAATTTGGTTCTGGTTTCCCACTGTTGATACGTTCAGAAAGCACAAATGCCTGAGTAAATAGATTATTACCAAATAATACCAAAATACCTTTTACACCACATCACTTCCAGAACTAAAACAAACCCAGTCCATGTCTCTTCCAGTAACTCCCTTTTGCCTGCTCTTGTTCATCCTGTGATTAACTCTTCCAGCTACAGATCAAGCCACTGTTTTGTTTGATGTTGACAGGTGCAAAAGGAAAGCACTGCTTTTATTTCAGCTTTCACAAAGAGTATCTTTATTATATTGTTTTTATTACTATATATCTTATTATATTGCTTTATTATTCTGCTAACAGATTCTAATAATCCTTATCTGTTAGACAGACACACACTGGACTCTAGGGTGCTCTGTGAGTTCCAATTCCTTCCATCATGCACTCCCTCACCCACAAAAGAAAAGTTAATACAGCTAAAAAAAAATGCAGCTTGACATCCTTAATGAAGACCCAGTTTCAAATCCACCATCCCCTGGTTCTCCATTGCTGACCCTCCATCCCTGTCACTGTCCTGGCAGCAGAATCCCTCCAAATTCCTTTTTCATGCCTGTCTGGCCAATACTTACACGTTAGTATGAAGCTGGAACTCATCAGTCTTATAGCCAACAGCAAAGTTGCTCTGGGTTACTCTCGACTTGGCTGTCTCAAAGGTCATTTGGTAGCCTGCCAGCCACCCCTCGTAGCCCAGCACGAGGGCTCCGCGTATCGAAGGACCCGCGATATCAAAATCCATGTCACAGCCCAGGTTGATGTGCTCCCTCTTGTATCCTGACTTAATTTTAGCGCTCTTTTTCCTGAAGAGGGGAGAAAGAATCTCTTATTTTTGGAAAGGCACGCTTGTAGGCAGCAATCCCATCAAATCACTTCCTTTAGCTGGGTGTAATAGTTTCTGAGGACAACGCGTACACCCCTGGAGAGCCACACGGCACCTCACCTTCCTGCCTTCCACCTTTGCAAAACCCTAATTCAGCTACAGGGAATTACTGGCAACTGAGCAATAAAATGCAGCGTGGTGCCCCAGAAAGCACTCCTGGGCTCTGCTCTGAAAAGCAGCAGCACACAGGTGGGAGGTGACAAAAACAAATCCTCACCTCCAACTGATCTGATGGGTTTGGAAGTTTGGCAGATGCAGGGATGGAAGGGAAACTGCAGCAGTTTACAGGTTTGCCACCAAAAGTTCATAGTAGTTGGCCTGTCCCAAACAAACAACTTTTAGGCAATCCTAGTGATTTGATAATTTTATTTACAGTGATAGACATCAAGGAATCACTACTTTGGCTGCAGTTTCCTCCTGTTTCAGTGGCTCTGACACCCCAATTTCTCCTTAGGGTGCTTTATGAAGTTTAATGGTTAAAGCCACCAGAAAGCTGCCAGGTTAATGCAGAAATAAACTTTCCTGAGTCACCTGTTTCTTTTTATACTATTGGCCAGAACAGTGTTTTCTCATGTGTCTTTAGGGTGATTTGCATCAAGGGTGCAGACCCTCACAAGGCAAGAGAGTTACATCTAATATATTCAGCTACTCTTATTTAAGATTTTTTGCTTCTCTTTTTACAAGTGTCTTCTGCCTTTGACCAAATTTTTACTGAAATCTTTCTGGAAAAATCAGACTAATATGAAATTTCAAATCAAGCTTTCATGCCAGCTAGCAAAAGCAATCTCCAGACACTGTATCAGTGCTGTATCAGACCCACACAGAGACTGCTCTCTGTTTTATCATTATTTCAGGCTCAGGAATTTCTTGTGTTTTGCAGAATCAGAACTAGAGTGAAGGAGTGCCAAAAGCTCTCATCTGCAACTTCTGTACAAGTCAGTGGCACCTCTCCCACCAATGTCAGCAGGGACAGAAGCAAGAACACGGAGCACTCCTAAAAATTACTTTCCCCGTTGAAAGACTCATCACAGTCAGTAACGTGGGAAGGGGAGAAGAGGTCTCATATTCAGACATGATGCATCCCTATAAACCTAAACCAGGTCACACCAGGACGCATTCTCACTCCATTTACTCAAATTTTAGTCCTCTAAGGCAATCCTAACTCAGACACTACAGTGTCTGTGAAGTGCCCAAGAAAGTTACAGAGCTGTAACATCATTCCCATAAACATTTTTTTTTCCTATTTCTTTAAGAATCCTGCAGTTAAATAACTCTAAACAAACAAGATTATTCTGGTTAACAAAAATACCTCGTTAATCTAGAATTAGGAGTGGACTGGAAGCAGGTGACAATGCAGGACACTAAATCTAAAGGACAGGGTGAACCCCCCTGGGACTGTAACCCCCCGTGGCCTGAAGGGCAGCTCTGGGAGGCTGATGTGCAGAGTATTTTGACTCACTGGCAGCACTGCTTGCACCAAGATAATCAGGGGAAAAAAATAAACCAACATGTAGCCCTACAGCTGCTGCTTAATCCCTGTGGCCCACATAAAACATGGCATCCAATCGCCGTGCCAGGAACACCCACCCACCGCCACGGCACGCGGGGCCCGGCAAGAATTCCCAGGATAAATTCAGCCCGGGACAAGAGCCCAGTTCTGTGCCACCCTATTAGAGCTGTGCCCAACTGGCTCCCAGAGCTTGTTAAGCTTTGCATCACAGCTGACTTGGTGGGTGCTTTCATTCAGGCAGCAGCTCATCCTCTGACACGGCCACAAACACACAACGGGAGCACAAACACAACCTTTTCCTCACTCCCCAATTCTGACTATAATTTTCAAGTTACTGCATGTAAAAGTTTGCTTGCTATAGCTGAGGATTAAAAGGGGATAGTTAATGCTAAAAGATGTGCACCATTTCATTATACACAGGCTGATTATCAGCTGTCTCAGTATCTCAGGACAGAGAAATTAAAAATGCCTTTTTGTCACTTCAGCTCACTCACTGCTTACCCAGTGTTAGGAGAGAAGGTGGAGTCAAAGGTCAGCTTCAGGCCCCGTGCAAGCTGAACAGAAAAGAAATTCACTGGTTGGATTTCTAATTAGGGATTGGCATAAGTGAATTTGCAAACTGCATTTTTGGAGCCAAAGCTTACCTGATCTTCCAGAGTGATCTCAGTGCCTAGTGTGTTGTCAGTGTTCCACTTCTCTGTGAACATCAATCCATATTCCACCCATTTGTATTTTGTTTCCAAACTACCACTAACTTTGCTTGTTTCTGAGTTTGCTGAACCTGAGCTTGTAAATTCCTAGAAGGAAAAAACAAAAGATCACATATACAAAATACGTATTTTCCACTAATACACTCAGGTAAATACTTATATATCTAGAACATATTAGTCATTATAATTTGTTAAATATTAGTTCAGATAAATACAAAGGAACTTGCAAAGTTATATGTGAAAAATGGTAAAGGGAGAGAGTAAGGGATGCATATTTATTTTAAAAAGAAATATACAGTAAGCACAACGCTGTTGCAGTGTTTAGGATTTCAGTGTGTTTCCAAACTCACCAGTCCATTTTCAGATCTCGTTTTCAAGTCAAGCTTTATTAACCCAAAACCTAGAAGGTGAGCAAAAAAATGTGAATCATATATATGTTGATTTGAAAAGCACTTCTGATTTATTTCTTTAAAATCCCTTCTAAACCACCTGTGGACTACTGAAGAGCTAAACCCAGGGTACAGTTATCAAATCATGTGTTTTTATGAAGCAGCTTGTACTCATTTCAGATAGCACTTGACTCATAATCCTACTGACCTCAGCAATGTAAGTGGGACCAAATTAGGTAATAATGAATTTATTCATAGTGAGCAGCATTCTGTTCATAATGAAACTTCTGACAGCAGTGACCCTACTCATCGATACAAAGGAACAGCCAAAACACAACACACAATTTTCTCTCAAGACAGACAACAGTCCTATGGGGGACAGGAAGAATTTTGTCAAAAGAAAAGTAAGTTACCCTCCCTTTCCACACAGCAAAGGCAGTGTGAAGCTGTGATGGAAAACTCCGTGGATTCTAATGGAAATCATTGGAATACTTCAATCAGGTAGACAGCAAAAGATCAAACTCATTTTGGCTTTATTTACCATATCCCTTGGTGAAAACATCTCTGGCAGCTTTGCCCAGATCAGCATAAACAGGTGGAACGGCCATTTTCTGGAAGGGAAAAGTGAAGAAATCAAAAAAAGGAAATTACAGTGTACAGAAACTTACTCAATCCATTTAAGTAACGAGAAACTTTAGCCCGTTTCAGCCCCTTTTATTTTGTATCCCCCACTCAGCACTTCAACACAGCCTGAGGAAAGCAGCTCCAGCAAACAGTGTGATTTCAGTTTGCCAGCAGCAGCAATGATTTGCCACTGAGGGTGGGAAACAGGCTGCAGAACAAATATATACTGCAAGAAAAGGAACTGTCTATGCCTCCCCAAAGAGTTAACTGCTGTTCTCTTATCAGTGTAACTGCATGAATGAACAACTTCTGGGGTTTTTTAAACCCTTTTCTTGGAAACGTTTCTCCTGTTTCTCGTAATGGATCTGTGCATTCTGATGGAAAGCAGTAGGGCCCCAGCTCATTCACTCACAGAATGTAAGAACCAGGAGCATCTCCCATCAGGAGCATCTCTCGCCCTCTAATGCAGAACAGCAAATGGGGAACATTTATGGCAGCAAAATCAATAAATGGTCGTTCTTCTCCTTCAGTTTTCTTTGACTTTGCTGTCACTGTTAATGGGTTAAGATGCCTCCTTAGACATTGACCTTTAAGTGTTTTTCTGTGCATCATCTGAGAAAAAATGAGAAAAACTGAGCCTGCAGGGAGGCCACTCGGGCTGGGAGGGCAACCACAACCCCATTTCAGCAGCCAAAGGCGGAGTGGAGCTCTCTGCCAAGGCCCAGCCCAGGGGTGGGGACACGGCAGGGGCAGCTTTCTGAGCTGTGTTTGGTTTGTTAGGGATGCCCACAGTGCCACGGGGATCCACTTTCCCATCTTCAGCAGGCCCTGACATTCCTAGTTCACTGCTCTCCTGAAGGCATCCCATCTTCTCAGCCAATGGGAAAACTGTTCCACCATATACAGAGGAGAAAACAGGATCCTCAGAGAAACCAACCGACCAAATCTCCTTTTTCACCCAAGCACAGTAATTTCTACTCCCTCGTTCAAGCACAGTCATTTCTTCAAGGGAAACAAAAGTCAAGCAATCCGAAATGGTGTACACCTTCTGTCTTCACAGACAGGATTTCCTAATTTTAAAAAGCAAAGGAGATAAATCTTACTTAGGCAGCTAATCCTCTCCACACCAGATGTTGCACTAAAATTCCATTTTCCCAAACTTTTTGGCTATGCAGAATAAGCAGTTCACTACATATGCGTGCTAATACTTAAAACACTGCCTGGCAGTTCTTACTCCAGATTATTCACTGTTAGCAGAAAACTAGTCCTTTAAACCCCAAACAAAGCCACCAGAACACAGAGGTGCTTTAACAGTCTCCCTGGCTGCAGACTGGGATGCAGTTCTTGAGAACATCACCCCAGGAAGATCAGAGAGGGACCTGGAGCAGCCACTCAGTGCCTCAAGCACTCCAGGCAACAAGCTGTTGCCTGTTAAAGCAGGATATTGCTATTGCATAAGGAGGAATCCCTATCCTGGAGGGAACAAAACAGATCTGGTGGCTAAATAAAAGCAGTCTTCTCAGAAAATAAATAAAATTGGATACAAGGGCAAATACTATGATGTAGCTTCAGCTGCACAGACTACGTGGGTGCATGGCACCTCCTTCCAGTTATAGTTCAGTAGTAACGTGCAGCCCCAAATACATAAGCAGCTAAGGAGTTAAAATAAATTTTTTTTAGAAGGTAATTTAAAAAAAATATTATTCCAAAGCAGTTTTAGCTGCTTATATTGGACCTAAACTTTGGGGTTTTTGTGAAAACATGAAATTGAATGTCTATACACAAAACTAGCCTTCAAAAAGAGGGGGGAGGGAAGGGGAGGGAAAAAAAACCCCACAGGCACCAAAAAACCCGAAGTAAATAGTACCAGATTTTGTTGAGCAATTCCTCTGCTCCTCATACAAGTCACTAGAAGCAGATACAATGCCCTGCTTGGAGATCACAGCCCCGAGTCAGGCAGCACTCAGGAGAGGGTTGGCAGGAGTCACTAAGGGCTGTAAGTCTGCAGGAAATGCTCCTGCCCTGCCAGAGCAGCCCAGCACCGTGAGAACCCCCTGATGGTATTTAGTGCCATTTAGCATCATCAAAAATGAAAAATGTTACAAATCCCTCCACTTGAAAAGTCAAATAAGCATTGCTTCAAAAGATAATGGACTGCTCTGCCAGCTGCACCTTGGAATCTCCCAGATCCAATTTCATCAACAGTCCCTCGGAGTCGCTTAGTAAAATCAAAATATTTTCTTGCTAAATGAAGGCTGTGTGGTTGGATCTCCTCAGGTATGTTTTTCCCATATCCAAGCCAGTGAAGCCAAGCTTTGTTCCCTGATGCCTGCGTGTCCCTCCTGGACGTGGCCAGGCTGGCCCAGAACAGTGGGAGACACGGAGAGCTCCACTTAGACAATTACTATAATTAGGGGACAATGCTGAAAGCCAAATCCCTGCCGCTTGTAAGGCAAACCATGGAACACACACAGAGCAAGGTGTTTAAAGCTGCCGAGTGTGGGGCACACTCCGAGCTCTGTACCTGGTGCTTAACCTTGCTGTGGTCAGCGAGAACAAAACAAAAATAGTGACTCCCCTTTGCAGTGGCTAATCAGAAGCCTCTTGTTTAACAGATGGAAAACAAAACTGATTACATCCTGTGCGAGTGCAGGTTGTAAGACAAGCATGCTTAGCAGGGATTCAGACTCTTAAAGGATCAAGGAATGGCCGTGGCCGAGTGCCCTTGCTTTTCACCAGTGCGATCCCTGCACATTAACTCAGATTAGGTTGGGACTGAAATGAATTCATTGCTTTTATCCTTGTCCAACTGTGCAAATAGCTCAGCGTGACGAGGTACCTCGACTCCCCTGCAGAGCAGACCAAGTACACGATCTGTAACATGCTCTAAGTAGGAAAATATTTTGATTTTCTCGAGTAAGAAACACCACAGCACAAGTGATGAGTGAAGAAAACCTGAAGTGAGGAGTCAGCTCCAAGTGCTGCTGTAAGCACACCTCCAGATTTATAACAGCCACAGGGAGAAAACCAGGAGCTCCCCTTGGAGCTGCAGGACCCAAGAGCCAGGCCCAGGGAAGATTTCATTACAGCAGGCCGAATTTGAATATTTTCCAGTGTCACAGATGGCAAAGTTTTCACTCTGTGATGCAGTTCTGGGCAATTAAATCAAATTCAGTCCAACAAGCAGCAAACCCCCAGGGTGCCCTTGGCAAACGTAAGGACTGGCTGCAACCAAAGGAAAACTCAGCTCTGCTTGGTAACTCTTGTACGTGCCCAAGTTAAAGTTTCCCTGCACAGACTTATCAGCTTTGTGATATTTGCATGGGGGAAGGAGCAATCTAAAAATCCAGGATAAAAATAAAATTCATTATAAGAATAAAATTCCCACAAGGACAATGGAAGTCTGTCAGATTCAAGGCTAAGAAAATAAAAAGGTTGCATCTAACCCTACTGCAGCCACATTTTCTCCCAATAAGTTTGAACTCATGTTCCATTTCTCGATGGTAACAGTAGTTCTGAACATTCCATCTCCCTGTCTCCATGAGCAATATCCCTGGAAAGATGTGAACTGCAGAAAAGACACGTAACAGCTGCTGGGGACAGCTGGGAGGGACTGACAGCATTGGGTTAGAGACCAGGCACAGTCTGTCTGCAGGGGGAAAAATGCTCATGAGGGTCTCTTACCTCAAGATTAAAGAATATTAGTCAGTTATGTCCTTCATTAAAGGAAAAATTTGTCCTTGGAATGAAGCAACTTCTAAGTGCCTTCCTGGCCCTGCAGCCTGTGCAGTGCCATTTCCCAACCTGTTGTATCAACAGACCATGAAGGACGGTGCTTTTTGCTCTCAGACAGAACAGGGCCCAGCTCTCCCCACATCCCACAGCAGGCTGGAGTCACCAGCTCCACATGGCACCGGTGTCCCTGTCCCACCACCCGACATCCCAGTCTGCCGGGAGAGCTCGGCACGGGCTCCGCAGTTTGGGTTTTATCATCCAGATCCCAAAATCCCTTCAAGTCATGCCCACAGTCTGCTCCAGATCAGCTTCAGCAGCCTCACAGGGCAGAGATTTAAGCACACACTCACCCATAAACGCATGCACAGTCATGCTGAGGTCAAACATCAAGTTGGGCACATTCACGAGGCTTTTGAGAAGCACGTGGTTTGTAAATACTCTGCGTGATGAGACTCAATATTGAACAACACTTTTTGCCCCAACTTGCTACTGTGCCAACATCATATGCACCATTATGACTCAAAATTTAAGGCTTGGGAGTCCACAATTTCTTTTATGCCAGCATTATAAAGCCCTGCAGCCTCCCTGTGACACTCACAGGATCCCAGCCTTCCTGCTGCAGCTTCGCTTTGGAACTTCATGCACAAAGGAGCAGATTTAAAGCTTGGTTTATGCTCCATGTCTGTAGCCCAATAAACACAGGAGCATAAAGGAGATAAAACCCTTAAAAGCAAATGTAAATATTATTATTTAGGCTATACTAATTATGGAATTACAGAAAGAGACAGCCTGCTCTTAATTGTCTGGGTGTAAATTAAGAATTGCAATGTTATATGGCAACCCCTTATTAAACTGTCACATATAAGTATCAATTAAATGAAGCTGGGGGACGTTGCAGCCTGTTGTAGCTACTGTAGCTACTGAACTGCAAGGGAAGAACACAGGACCACACATCCTACATGTTAAATTAATTCATGTTAACTGTTTCTGTGAAATGCCTGCAGAGGAGGAGAGGAGCAGTGCTGCTGTCCCAGCCCTGTCCCACCCCCTGCGTTCAGGAAGGGACATGTCCCTCACTCACAGCCCTGCTGCAGGAACACCCAGTGCCAGATCAATGGGGGTGACTAATTAAAATGGAATTTTTGTCTTCCAGCACAATATAACAGCTCACACAGAAGAGGAGCACCCGCCACACCAGTGGTTGGGTTTTTCCCATCCTGCAGCAGATGCCAAGCTCAGGAGCGCCTGAGCTGCGTGTCCTGCCTGCATCCCAACACTGCCAGGGCTGGGGACATCCTCCTGCTGCTACAGCAACCAACAGGGATGTCCCCCACACCTTCACACCCCCAAACTCACCCCAAAATGTGGGCAGGAAGAAGAGGTGCAGGCTGTGGATCAACAGAAACCTTTGATGGAGAGTGCTGGGGGAAGGATTATTCCAGAATGTCAATTCAATAGTGCAAAAGCCCATTTTGGAAGGAATTTCAACAAAATTTCATAGGTGAAATGCCGTGAGACAGGTGATTATTCAACCATCCGCTGCATCCAACAAAACAAACTGCAACACACCTCTGATCCTCACTAAACCATCTGACAAACAAGCTGGGATCTGTTTCTGCTGGAATCGCTATAAATATTCCCCAGAGACACAACCCTGCCTTCTTGGTCACCAAGATGAGTCAGCCCCGCTTCATTTTCAGAAAATTTTGTTACTTTTTTTTTTTTTAATTTTTTGCAAATACCCGAAGCCTGAACGAGCCTTTTTTTTTTCCCCCCACCTCCAGCAAGAGTTGGGGGGAGGTGACGAGGGCTGTGACGAGGCAGAATGGAAGGCAGCCGCTGCTGCCGGAGGGGAACAACCGAACCCTCGGGATCCTTAAACTGGCATTATGCCCCCCCCCATCCAGCTGAAGAGCTACAGCCCGGGAACGAGCGGAATAAAACGGATAAAAAAAAGAAAAAAAGGAAAAAAAATAAAAAATCAGTCTGAGTGCTCTCGGCGCGGGGGTTCGGACGCGTTTGCCAAGCAGCACGGCGGACCCCGCAGGAGGAGGTGGGATGTCAGATGCGGCCACCGGCGACCTTTGCTCGCCAGGAACGAGAAGAACCATCCCCGCCTCACAGGGAGCGCCGGGCAGGACCCGCAACCCGCACCCCGCGGGGCATCCCCGCACCGCCAGGCCCGGCCTTATGTAAGGAAACAACCCTCACCGACCCGGAGCTTCGACCCGCTCCGGCTCCCGCACACACGAGCCGGGACATGGCGCCTCTCTCCGCCCGCACCACCCCGGGGAGCGGCCGGGACACCTTCCCACCCACCCACCCACCCTCCCTCAGCCCGGGCCGGCCCTACCTGCCCCCCGCCGCGGCCCCGCCGCGCTCCCCGCTCCGCCTCGGCCTCCTCCGGCCCCGCTGCCCCTGCCCGGCGCCTCCCCGGGCTCTGCGGCGGCCGCGGCTGCTGCGTGACGGCGGGCGGGACCCGCGGGGCGG
>NW_020884887.1:13978632-14041566 GCF_003945725.1 Corapipo altera | reverse complement strand
TTCTCCCCAAGCTTACTACACTGCACCCCAAATCCCACCTAACTCTGCTCCCAGCAAAGCAAGAAGAAGGGTTCTGTTGATTCATTCCTCAAGGTACTGAGGCAAGAGTGGTGAGAGAGCAGGAAAGGAGAGTTTGAGAGAAAGTCTGTGAGCAGGTGAGGCCGTGTGTGATGGCTGGTCATGTCCAAAGGAGCTGTCGGAGGAACAGGGGGCAGGGAGGCAGCAAATTGCCCCTGGTGGGGACTGTCTGCAGAGCGTGGAAATGTTCCCATGAATTAGGGAGTTGACATCTTTCCTAACTCCCCCTCCAGACACATGAATCAGCTCTCACAGCTCAGAGGGAACTGGGGCTGGGTCCAGAACTCCCCTGGTGACAAAAGGCCAAGCAGGGACTGCTCTGCTATCAGAGAGGAACAGAGCTGAAGCCAGGCTGCTCTCAGGATGAGATATAAACCCAGAACTGCACTGTTGGAGGCCCCTGGGGAGCTCAGAACATCACCCACGAGATAAACAGAAGAATCATCCCAGCCAGGAAATTCCTTCTGGTCCGGATAGTCACCCTTCTGCCCCCACCACCCAGGGGAGATTTGTCTTAGAAAAAGAATCATTGCTAAGAGTTCACATGCCACTCACAGGAACTCTTACTTTTTTTTTTCCCTTTTCTACAATTAATTCTTTCCCACTCTTTCTCCCTCACACAGTGAAAATGGGTGGCAAGAGGAAGCAGTTTCCTTGCTTGTGCTCTTGCCTGGCTCGTGCCTTTGCTTTCCCAAGAGCATTTCCCCAAAGGGCACTGCTCCCACAGCCATCACAGGTCTGTACCCCAAGCAGGTGACTGGTGCGTGCCCCAGCACAGCCCAGGAGCAAGGTCAGAGTCATCCTGCTCTCACACACTGAGCACACACACACACAGAGCACTCGTGAGCTTTGGTCAGGGTTCGAACTCAATAAACCCTGCAAGGGACTTAACGTTGAACTGAAGTATAAGTGAGGTGGCTCATGGAATTCAGGGAGATCTCAGGAGTTTCTTGGCGTTATGACAGGTTGGTAGAGGGGAAAGGGTTGTGTGTAGCCACACATCAACCTTGGAAATGCAGCTGTGGCAGCAAAGGCTGAAGGAATTGTGCCTGATACCAAATTCACGTTATGATAAAGTGCACAGGCTGCCACCAGGGTAGAAACCCACAAGAGGTGTCTTTCAAAACTGGAAAGCTCTCTAACCACAGTCATTTGTTGATCCAAGCACCCCTACAAGCGTGGCTTTCATAAGCAGAGCACGGGGTTGCAATCAGGGGGAACTGTTGGCTCTGGGCAGCCTCTCAGTTTTCCCTCTGGCAGCAGCTGGTGCCTTCCCTCTTTCCCTGCATCCTGGGGCCTGTTGGAGCCTGCCCTGGGCTGACTTCACTCACTGTCCCATGAAAAAATCCTAGTCCAGCAGAAACAGTGGGCAGATTTCTACCAGGGTGCATTGAACCTCCTCATCCAGGAGTCAGAGCAGCAAGGGAGGTGAGGGGGTTGCTGGTGCCCCTGGCAGGACTTCAGAGGTGAGCAGGGACACAGGACGTCCACCATCACCCCTTTGGCTCAGCCAAAGGGGTACATTTTCTCCCTCACCAGCAACTCTTCAACCTGCCCCTGTCAAAGTGCAGCCTCAGCTCTTTCTCTTCAGCGAAGGAAAATCTCCCCACAACGAGTGTGATTTGTAGAGCGCACCCAGCCTTGCTCCCTCCCCTCACATTGTCCTGCTGCTGCCCAAGCTTATCAGTTATATTCTTTTATTACCTCCAGCCATAAAAAACTTTTTATTGCATGCAGACATGCAGAAATTGCAGCCTGTTCCCTACAGCTTTTCTTTATCTCAGGAGATTTTCATACCACGATGGAGCAGTGGCAGGGGCAGGACACGAGATCCATCACAGCCAAACATTCTGCTGGCACCTGCAGCAGCACTTGAGCCCTCACCATTTTATTGCAAATATCCATTTTGCCCACGTGCTATATAACCTGCTTTTGACTTTTTTGGTTTTCCTCCTTCTGGGATTTCACCCCTGCAGTCTCTGCCTGAACCTTTTCACTTCACCAGCAAGAGCACAAAGAAACCAGCCCGGCCCCTGCCCTGCATTAACCCTTCCAGCCCTGCAGGCACCCACAGGGATCTCGAGGGCTCATTGGGGTATCATTAATTTTCACAGGCTGCCCCTGCAATAGGGGCTGAGAGCACAGAATCATAGAACCATGGAATTGTTTAGGTTGGAAAAAAACCCGAATATCATCAAGTCCAGCTGTAAACCCAGCACTGCCAAGTCCACCACTAAAGCACATCCCCAGGTGCCACGTCTTTTAAATCCCTCCAGGGGTGGATGCTGCAGGTGGGTTAAGAATGGGCAGAGCAAGAAAATGTTTAGTATCTGTGCACAGATAATTTTTCATTACTTTCTGGAATGTGCATCTACCAAAAGATGGCAGCAAATCTCCTCAGATGGAGCTGGGCAACAACGTCATCTGCTCTCCTGGGCTCTCTTTTTCAGACAGGCTATGAACTGTAGATTATCCTGGTGTGTGCCACATGAACTGGAGGATTTGTTCACAAGGGAGGAAATCTGTGCTTGTGACTTCAGTTTAGATTTTAGAAGCTCCTTCAACAGTGTAAGAAATCACCAAAATGCTCTAAATATCAGTTCCCTCTTTTATTTTGGAGATCTGTGATTTTTGGTAATGCCACATCTGAATTTATCGGGTTAAAATGGAATAGAAGGGAATAGGATAGTAATAGATTTGACTAATGATAATGCCATAAATGGTTTAGATATAGGGTCTGTGTAAATGTTCCTTGCCATCACAAGCTTTGGGTCTCGAGCACTTAGAGGAGCTTGCTAAACATCAGTTTGCTGGAAAAATGTGGAACTGCCCCATCCTTGATTACATAAATCTGTGTCAGCCAGAGGATTACTTTTAAGCTCAGTCCCGTATCAGTAATGGATATAGCCATGACCAAATTAACTGGGAATAAATCAAAGTCAGTAGGGCCACTGCAGGTACCAGTGACAGCAGATGATGGTCCCGGGGCTCCCACCAGCTCTGCCCTGTGCTCTGCTGGCAGGGCACAGCTTTACAAAGCAAAACACAAGACAAGTGCTTTGTACAGCAGTTAGTGGTGAGAAGGTGGGAGGCATGGGAGGATCAGCCCTTCTGCATTTCAAAGTGTGCTTCTGATTCAATTCCTTCCTAAAATGCAACCAGTAAATACTATTTTCATTAATCACTTTTGTATAGCTAATCTGTGCAAAACTGTCATTTCCTCCCAAAAGAATCTAGCTGCCTCAAATGAAGCTGTGTGAAAAAATTGCAGCTTGTGAATTCAACACGAACAGCTAGGTCTAATTCAACTGCAGTTTCATTCACATCACATAACATGTTTGAACAGCTGAAAAAGTCATTAGCCAGACATCCAAGATGTATCTGTTCGGTGGAGTTTGATTTGGCCCTCTTTAATAACAAAAATGGTTTCAGCTTGTTAACCTGCAAGGAATCCATTCATAATCAGTCAAGAACATGCTGATGGAATGATAAGCAAGGAAGCCTCACTGCTGGATGAGCAGCAGAACAGGCTCAGCTCAGAGAGGTCACTCATTGTTCCCATTCCCATTTCTCCTGTCCATCCCCCATCTGGAGTTTCCAGGCACTGCTCAGCTGATGCCTTAAAATCTGTATTATATATATATTTTAGTAGAACTCTTTTAGCAGCACTTTAGCTAAGTACATTTCTGTTATATTCCTGAAATGTTGTTTAAGATTTCTTGTCAAGAATTCCAATGGACAAAGATTGTAGCAAGATAAAGAACATTTTATCTGTATAAAATGTTCTTCGATTAAGACACAGCAGGAACATCTCTTGATATAAGAGAGTCTAAACTATCAGGGAAGACCTGGAATCCTTGAAAATGATCCCAGCAGTGGATGAAGACTTCCTTGGGAGGAAGATATGGAGTCTTGGGACCACCAACACAGTTCTGGGAGGTGTGCCTGTGGGAGGACCTGGGGGGTGGACAATTTTCGGGCTGGGTGTATCCCCATGAGGTAATAGTTAGATATTATAGTTAGATGATACTATAAGTTTGTGAAACCTGTGGGGGGGGGGGGTGTGAATATGTCATCTTTGTGCATCTAAGATGTCTTATTAAAGAGCTTTTTTTACCTTTCTATACTAACACTGTCCAAAGAATATTTTCTTTGATTTTAGGCAACACAGCTACTTAATCAAGATGTGGCCCCACAAAAGGTTGTGTTCTACCCTAGCCAGATAAACCAGCCCAGAGCCTGGCTTCCTCCATCTCAGGCTCAGTGCTTCATGATGCTGACAAAACCACCAGAGCTGGTGCAGAAGGAAAAAGATGTTATTGCTGGAATTCTGGGGATGGATGCTGATCATCCAGCATTTCTAGGCTTCTCTGCTGGCTGCACCCAGGGACCCTTCATCAACACAGCAGGGTGAGCTCTACCAGGAGAGTAAACCCCAGGCCAAAACACAGAAGAAAGGATTCTTTCAGTATTTCTACTGAAGTAGCCCCCAGCAGGGTGGCCAGCTGTGGGCATCCCTGCTCAGAGTGTGACACCAGCACTGTGCCACACCATCTGCAGTGGGCTTGGGCTTAGCAGGGCTGGGGCACGTGGGGTGTGAGAAGCCTAGAGAGGGCTGTATTGATTTTTGAGAAAGGCAAAAAGCAGCAAACAAAAGGGGAGGGCAATAAAAGCTGAGCTCCCCCAGCTTCTTTTGATCTCTGAGAATAACAAAGAGACTGACCTGACATTATTACTCCCCTCGCTCACTCCCTTTGGGTTATGTTTTTATTTACCCTGACCGACCATGATCAAAGCCCAGAGCCTCTCCATCACTGGATATTTTCCTTTTCCCTCTGAACAGAGGTTGCAAAGGCTGCAATGTTTCCCCTCACCCTGTCCTGGACCAGTGGTCTGCTTCAAACAGAGCTGTTTGCAGGAGCACCAGCTCCCGTGGGCTCAGGAACCTCATCTTCACACCCGGGGGCAAACGTGCCCCTCCCAGGCAGGGGAGAGGAAGGTGACACCCCCTCAGCCCGGGCTGCAGGCTGCCAAAACAGATGGCATGGCTTTTACAACCTGAATTGTTTGGGAAGAGGTGGGAATGTGATATGTCAGGTGAGGCTGGCTGGAGTGGGTGTCCCTTGAGGACAGAGCTGACAGTGACAGGGCAAGGGAGAACAGTTTTAAACTAAAAACAGAGAGATGTAGATTAACCATTAGGATGAAATTCCTCCCTGTGAGGGTGAAGAGGCCCTGGCACAGGTTGCCCAGAGAAGCTGTGGTTGCCCCATCCCTGGAAGTGTCCAAGGCCAGGTTGGACAGGGCTTGGAGCAACCTGGGCTGGTGGAAGGTGTCACTGCCCATGACAGGGGGTGAGAACAAGTTGAGCTTTAAGGTCCCTTCCAACCCAACCCATTGTATGATTCTGTGATATCAGTAACCACAGGGAAGTGGTGAGTGCCACTGAGGCCTCAGGTGTGCCATCATTGCAAGGAGCTGTACCTTCAGGCATCAAAGGGATCTTAGAATTACAGAACCATTTAGGCTGGAAAAGACCCTTAAGATCATCAAATCCAACCATTAATGCAGCAATTCCATGAAGTCTTCTTCAGGGAAGACGAGAAGCAACTGAAGTCATGCCCTCCTAGCATACCTTTTTTCTGCAGATGTTGAAGGATGTGGCAGCCCTCTTCACTTCTCAGAACAAAATCAAACCCAAGGTTTTCAGAAGCCACAGTATTTTCTAAATACATGATTATCTTGATTTGAAAGCAATGCTAGAGAAGCAGTGAAGATATGGTATGTCAGATATATAGGTGATAAATACATGCCAAGCAAAATGTTATTTGTAGGCTATTTAAATTCAGGAAGCATTGGTATTAATTTGGCAGATAAGTTTTCCACATTGTGGTTACAGAGATGCAAACATGATTATTAGCTATTATACAGTATGACACTTCTTTTGCTTCTCCAGAACCAGATTGATGAATAGAATTAGAAAAAACTCTATTCCTTGTGTAAGGGTCAAGCAGTGGAAGCTGCACTGATGGGCAGGAGGATTCAGGGGAGGAAGAAAAAAAAAGGAATGGTTCAGATCTATTTAAGTGATTATCTAATAAGGTCATGTTTAGGTTGCCAGACCAAATAATCCTGCAAATACAGATATGTAACACTGTTTGTTTGAAAAAACAAAACTGTGAACCTCTGTTCATCAGCTGCAGTATTCATTGTGTGCAGTTGAACCAAAGGCATGAGATCAAATCTAAATGTGGTGGGTTATGTTTGTGCATCTCAGCCATAAATGCAGCTGCACCTTCAGTACCCAATAAAACAGGACATGTAGGTTTAGGCTACAGATCTTAAAAATCCTTCAGGTAAAACTGACTGTATAGAGATCTTCTCCAAGGACTGTGACAACTTGTTTCTGCTGTTGCTGAGTGGATACAACTCTGATTAACACCAAAGGACATGGTGGAAACTGCCACTGGACTTGGGAAATAGAATAATTTTACCTATGTAGCATAATAAATAGGGCTCACTGAATTATTGGATGTCCTCAATAGGATAGGAAGGGTGTGCACAGGCTGTCTGCTGGAGTATATATTATCTGATATACAGCTTTTCCACTGGAGCTTCCTCTTCCCATGGCAGAAAGGGGCATCTTTGTCCAGGGAAGAACAGCCCATGCCAATGAGCTGCATTTTTCAGTTCCCTGCCCCTGCAGAGAAGCAAAGGGTCCTTCCCACCTCACTCAGGGTTTAGACTCATCCTTAGTGTTACACAGAAGTAGTCAGAGTTCTCCCCTCCATTCCACAACACATGAGTTTTCTTCTTCAAAAAACTCAAAATATTAGGACTGGCCAACAACTGACTGGCAAGAATAGGAGGGATGTGATGCCAGAAACTGGAGAGGAACGATGACATGGTCAGGAGCCTGCAAGAGAAAAGACCCTTCACAGCCCTTCAGGCAAGTCCTGGCATCAAATTAAAGATGGGCATCAGATGCACTTGTAATCCTACCCCTGGCAGGAACGGGAGGGCTGCTTAGCACAGACAAATTGCTGGTTGTAATAGAAGCTGGGGCTGCTCTGGGAAAGAGGGGTTGTTTTTCCTGGAAGATGAAAGAAGATAGCTCAGCTGTGGAGGATGTTCCTGAGGGGACACGGGTCCTGCTGCTGAGAACGTCTGTCACCACATCTGCTCCAGGCTCCTCAGAAAGGGGCTCTTTATGGTCCTTACAGTTCACACTTCCCAGCCAAGGATCTCAGGGAAGGTGCTGCCTGGGAGCTCTCCTCTCCAGCCTGCTTTACACTTACAGAAATGGCTAAAAGCCCTGAACAAGGCACCCAATAAACAGGATAATTCCTTGCAGTGGACGTGACAAAGGTCCCATAAAGCAGCAGATGTTAACACAAGCCCAGAGCTCTTTAGGAACACGTTTGTCACTGGGTTTCAGCTGCTTCAGGCCATACTTAGAGGTGTGTCACCCCTGCAGTGACAGCAGGGGGACAGACATCCCAGAGGAAGGGCACCAGCTGCTCAGGGCCACGTGGTGGGTCAGCCACCACCCTGTCCCCTGCCAGCACAGACCATTAGACCACTGTCATCCTGTATTTTTAGGATTTCGTCGTCAATTGGCAGTTATACAAAGACAGAATTCAAATTCATAAAATATGATAACAGCAATTATTTACAGAAGGAAAGAATTCATAAAATACAGTAAAAGACCATCTTGAAAATTTTGGGGGTTTTAATTCATTTTATGATGTTTCTTGGGTTTGTATTTCACTCTCCTGAAGGGTGGCAGAGTGACAGCTCTATCCTGAGCCATCCCTGGGATGCAGAGGGCAGGAACAGGGAGGTGGCAGAGCCCCACTGCATAACAGGACAGTATTTAACAGGGCTATAGGGCAGGTTTGGATGCATTAGATGCATCCTGCTGGCAGAAGCAGCCACAGAAGTATTTTAAAAATACAGCAGTGAGGGAAGAAACCTCCCTACCTGGCATATCCTCTGCTGGTCAGTCAAGAACAGCTCACATGTGCCATCTAGTGATGTGATATTTCAAATATTGGGAGTTCTCTGCACAGGACCAAAACTATTCTGAAATGTTTGAGAGTCCATAGCCACAAGGGTCACAGGCAGCCCTGTCTGACAGCCTCAGGTTGCTGGGACAGCCCCCTCTGTGCACAGGCTTAGGAGTGATATGAACCCAGAGCCAAAAAAAAACCCAAAACCAAACAAATCAAGTTTCCCAAATATAGTAGCAAGGCTTGAGTTCAAATCCATAAACTCCTTCATGCACACGCACAGAAAATACACCTGGCAAAAGAAGTATAACTAAATAGCTAAGAATTAAATAATAACTGCTCTATAACTAGATTAACTAATAACTTGGAACTCAATAGAACAGAAGGCACCAATGCTTAGATCCGAAGAAAACCCAAGATTTTAAAAACCATGTTAATTGAAGATGTCCTGGGACCACGATCCCAATGTGGAGCAGACGGGCAGATCAAAGCCCTGGGCTTGGGTAGGATTTATAAGGGCAAAGTAACAGAGGCAGCAAATAAAGGGCAGACATTTACCATTTTAATTACTGGAAGTGGGTTTGAAGGGCACTGACTGAAGGAGGATGTGGGAATAACCATTAAATTAAAAATGGAAATGCCTTGTACCAATTCACTTAGTGCTGCATTTGTCACTGGGATGGGGAACGAGGTGTGTGGAGTTTCCCACCTGGGCTGGGAAGGAGATGGGCCAGGAGAGGCCTCAGAGCCAAGAGCTTCTGCTGTGCCCACGGGTCAAGACCTTTCCATGCTGCTTTGGGGAGGGATGGAGAACCACAGCACTCAGTGCTAAGTGCTGGGGAAGAAGTGCTTCCCCAAGAGCTTATTAAAAATCAGTGGGGCTCACAGTGTGGTCCAGAGGGGCTCAGAGCAGAAAAAATGAGATGGAAGGTCAGGGCAGAGAGTGACCATCCAGGAGCACAGGCTCCAAGGGGTTCAAACCCAGCTGCCAGCTCGGGAGGTCTGGGGGTGTCACTCAGAGCAGGAACACCCCAGGGCCTGAGGGACTGACCAGGCTGCAGCCAAGGCTCTGCCAGTCCCAGAAACTCATTAAAGCTGTGACACAAGTGTTTGATGTCCAATCTGTCCAAACAAGTTTCCATATCTACCTATAACCTCTCTGTCTGTCGTGCTCCCATTTACCCTCCTTGATTGCAGGATATTTTCAACCCTTGTCAAGGCTTGAAAAACATCTCACACAGAATTGTGACATTCCAAAGAAATACCTTCTTAAAGCATGAGAGGCAGGGAGAGGAAGGGATCAGTGTCTGCCTTCACTACAGGCAGTACCCCATTGAAATCTGCTCTCTTCAGCCACCCCAAGGGCTTGGCTCTTGGGGACAGTGGATCTCAGGGATGTCACCTGACTTTTCTCTTTGCTGTTGCAAGTTCTGCAAGTTCTGTGCCAAGACCTTCCCTGGGATGTGGAAGGCACCCCAAGATCTTTCCCAAACTGTTTAATCCCCTGCTCCTTCAGCAATAAGATGAATGGTTCAGCTCACTTTCAACTCCCAAGAGATTGCCCTTTTCCCTGAAATAACTGCAGATTTTATCTCTCATTTCCCTATACACCTACTCCCATATTTCTTTAAGTTTATCCCTGAAAGCCCTGAGTTTTTCTTCCTCGCTTTTCATGGCCTGCAGCTTTTCTTTTAACATTAAGAGCATTGTTTCTGGCAAGACATTAAGGTGCTCATCAAATGCCAACATGAAAGCCATAAATACCCCATTTGCATTCATATTTTGATAGTCCCTCTATGTCTGCTGTGATGGTGTCTCTCTCTCTCTGGAAAGTCTGCCTGTCTCCAGCCTCTTGGCCCAGGCTGGGATCCCTCACCCAGGCTGAGATCACACCTTTTCTCTTCCATTGGAGGTTATTCCACCTGTGACACGTGTCCACTCAGGGCAGCAAGAGGGATATTGCTTGGCTTGGACTGAACCCTCTCTTCTTCACTTGCAAAAATCTCATCTCCTGGAAGAGATCCTGGAGGGTTTGTCAGCCTGCAAACTCAGAGCCAGTTTCTCTTTCATTTTGTGTGCTCCCATGAAATGGTGCTGCTGATTTCATTAGGTCTTGTCCCCTTTTAAATGAATTTCAGGACTTCAGCAAGAAGGTTTGAACTTTGGAGTGCAGGAATGGAATTAAGAGAAGCCATGAAAATGAGCAAAGCCCTCAAAAATTATGGCCAGCACCACATATCCTGCCAATTAACAGCTTCTTATGCAGGGAGGAAGCATCACTCAGCTTCAGCTTTCCCCCATCCCTTGGAGAGATTGGTTGTCATAGCTCTCCCTCAATGCATTCTTAGTAAATAGAGACTTGAGTTAAAGAAATGAATTCATTCCCATTTGAGGACCAGTAAGATTTGCACTGCTAGCTGCCCACATTTAATGAGTATCCCTGTAGCTACTCTAAGTTTAACCTCCTAATTCAGACATTACAAGTTAGAAATTCCTCAAAGAGTAAAATTCCCATTTATCACTTCCAAAGCCACAGATGGCATTTCCCAGGTTGTGAACTCCCCCTCCTTTGAGCCTGCAGAGTGCAGGGGAACGAGGGAGAAGAAAGACTAAATTAACTTCTCTTTTTTTCTTAATTTTACTGTGGAAAAGGCACTTTCTGAGACCGGTTTTGGAGATGGGTGCCAACACCAACCCTCACGCCCCAGCCTTCTCTGCAAGGTCTCCTGTTCACAGGCTCTCTCAGATCACCTGTGGTAGCAGCTTGGCCACGAACACGTGCCGTGCACAGACATTATTGTGAAACAGGTTGTGAACCCAGCACAGATCACACCCGTGGCATTACCATTTGGTTCTTTGAATCCAAGTTTAACCTAGTTTAGCTCTTTCCTTTAGTTCCTGTGACCTAAAGGAGCTCATCTGGAGCAGCTCAGCAGCTCGGGGGTTGTCCTGTTCCTCTCATGCCTTTACCCTTCCTGTCCAGCTTGAAGCCTCAAGCTCCGGGGGAGGCTTTTGAGCTCTGCCACATCTCCACTCTTCACACCTCTGCCCACACTCAGCCAGCACACAGCAGCCTTCAACCTGAGCCTATGCCATGAGCACAGCCCTGGCTGAGCCCGAGCAGCTGAAGGGCTGGGCAAGAGCCACACAAAAATTCCCCCAAACCTCCACGAGCCATGCAGGCAGCAGAGCAGAGGAGCCAAGGCGCAGGGCACTGCTCTGCTGGGAGCCTCTCACGCCCAAGTAGATCACAGGAGACAGAACAGAAGGTTTTCCCCTTGGTGAAAGAAGCACCGTGTGCTCTTTATGTGGGCAAGAAACGGGCAGTGGGGGTGGCTCTTGCAGCCCTGCCGTGCAAAGTCACACTCACGACCTTTTTCGGAAACGGTGTCATATGAAAACAAAGAGGCTCAAATCTTTCAGCTTTATGGAAAGGAGTTGGGAGTTTTTGGGGGGGTTGTTTTCTGTGGTTTTTTTTTTTTTTTTTAAGTCAGATTAAGAAAAAATAATTCATTTTAATGATGGTTGTTTAGTGGGTTTCCTCATCAAAGGCAGCAGCGTCTGTGCAGAGTTCCCTTAAAAATACCAGGTCTCTCCAGCCCCCAAATAATGTTGTTGCATTGGTGAAGCTTTTCCTCAGGCTAAGCCTGCCAGCCCTATCCACGTGAGCTGGGTGGCAGAGGCTTGGTGTGACTAAACTGGATCCAAACCCCTGTTCTGTGACAAAGCAGGCAGGGGACAGAGGAGGTCAAACAGCAGAGCTGGAGCACTGCCAGCCAGTACCCTTCCCATTGAAGTTGGTTGTTTTGGGGTTTTTTTGTGGGTCAGTCTGATGGTCCCACAAGATTTAAAGGCCCTTTTGTTCAGCCTCTCAGAAAAAAGTGACTTACTGGCAGATCTTCCCCAGATCTCCCACAGACTCACAAACATCCTCTAATATCTCTAAAATCAGGGAAATCAGTCATGAAGTCCTACTCCTTCACAGTATTAAAAAGGCAGCAACAAGAGTTTCTCCTTCCAACTCTATGCTGGTCTCAGCTATTAATGCTCTTATGAGCAGGAACAATGACAGGTTGAGCCAGGCTGGGATGGAGAGGGTTTGGGAGGATGGCACTGACAGCAGCACATCCCAGGCTGTGAGTACAGCACCATATGGAGGGCTCTCCAGAAGAGGGACACCAACAAGCTCTAACAAGGTGCCCCCATATTGCCCAGCAGCACCACAGTGTTACTTTTTTTTTTTTTCTTTCCTCTAATAAGACCAGAATTAATTCCACATCAACAGCCAGGCTACAGGCAGCTACTTCTGACACTGGTAAAAACCAACCTCGCAGTTCTTTGAACATTTGCTTGGCATCTTCCTGAAGCACTTGACCTACATCTTCCTCCTACTCTTCCTTTTGCTTCTGTATATTCAAATTAACTACTTAAAGGAGTTATCTGTTTTTCTGTGCTTAGCAGTAACACAAACTCTAATGATGTGGAGAAAAGCCTCGTGGAGCACTCAGGTGGTCAGCCCATGGCATCTGCCCCACACCTCGTTCGTAAAGCAAATCCCCCTCTCCCTTTAAGCTTGCTCATGGATTGCTGAGGCCCTTTTACAGTGCTCCAGTCAGACTGGAGATCTTAACTGAGACTTAAACAGTACATAGTCTCTGCAGGCTGTAGGAGCTAAGAAGCAGTTTCCATTCAATTTGATCCAGAAGTATTTAGGCAGAGCTGGACATACTGCAGTCTTTACAGAGTGGGGTTGTGTATCAGGCTACAGCTGCTTCACCTGACTCAAAACATGTGTGCTAACAGGAAGATGACAAGGGCTCCTTTTTTACCCCCTTAAAGTCTATATGTTACATCAGTCAGAGTACTCCTGGCTATGGCTACGTGGGCTTGAACCAAAACCAGAGCTCCCAAATCCAGCACTGCCAGAGTCTGTGTGCAGTGCTCAGCACATGTTCACAGCTCAGCCATGGTCACTGCACCCCCTGCTTCCTGCATGGGAAAGGTGTAGGTCCTGCTGGCTTTCTCTGATGCACCATGGGCTTCCTAACATGTGTAGAGAGCTCCCAGCTCACGGGATGGCTTCTGGTAAGACATTTGCTTTATTTCTACCAGCAGGGCACTTCCAAGGCCTGAGTAGTTCAGTTCAGTGTGTGTGACAGCGACAGAGCAAAGACCAACCTCAACTAGAGGAACTTGATCTTTGCATCTTCATCACAGGCAGAAGAACCACGTTTCATCCTGTCTCTGCCCTGGACACAGCCTGGCTCTGTGGTTCATTTCCAAGGATAGCCTCAAGTATCAGCCTCACCACCACCTCCTGGGCTGCCCCTTTGCCCCTCTATCCCAAATGTGCCCGGGAGGAGCAGGGCTGTGCAGCTCCCAGTGATGGATGTTGGAACAGAATCCCCCTCCAGCAGCAGCATCACAGGACACTGTCCATGGGATCTCCTGCCACTGCTCTTCTGCCAACCACTGCACATCAGGACAACACACAACTGCACCATGGCAAGACCTCCTTCCCACGTGCTCTGGGCAGCCAGGAGCCTGCTGGTGCTCACACTGGGGCCTGTCCAGTGCTGGTTTCTCCGTTACAAACAACCAGTTGGCACTAATGGTGTGCGTGGCCTTAAACAGCCTTTAAGTGTTCTAGGAGCATTTGGGCTAATTAGCAAAATCCACATCAGAAAGTGCAAGTTCCTGCTATTCCTCCAGTTTCATTATGAATACAAGATCAAGAGGTTAAGGACCAGTCTTTCAAAGGTGACCAGCACCTAAACACCTTGGCAGCCTGGCCCCAAGCAGTTTGCATGGGGCTGTGCAGCACCAGACCCAGAGCCAGCATCCCCTTGGAAAGACATTTGCTGCAAATTCTGGGTTTGTTCTTGCAGACACAAACCTCCCATGCCTTCAGTAGCAGCCCTGTTTGCTGATACACAGAGAAGTGACCTTAGCAGGTGCCAGAACAGGGTCACAGAGCCTAAGAAAATCAGATTTGATCTTCTGAATACACCTGAGGAGTCCAACCCATTTCCACTGCTCACTTTGAACTTCGAAGCTCAGCCAGGGCCGGGGGACAGGATTTAGAAAAAGAAGGGTATGATCTTTTCAGTTATTTCTCCCAAGCTACTTCCACGAGATGGAAACACAGGATACCACAAAAGCCATTAAGAGCCCTTACGTACGGCGGGAGAGCTGTTCCCATGAGAAGATCGTAGGTGTGCACATTGCTTGGCCCAGACACGTCTTCTGGGTCAAGCAGTGGATGTCATTCCCTGTCCAGTAAAGGTTTCCCATATTCCCACTGGCCTTCAGCTCTGTGCATGACAATTCTTGCCTATCCCACCCACTGACCCCCTCTGGAGAACAGGTAAATCTTTGCCCCCAGCACAGAGTGATGCTGTTGGACCCTCCTCCTGTGCACAGAAGGGGCAGAGGGGAATTTGTGCAGCTCTTTTTGCAGACAGAAGCAGGAGGCTGGAGTTAGCCAAGCAGGTACTTTGCTATGCCAAGAACATTTTCATGTGAAAATGTTTCGTGGTCATGTTAGTTTGAACTCCAAGCACAGTGCAAGGGATGTGTTGTGCCAGGGTGGTGATGATCTCCTTGCCAGGTGACTTGTTATTCAGGGTCTTGGAGAGAAGAGCAAAGTTACCCACTATTTCCCAAAGGAAAATATAAAAGTGCCATTTTATTTTGCTATTTCAATGTTCTTTTTTTCAAGAGAGATGCATTTGGAAATGCAGACCCCTCGGAGTTCTCTTTATACTTTGCAATTTGCCCTTTTCTGAAAGGATTTTGGATCTGTTTCCCAGCAAAACAGATCAGCTTCCTTGGCCATCTCGATCACCTCCAGAGCATGGGAGCTTCCATGGCTGCTGGTACAGAATCAGCATCCCTTGTAGGTTCTTCCAGAGATCCTGACACCTGTGGGATTACATGTTCAGTGGCCACACAACCAGTTTGATCCTCTTTTGATCAGTTTGATGTGCTTATTAAAGCTTGGAAGTGCAGCTGAACGCTGGATAAAGCACAGGAGTGGACATTGTTGTCATTTTAAGTCATTTTTCTAATGGAAGATTCTTTCACAGGTATCCTTAAAAATGACATTTAGGTAATTCGCAGTAAGACCTCTATAAATCCCCTGATTACTTGCTCCTGGCTGACTTTCTCACTCTCAATAATTATCGTGGTTTGCCTGTCTCCCAGCAGAACCTTTCTGACTTTCCTAATTAAAATTCCTTTGTGGGCATCATCTAAGAACTCGTAATCCAAAAAAACTCAAGCCATTGCACAAACCAGATCCAGCTCATACCTAATGTAAGCCCATGGCAGTGGAGTCAACAGTTACACCCAAAACCAAAGAACCAAAGCCTGTGAAGAGCTCCTGGGCTCCTCCAGCCTGCCTTTCTCCCACTGGGATTGCTCTCCACCAAACCTTCCCGAGGTTTATAGCGAGGTAGTTTTCAAGGGACTAACCTGGGCTTTAAAGATCTCATTTTTGAGGCCACATCCTGATACTTCACCTGCATTTTGCTTCTCCCCAACCTTAGCTGCCACTCCACACACTGCACGAGTGAATGGTGGCATCTCCAACGCTGAGTCCCACAGGAATCACAAGCCAGGACCACCTCAAGCATCTCTAGGCTAAGCTTGCCACGTTTTGCTGGTTTAACCTTTATTCTCCAACACCCCAAGTATTTTTACCCTTCTCACAAGTCTTAATTAGCCAAGGAAAAGCTCCAAACCCCAGTGATGCCCAAACCTGAGCACAGCCACTGAGGAGCATCATGTGGTGGTGGGTAATACCATGAAAATGCCCATTTGTCTGGATACCCGAGATTCATTCCAAAATCATGCCTAACATGGAAGCTAACACACCACCCCAATGCCAATTAATAGCTTCAAAGGCAGCAGCACAGACTAGTACTGTAGACAGATAATATCAGACATCCCTATATTAAAGCAAACACAAATTATTTAATTTCGTTTCAGATTCACCTGGAAAATTCTGGCTCTGCCATTTCTTGTGCCAGTCCCCCCCGTGTCATGGGAATGGCATCAGCTGTGTTCACACATCCTCGTTCCATCCTAGATACCATTGCTGCCCATTGGGGAACCTGGGCTGGTGGCACCACACCTTGGCCAACAGTCAAGGCCATCCCTGCAACATATTCTAACAGCAGTTCCTGCCTTTATTAAGGTGAAAATAACACTCTTGGGGTAAAGTCAATGATTAACTTCAGATATTAAAAACCCCAAACCAGTCTTTCACCCAAGTTACAATGGGGTTCTCATCTGATTTTGGATTAATAAAATGAGCATCAAAGAAGTTTAAAGTGATCTGGGCTGTGCAGTAACGTTGCAAGGTATTTTCTGGTTCAATCCATTTTTAACAAGGCATTTTATTTTTCAGTTTAGGAGCGTTTTAGTAGCTCTCAGAGAGTTTTAACTAGCTTGTTTCGTGGAATAACATGTTGCAACATATGCTGGTTGCCTGGTGGATGACGGGCAGTCTGTACTGACTAATCCATGTGGGTCCTGTTGGAGAAACCACTCAGGTCAGTGGGAATTGTCCAAACTGAAACCAGCTGTTTGTGCAAGCTTTTATATGGGCCTGGCCCATTTCAAGATTTAGCTCGCATTTGCTCTCCCTGCTGTCAGAAGATCCCGTCTTCCCAACTCCTTGTGTTTCTGGATCTTTCTGTTTGGTGAACAAAACATCCAGGGAGCCTCTCCCAGCCCTGTTCCAGCCAGTGTGCCATGAGGAGCTACACAGGATGATGAGGGTCAGTGCTGGAGTCCCACATGAGGTCCTGCACCAGAGAGATTGTGTGGAAAGGTATAGTGCAGTTAAAAGAGAATATCTGCATAATGCATATTTACCTTTAATTGCCAAGAGTAAATTCCAGGAATGCTTTTAGGTGCCTTTTCCAAGGTTTCTGGCTTGAGTTCTTTACAAAGTATCTGTAGGCCTTTCAACACAATCTTGTGCATCTGGTTTCATTCATTAAAGAGTTTGCTTCCTCATATGATAAAAACAAATCTGGCAGTTGACGTATCTGTGCAGAGCAAGAGCAGTGCCAAGGCTATTGCAGTTTGAGGCTGGATCTAGACCTCACAAAGCACTCCACAAGCTTTTCTCCTCTTTCTCAGCTAAGAATTCGTTGCAGCAGCCATAGCAGTGCCTCCAGGATGCAAAATCTGAGAGGAAAGTGCAAATCCATGAGAAACTCCAGTGGGATGCAGGCAGAGGGGTGATAACTCCATAAACTCATGGATCAGCTATTCAGCTCCTCAGTGCCAAAACACTGGTTGTAAGAAAGCTTCGTGCCATGGGGATGAAAACAGAGCTATAAAAACATTACAAGGCTGTATATAAAGTGCTGCAAAAACATGGAGTTTTGTTTGTACTGTCTCCTGATGCACCCTGTAGAATTCTGGGGGATTGAATGAGCCTTACTCATGCAATGGTTGTAACACCAGCAGAATCTTTGTACCTGTATTAAACTCTACAATTCCCTCCAACACTTGGATGCCAGAGGGACTCCTGGGGGTTGCAGTGTTTGTTAGGAGTGGCTAAAGTCTCTGTCTTTAGCTACAGGGGCTCACTTGGAATGAACCTCACCATTGGACAGTCAGCACAAGGGCTGCATTTCACTATTATTGTGACTTTGGCAAAACAGCAAATTTCACTCTGACAGGAGTAAAACCAACAGCTAAAGGTATGTACAACACATCACCTAGACCAGCCCATGGAAGAACTGAATTGGTATTTCCATCACTAACCTGATGTCTTCCCATCCGTTTCAGAGCCATTGCACTGGTTTTGTCCAAATATTTTGGTTAGAGTTTTTAGCAGACCCTCAAGGAATTACTCAGCCTTATCCCTTGGACTCATTCTAGAAAGGGTGGGTAAGGGGAATATTTCCATTATGGGGACCTTGCTCCATTAAGACCCCACAAAATGCCAAACCTAAGTGTAAAAGCCACCACTGGGAATAGTCACCAAGACAACAAATTGTGATCCTATATTTCAGAAGAAGAGCAAAGTGCACATTCTGCAGCTCATCAAGTTGAACTTTATAGCAGACACTGACACCTAGAAATACCTGCTCCTGAAGAGGGAGCAGAAGCACATTGTGCAACACATCCACCCAGTGGGAAACAACGTGGATTTACAGTCCAGAGACACCCATAAATTGCTCAGAAATAAATCACTCCCAGAATTGATTTAGTGGCCAGTGTGGAATAAGGAACACCCCACAAATAAGTGTTAGGACCTGAGTTAGGCTCTTGCCTGTGCCCCCTCCTAGAGATGGAGGAGAGAGCACATTGTGGATCTGCTGGCCAGGGCAGCATCACCACAGCACAGGGCATGCTGGACCACTTCCCTGCAGCAAGAACAACCAGACGAGACAGCTGCCCATTTCCAGACAGGCTGAGGTGTCAGCACAGACATGCCCCAGCCCTGCAGGGCTGTGCCCAGTCTTGCAGCAGCCTGGGTGGTGATCCTGCCCAGGACTGCAGCCCACTGCCTTTCCTCCCTCCTCTCCTTTTTAATTTCCCAGTAAATTGCTGGGAAGTCTTTAAAATAGATCAAGTCCATGCAGATTATTTTTAAACAAACATTTGGCAAAAAGGTGGACTGCAGCTTAATTGATGGGCCAGGATTTGGTCAGTATGAAACCCTATCTCCAAGTGTTGGGAGAAAACAGTCTTTTTTTTTTTTTCCCTTCATTTCACAAGCACTGTGTCAAGAAAGCTTTCTAAAATCAAAGAGTAGTTTGATTTGGAAGAGACCTTTAAAGATTTTCTAGTCCAACTCCCCTGCCATAGGCAGGCATACCTTGCAGGTTGCTCTAAGCCCCATCCAACCTGGCCTTGTGGGTGCCCCATCCTTCCAGGGTTGCCTTCTCTTGACAACCTGTGCCAGGGCCTCCCCACCCTCACAGGGAAGAATTTCTTCCCAACATCCCATCTAACCCTGCCTTCTGGCAGTGGGAAGCCATTCCCCCTTGTCCTGTCACTCCAGGCCCTTGTCCAAAGTCCCTCTCCAGCTCTCCTGGAGCTCTGCCAGTCCCAAAAAGCAGCCCCTTATAACTCTCAGCTGCCAGCTGAAAGCATGTCATGGCAAAACACATCTCTTAACACATCTTTTGACAGAAGGGTTTGTTACATGAACTCCAAAGCACATGAAAATGTTTTGCCTCCACAGATCTCAGCAGGAGTTGCCTTATTTTTGTTTCCACATCATAAAATTCTGCCAATTATTTTTAAACCGAAAATGAGCCCAATTAGGAGAATGAGAAAGGAGGAACCCAAAGACTGACACACTTGGGTTTGACCCACGCTGTCAGAACTTGCATTTAATGGTTGAGGTCCATGACCCATCGGTGCAAGTCCTGACCGAGCCCTTCCTGCTCCAGCTCTCCAGGAGATGTACCCTGGCTCTGTGGCAATAAGATCTCAACTGAAACCAAGCCAAAGCCCCAAACCTCCTTTCACAAAAGATATAAAACCAGATTCTACAGAACATCTGTGTAAGATATTATACCCCCCCCCCTTCACTTTGCTGTTCTCGTGGGGCATGAAGGCGAAATTTATGTCTTTGGTTTTTTATATGTGGATTTAAGACACATCAATGGGAAGAATCACATGCTCAGAAGCAAGTATCAGAGCAGGTGTCCAGTTCCTCTTTTGGACAAAGTCAGCAGAGGAAGTAAGTGGATTTTTCCCTGTGCACTGGCCATGGTTTCTTACACTGGGTGTAAAGGGTGGCTGAGGAGAGAGATCAAAGCCCGACACATTATACAGAGACATTAGCTGAAGGTTTACCAGACCTGTCATGAGATGCAAACCCAAGTTCCTGTGGTCACTGAAGACCTTATAACCTCTCACAGGAGCTGACCACAACATCCTGGTCAAATACCAATCAGTTAATTACATTTTGGCTTGAAGTATCCACTGCTGTGGATCCGACCAAGGGAACCTCTCCTGCCGGGTCCAGAGAGCCCCACCAACCCTCTCTGCACTTGGCTTTCAGGGAGGAACAGTGCAAGCTGCTGGACTTTAGCTGATTAGCAGATATTTAGGTATTTAAGGCAACCTGTATGTAGCTTTGGACCCCACAGGAACAAAGATGCAACGGAGGATGAACACTCCCCTTCTGTGCCATTATACCCACAGGGCTGGGGATCATTCCTGTGGATAAACTGACCTCCATGTACTGCTTTTAAATCAGGACTGAGCTCACCAAATGTTTTGACTGGCAATACTCCAGAAGCAGGTTACCTGAATACAGTCACTTTCTCTTTTTTTGAAGTGTATCAATTAAGGGGAAATGAACGGCAAGTTCTTCCTTTGAAGCTGAGATTTCAAGGTGAATAAATATGAACGTGCCATCAGTGCTGTTAAGACACACATTCCTCCCAAACACCGTGGCTGCATAATAAGAAAGGCCATTTTCAGTGTCCCTGCCCAAGCACAGGTCTTGTCCCCTCCCCAGATGGACACACAGCACCGTTCCCAGGGGAGAGGAGGTAACAGCCAACAGCTTTACCACTGATTTCCACCAGGTTGTACTTCCACCTCACACGGTGCAAAGTCTCAGCATTAACACCACAACAGAAAGTCAGTTGACATCCAAACTTTTCCTGTATTTGCACACATCCCAGTCTGGCTGAAGAGAAATTCATGCATATTCTGGGAAGAACTAGCATTTAGTGTTTGGGGCCATCCTTAAGACAAACTCCCAGCAGCTTATCCAACCCTGGCCCCAGGGAGACACCAGTAACACTATGAAAGGTCTTCACAGAATCATTTACCCTCCTCACTAACAATTTTATTTATTTATTTCCTTCCACCCCCATTAAAAATATGCTCATGCCAGAATGAACAGCTGCTCCATAGAAAGATGTGTGCTACTATGCTCATTTTTAATAAAAGAAACAAATAAAACACAGGTTCCAGCTCTTGCCCCTCTAAATCATAAATACAATATAGATTAAATTCCTAAAAGCTCAGCTCTTATAACTTCACTCAATTTTTGACCAGAGCTCACACAATTCTTACAGTAGTTTGTATCAAATGATCATAGAAGGAGCTGGGAGATGTCTCTAAGGAAAGTATTTGCTGCTTCACTGTGCTTCATTAGTTCCAAGCCCCAGCCAGGAGTAAGAACAAATTTTAAAAAAAAGACTGAAGAAAAAAAATACAAAAGAGCCCTACCAGTTAGCTTAATTGGTTTAAAAGCAGTCATTTTCATTTTCTGTTCTTTGTAAGGGTTATGCTTCTGTGTTTTCAGATGTGGTTACCTTCATTTTTCTTAACCCAGTTCCCTGTTTGCTCTCCCCTGCTCACAGGGCACTTGTGAACTGGAGAGGCAGAGGGATAGGGAAAGATAAATTAAATCCTTTCAATTTAAAAATAAGAAACTGGAAAACCACATGAAGTTTAGCTCAGTGCCATGGATGAGGCAGGAGCAGTGGCAGCATTTGAGGCTGCAGGGCTGTTCTAAGCTGAGCCAGGGCAGCACACGGGCCCCTCCATGGCAGGATGAGGCTCTCCCCAAGGTGACCCAACCACATCACCTTTGCCTTCCTAAAGCCAAGAGCTTTGTCCTTCAGCTGTACAGGTGCTGGGAGTAGGAGAAGTTACAGAGTGAGGCCCAAGTGCCACCCCGTTTTCTGAAGGTCTCTCCTACACTGAGCTACGCACCCAAGGGTGCAGGTCCAGGGCTGCTGCACAGCAGGGGTGGCTGGGGGGTCTGCTGAGGCTGCCAGCTAAACCAGACTGTGTTAAAGGGTCCAGTTTTGCCTTTTTCCTCACTGCTTTTATGACTCCTTCCTCTCTTAAGCAAGGAAGAGAGTGCCTTGCAAGCAGTTCAGCTCTGCGGGGCTTTACACCGTGTCCATGGGAGAGGCAGAGCCAGGTGGCTCCACCAGCTCAGGCTTTGCTTTCATGACACAGCTGACGGGTGGGTTCCTTGCTGATGCACATGCTGTGGGCCACCAGTGACTTGCAACCAAGAAAAACTCAAACCAAAGCTGCACAGGAGGAAGAAATGCCCAAAAGTTGCATTGTGTAAAGTGAGCGGGTGCATAGCACTGAAAATCATTTCTGAGAAACCCACAGTGCCAGGCAGAGTGCCACAACCCTCCTCCTGCCCAGTGTGCCTTCTCAGCCCCAGCAAGGGGAAATTCCTGCTGTCAGTAACAGGTCCATGGTTTGCTTTTCTGCATGGAAACAACCCCTGTAAAACCAAGGCACCTGTAAAATCAAGTGGTGTCACTGTCCAGCTCCTTCAGGGGAGCAGCTGTGAACACATCACCCACCCCTGGGACACCACAGAAACCCACTGAGGGCTTCAAGGACACAGCACAGGGGGGAAATCCAGGGTAAACACTCAGTATTGTTCATCTCAAATTTTTTAACACTAGGCAGAAAAATGAGAGCTGAGCTTTGATCCTGACAAGTGACTGTTTCACACTGGAGGGGATGGCACAGAGACCTGAGCAGCAAGTGGGGGGTTTCTTCACTCCACATTTCCTTTATAAACCGAATCAAAACACTAAATAACATAATCACAGCTCTATGATTAATGCACACACCCCCACACCCATCCACTGTTACTGCCAGTGATTATTTTATCTAGTCACAACTCACAACATTCCCACTGAGCGTTCAAGAGCACAAAACTCTCCCCCGAGCTTTTCCTCCTGCACTCAAACACCTTTAAACACAACCCTCCAGTCTTCCAGAGCCCTTACCGTGGAAATCCTCCACGTTCAACCAGGCTGAGCTGCTCCTCGACAGGAGCAGAGGCAAAATCTGCCGGATAAAGCTGCCATCCCACCTGAAGGCTTTTGAACTTGCAAATTGGTAAAGCCACAATGATAAGGGGGTGAAATGAGTGACCAGAGGGCAAACCCCGCGGGAGGATAACGCGGCAGCTGCCCCTGCAAACCGAGAGTGAGGTGCCACTAGATGGTGACAGTGCTCACAGAAATTCAACCACCCAGGAAAGAACCCACTGCCAGCACCAGGGCACCGTGAACACGAGTTGGAAATGAATGGTTAGTGCTTCTTGTTTGCAAGGAATGAGGATTTATGCCATCGGTGCCATGGCCAAGAGCACCAGGAGGTGTTGGTTTAGTGATAAATAGAAAAGTGAGTGAATTCACCTGTTTGGTGTAAGCGTGAAATGAGCTTTTTCTACATCATCATACAAGTAGACAAACTGTTTTTGCCTGCTCCCCTGCACCTCCAGCACTCTCAGACTGGGATTAAGTGTAATCTGGACTGAGGAATTCACCTATCATTCCCAAATGGAGCTGATCATCTTCCATGGGGTGACTTCAGTTGCTTTGCCCCTTGTCCCAGCACAGGAGGAGCCCGTGCTGGTGACCTGCCCAGGCACTGCCCTTGTGCTGCTTTTCCAACACTTTTCTGTTACGAGTTCTTGCTTTACAGCACATTCAAAGTAACACCTCTAACAGCATTTTCCCAGTCCACTAAATAATTTTGGATTCAGTAAAAATGGGTGGTTGTAGATAATCCATAAAATCTATAAGCACTGGTAAGCAGGAACTTGATTGTACCTTGGTTTGTTTCCTGTGCAAATGCTCGTGTAAGGGATATTTTATACCTGCAAAAGGCTCCTCCATCACTTTCCTGAAGTCAGAGTTGTGTGAAAACAAACTATTTCATCTGCAGGTGTGACACATCATAAAATACTGGATTTGTCTTTCATTTTTTATTAATCCTCTAAATGATGCACTCACGGAAACTTAAATTTTTCAATAAATGGGTGGCAGAGGAGAAACGTTTTCCTGGCACTTAATTATCTTTGTCATCTCTGATGAAACGAAATCAAGAGCTCATTTACAGTTGGCTGGTTATCTTGTTACTGTAGCACTCCCATCCAAAACACAGCTAAAACAGGAGAGGGGGCCCAACTTGAAAAAACCCTGCAATACCCAGATTCTTAGAAAATCCATGTGCATGTTGTGACCTGCTGTTTATTAGACTTGTGCTGAGCAGCACTGAGCAAAGCTACAGTGATCCCACAGCAGACAACAAATCCACTATTTTTTGTTCTGTTAAATAAATCCACAGCGTGCTGGGAAGAGGGGGATGTCTGGAAAGGACGGAGGTCTCACAGAAACTGAGATGAGATTTGCAAAAGTACGGGAAAAATAATGTTTTTTCACAGATGGAAAGATAAAAAAACCCTGTGGGTAATTCTGAAAAATGAAGGTTATTGACATGTAATTTATACCTGACTTTGGGCTTTGTTTAGCTCTTTGTTAACCCAGGAAACACGTTGCCCTTCTCTGGACAACCCCAGTGTTGAACTTGATCTTAAAGGTCTTTTCCAACCTTAACCATCCTGTGATTCTACAAGTGACTTTCTTGTAAGTCAGGGGCCCAACTGCCCAAAGAAAAAACATTTACAAAACTACAATTTAAGTGTCTAGAAAGGAAAAGAGATCTTCTCTGACTTGGCAAACAGCTGGTAAGTGTGTCTGCAGAGCATCTGCACCATCCCTTCATGAGTGATGCTCAAACACCATTGCCCAGCCTCCACTGTGTTTTGTCAAGCCAAATTCTCACATGGGAACATGCACACACATATATCACAGCACAAACTGAGATATTCCCATTGCAAATCCCCTTTGCTTAATGATAGGACCAATTTTACTCATTTATAAACAAAGCCTCCTCTCTTTATTCAAAAATCACTCATTTCTAAATGGAAAAAAAAAAAGGTAGTGAATTTTTAAAATCAGGTTTCAATTTTACAGTGAATGTGAACTACCCAGTTCTGTCTGTTTTCACTTTTATTAGACATGGCATTAATTAGCACAGCTCTTCTCTTACCCAGGGCAGTAAGTGACTGGAAAATCAAGGTCTCACCTCTTCCAAGGCCATATAACCCCTGAGAGCAGACACTGCCAATGCCCCAGTTCAGCACTGGGTTCCCTCCCTGGGAACAGCCACCAAGGGGACACCTGACACAGGTGGGTCCCTGGGAAGGGGTAGAGGGTGCTCCAAGGGAGTCCCTGAGGATGGAGAGTGTCCTCAGCTGCCAACAGTTCCTCTGGTGGAACACAGACCCGGGTGTGATGGGATGGCTATGGAAAAAATGCTGTGCTAGAAGGTGCAAATAAAAAGTATTCCTTTTCAAAGCAATGCTCTGGCTTTTTCTCAGCTGTTTTTTGTGAAAACCAGAGATCAAAAGTCCAATCGTGTGTGGAGCCACCTTGGAAACAAAGGCAGCGAAGAAATTCAGACAGAAAAGCAAATTGCTTTCTGTTCCCATCATGGGGCCTTGCTGGGGGAGGTGGGGGGTTCCCAGCTATAATATTTCTTTTGTGTTCCCCAGTTGGTGCCAGCCACGGTGCCACAGGCTGGGAGCCAAGAGCCAACATGATCCCAAACCATGGGATTCTCCAAGTCACCCCTGACTTGACAAATCACCTGATTGCTGGAGGTGACACCCCAGCTTGTCCTCTGTCACAGCAAACATTGCAGTGGCTCTAAAACCTGATGGGAAAATACCATTGGTACTAATTTACAGGTGGGTAATCAGTGCTGGGGGCCAAGCCTGCATCACCCTCCTTGGGGAAGCCGGGGTGGGAAGGAGCTGGTGTCCCCAGGGGGGCAGCCAAGCCTGGGGCCAAGCAAGCACCTCATGGAGGCAACCAGGGGCTTGGGGGAAACACCTTCAGTCTTGCAAGATTAAAGGCAGGGTGTCAGCCAGAGCAAGCAGGTGCTCTGAGCATCTGCAGCCCCTGGCCTGGTGCCCCGGGCTCCCCCAGCCCCAGAGCCCGCGGGGTTGGGGGGAGGCAGCGCTGGGAGGGCTGGGGCTGTGCAGCCCAGAACAGCTGAGGTGCTTGAAAACAAACTGCCTGTGGTTAGTTGGATGGAAAATACGCAAGAATGTTCCCTTCCCCTGTGCACACTCGCCCTGAGCCCGTTCCACAGCCAGGGCTGAGCTGCTCCCACGACGCTGGGTCCCCGTCACCAGCCCGTGAGCAAAGATTGTGTGGCTTTTATTCCAACTATCCATCCACATTGCCTACATCATGGCACACTCCAAACCTTGCTGCAGGACCACCTGGGTGCCGAGCAGCCGTAGGAGAAGCCTTGTTCCCACGTCAGTGAGTGCAAACACATCTCTGTTTTGGAGAAAACTGCTTTCCGTGGTGGCCCAGGCTCACCCGCCACAACAAGAGGGCTTCAATATTACACCCAGTGGCACCACGATGACAATACTTTTCCAGGCTTATGAAAACCAAAAATCATTGAAATATTGCATCATATAAACAACCTGATTCTCAAGCGTGGGCTCATTTATTCCATCCCAAACCAGACGCTCAGAGGAAGATGACAAACCAAAGGAAAGAGACCACCAAACAAATGTTTTCTACAGGCAGAGAGTTTATCTAACCTTCACTGAAATAATCTGCTGTATCCCAGCAATGAATGCTGCAAACTGTCAATGATTTCCATGTTTCCCCGACTTTCTGGCATGCATATGGAAGTATGTTGCTATAAAACATAATCAAGAATTTCAGACTAATTAAAGGGATTTTATCTGGTTAAAATCATATCTTTTTTTTTTTTTGTTAACAGACATCTCCTTGCCGTGTGTTCCAAACAGCATCTTAGATTATTAAAGTTTTACAAAGCTAATTTACATCACGCTGTTTGTTGTCTTCTGTGTATTTTTGCATGTCTCCCTGTACAGTCTAGTCAGCCCTACCTTTCTTCCCCAGCACTAGAAAGTGCAAATCAATGGCATTTTCAGACTCTCTCGCCCCAAAGCAGGAGACAGGACGGATCAGTGGTTAGGGCACTAGACAGAAGTACAACTCCCTGCTGCCAACATCCCGTGGGATCCCGGGCAAGGCGCTCACCCTGCTCTTTGTCTCTCTCCCCTATCTGTAAAACACCATTTTCCCAACTCACAGGGCTGTCCCAAAGCGCACAGCATTTCATTTGAGGGAGGTAACGAGGTGCAGACGTAGCTCGTGGCCACCTCTGTGCCTGCCACCGCTGTTTATCAAAAAAAAAAAAAAGCTACAAAAGGACTGATGGGAGCTGCCTACTGTAATTGCAGGCAGGAATGAAGCTGTAGGTGAAATACATGACTTTGAAGAAAGGAGATACATGAAAGTGTGCAAGGGCGCTTCAGTCCCTGGGGTGGAATGTAAATACAGCTTTCCCGGCAAACACCCTGCTCCAAAACTGGAGGAACTTTATTCAGGCATAAATGCTGTGCTTTAAATAGCACAGCAGTGCCTTATCTGCCTATCTCGACTATTAAGGAACCCTTTGTTTTTCAGCAGACTGCCACTGGCCTGAGTGATGGGCTTGTGACTGCTGTAGTGGATATCAGCTGCAACAGGACCCGGCACAGCAGCCAGGGATGCTCGTTTTCCCCTGGTGGAATCCTCACACCTTGCACACAGCCTGTCCAGGCGTGGCACGTGCTCATCTCCAGCCAGGGAAAACATTTGTTTTCTAAATGTTACAGAGTGATCAGGTCTCCTGTTTGCAACAGAACCCCTCGAAAAGCAGCAAAATTATCAGTTTTCTCCTAGATAGATACACATGCCAGTAGCAATGATCCCTCACTCAATTACTAGTAAGCTTTCATAACCATAAAAATACACCCCTCTGCACATAAACTGGTACCAGTAATGCTTACAATTACTGGGTAAAGCCCAGATTGCCCTAAAACAGTAGTTGACTGTAATTACTTATATTTACCTAATTGCAGCTCATGACACCCCAGACTAAGCAGGGATCAGCAGCACTCTCATGAAGATCCCTCTGAACACGGGGGTGCACAGGGAGTGTCACAAAGGCACACAGAGTTGCCTTTGGGGAATGTGAGCACTGAGAAATAAAATCCATCCAAGCAGTAACTCAGGTGACACAGGCTGGGCTCCCAGGGTCACCCCTGCCACCCTGCAGCAAGGGAAGCCCAGCCAGCCACGTCTGCAGAGCCACGTTCATGCCCCGGCATCCTCAGCCACCCGCTCAGCCCCAGGGAATCGCAGATCCCACGGATTCCACGGGGCCTCAACCGAGTGGACACACACAGATACTTTGTAAAGCAGAAGGCAGATAGCTAAAAGCCTGTAAATGCTCTAATACTCATTTCTGATAGGAGCTGCTGATTTGAACCACGGGTACTTATTTATTCAGCAGGATGTTTGTTACAGCATGAACTCAACTTTAGCCATGTGCCCTACGTACGTGTTTCTTCTCTGAATCAGCCTTCTAAGTAGCCCATACTTTTTCCCAGTGAAGTTTCATGAAATATTAAGACTTAAAAAGGAAATTAGAAAGCAAGTGTTTCCTTTACTGAATACAAATACCTCCTTTCTTCTTGCCACTGGTTCATAAGCATTTGGAGGCACAGATGGGTTGAGGGAGCCAGAGGTGAAGGTCTTTCCAGGCCTGCAGCTGCTCAGTGGGAGCACACAGAGCACCAGCACTGAGTGGCACAAGCAGCATGACAGTGCCATTTTTGATAGCAGATTTTATATGAAATGATTTGGCTCCTGAAACAGCTACTGGGAAAAAACAGATGGAATCAAAGTAACTCAATCATTTGGGCAGAAATCCTACTGGAAACATAGAAATAAAGAGCAAACAAAGCACATTACTGGAATGGTCTGTGGGATTTCAAGGGTGGCTGGTGGTTCCCCAAAGGCTGTTTTACCTGGTGTTCTGCAGGGCAGCTCAGAGGTTCCCACTGTCACACACTCACTGCTCCAGCTTGTCACCAAGAAATTCCATGACACCTCTTTGCCTCTTCATCTTGTGAGCCTGTAACCAACATTTCAGCATGTGTCACTCACAGTGACTATTATCACTATTATACCATTATCCAGCTGTTTGAGAGTTTTGTTTAAAAAAAAAAAAATTCAAAAACCAAAACCAAAAAGAAAAGTATCACATGTAACTTTATGGACACTTCACTGTAACAAGACCTTTCCAGATGTTCTGCCCCTTGATGATGCAAAAGCCACAAAAACATGTTTTATCACGACGTAAATACAAAGCAAGATGAAAGTCATGGAAATGCCTGCGTGTTCTTTTCTTAACACAGCTGTATCTGAGATGGTTTTTTGCATCTGTCAAGCATAAATCAAACAGGCGGAAAACAATCCTCAGAAGTCACCCATTCCTTGACAGTCAGTGTTTTCTGTCACAAACATTATCTCTGTCAAGGATTATTCTCTGTTATAAACTTACTTAAACTTCCCACGTTCACAGGGAGAAATAAATGAAATTAAGTGAAATAAGAGAAATTAGGTGAAATGCTATTAAAGCATTTCCAACCCTGCAATGGAAAGTTCTGAAAGTTTCTGAAAGTTGCTACGTTTCTTTATCAGCATTATGAAAGATAAGTCATGAGTACTGCTTAAGAGGGATGAATGTCAGCTAAAATTCCTAATTTCTATTCTCAGCAGCACCAAAACATTCATGAGTGGCTACAGCCGAAATCTCTGACCTGGGCATGAGGGTTTTCTCATTCTTTTTGGAGACGTGATAATTAATTAAGAGCTGAGATGTTCAGCTGAAAATTCCTCATCGCTAAATACGAATATTTCTTCGGTTTAAAAACTTTCCACATGACACCGTTGGGGCACTGGCAAGCAGGATATCAGAGACACGACAAACAGGCTGAAGTGACAAAAAGTGTTACTGTGTAAGCACAAAATGCAGCGGCACCAGGAGAAAGAGCAGCCAAGTTTTGTCTGACGTTTCCCAAGCAGAGCAGCACTTGCAGCGAGCCCCGGGCTGCGCATCACCGATATCCTGTATGAATGAATCCCTTTCTGGTGTGGTTGTTCAAAGCCAGTGTGCCCGTTTCTACAGAAGCACCCACAGGATCACCGAAAACCACACATTCAGTTCTTGTTAATGTCAGCAGTGACGTACCAGAGCAAGGACTTGTTTGTCCCGTAGAAATGCAGGACTTCCACCGCCCCGGGCGCGAGCCCGCTGCCAAACGCCTGTTCAGAGAGAGAGAGAGAGGAGAGAAAAAAAAAAGTTGTTGACATGAGAGGAAAAACCAGGTTTCCTGTTTGAACTCTGACAGGTACTGGAAGGTATGAGTAACATCAAATCTTGGTCTGTTCTAAAGGCAGTCTGTGGTCAGGGGGTTCTCACATTTGTTTGTGTGGAACAGCTTTGAATTGTTTGCAGATACCGCGCACAAGAAACTCAGAGATCCTTATCGGGGTGCAGGGCCTGTTATGAAACGTGTGCGTTTGTGAGCAGGTTACAGGAGATCAAAACGGCTCCAGATGAGATGCCTCACATGCTGTAAATGTGGTAGATGCTCCCGAGATACCTCCGAAAATATCACATGTCGAGTGTTGTCGAGTACAGGCAGTGGCCACCCCTATTTCTATTTCCCACTGCCTGGCAGGCAAAGGGAGTTTGGGGGATTTTTTTTCCAGATCATTCTTCATTTTTTTGTGTGTCTGAGTCTGACTGTTCAGGTTAAAAACTTCCCTCGGTTATGATTTTCACTGACAGAACTACCCAAATGATTTCTGAAGGGGAAACCTGCAGCGAGGACAGCCAGGAGGGATCCCGTGTGACTGGTATGGACTGTTCTGCAGGAGGAAGAAAAGGGAATAGACTTGGATGGGGATGCTGCAGCAGAGCCATTGGTGGGCCAATGGGACAGAACTCGACCACAGCACCCAGCCCTGCTCTGAGAGGGGCTGGGGAGAATTGTACCATTTGCAAGAGACTCCCCAAAGTGCCCTGCCAAGGGGATCAACCAAAATTGCAGCCAAAACCTGCATCCTCACAGCACAGCCAATGGCACGGTGCTTCCTCCCATCTCAAAGATCAATCCCTGCGCATCCCTCTTTCCTCACCCCTGTGGACAAAGTCCAGCTGGTTAAACCAAACACTTTGCCAGGAGCTCAGCCATCCCTGGAGCAGCAGCTCGCCCTCCAGCCCAGGTGGGAAGAGCTCCAAGGGCCCTGCTTGGTCCCATCCTTGTGGACAAGCAGCTCTCCCAGCCCAGCATCCACGTCCACGCTTGCGATGCCTCCTCCTTTTGACCACCCCTGACACCACAGCACAGTCTCTTTGTATACAGAAAACTAAGCCTGGTTTCCCCTGTATTCTAGTGCCAAACATCTCTTTCAAGAACTCTATTAAAATGAATAACTTAGAGCTGCTTTGGCTCAGTCATCAGGGAAAAACTCTCCTCAAAACTGTGCATCATGAACTCATGACATCAGAGCTCTTGCAGCACAAACTGACTCCACACAAGGAGCTTCCACCAAAACCAGAGGCAGTTGTGCACACACCCCAACAAAGGGAACACAGTTCTGCAGGAGGAACTCTCTCCTAGGAGAATATCAGCACCTTGATCCACTGCCAGGAAACCACCCTGTCCCTTCCAACCCAAACCATTCTGTGATTCTACGATTTATATCTTATTTTTTCCAACTCTCATGTATGAGCCTCTTCTACTACAGTGAATGCCCACAGAAGGCAAGTTTTCATTTTGCAGGCCGTGATAAACGTGGTAAATTGAAAATTAAAACCATTGACTCGAGGAATGAAACAATTCCCTGAAGCAGCACCGGCCAATTGCAGCTAAATAAGGGTTCAGATTTTGTATCTAGGCTAGACATAAATTCACTTAGCTTGCAAAAGCCTTTCTTGAGATACTTGTAGTAACCCATAAACTTGAAGCAGAAAAAAAGCTGCCAGTTCCTTAAACACCTGATGCTTCCCTCAACCCCTCAGAGCACACAGCTGGAGCAACAAAAACTCAGCAAGTAATTTTCCCCTTGAAACACTGAGTAGTGTGTTTGTCTTCATTTCCAAGTCAGAACCCTTTCAGAGAAATTCATGATTTTCTATATTAATTTTTGTAAACTTAACGAAGTGGGTTTTTCTCCCCCTGAGCCTGGATAGACTTTGCCAGCTGGGTTTGAATTTGTTGTTCTGGTTCAGTAGACACAATATTAACAATATGTTCCCAATGCTCTGATACTGAAATTCCCCTGAAATCATTGGACAGTAAGTGGTTAACTTAATAGCTGTGCTTAAAAGCTTTCATGAATCATGACTGTAAATCCTCCTGATACCAAAATCGTGACCATTTACTATTTATTTGAAGATATCAGGATCAAGCCATTAATTTTTTGTAGTAATTCATACCCGTGTCCTTCCAAATGGACTTATATAATTAAAAAGTGCATAAGATAAAACCTAACAGCCTCAAGAATAAGAAAATCCAGTAGAATCATAATAAGAAATAATATTGAATAATCAATATTACATGACAGCAGTGAAAAATATTAAAAAATGGGAACCCTGGTTCTTCCCCTGGAGCACTTCAGCATTATAAATTTACAAGAGTGAAGAGTTTGTTTTAAATGAATGCTAATCTATGGCAGGGTTTTTTTAATAACTTTCGAAGTGAAAATGTTTAAAATAACACATTACAGATCTTTGTTCCTTTGAGTCTCCAAGTGCTGATGTGAATTACAACATTCAAAGTGCTGTTCCCATCAACTCAGTCTTCGTTTAGCAAATTATAAGGCCAGGTGTGCTCATAATCTTGGGATATTTTGAATATTACGGGGCAATCAGGAAGATAATCAAATTTACCCAAGAGAGAAGATTAATTTAATTGTTAAATATTACTTCTGTTCATTAGGTTTCGTTTCAATAAGGAATGTTCCCTTTTTATTTAACTCTTTATGCTTAAGTGCTGCTACCAAATGTTTTCTTATTTGAATAAAATAATTACGGGAGTCCTCTAAATCTTATTTAAATTTCTTCTTTCCAACTTCTCCTTTTAGTTTGGATTTTGAGTCAGTCGATAAGATGCAAGAGGACTCTCTATGCCCTGAGCAGAAGCTTTATTTCTTATATTCAGACTTTCCTGATAGCAAACACATGATCCAGTCGTGCTCTGAAAATCCCACCATATCACTCAAATTCCAGCCTTCAAATGCCACACACACTGTTCAATTCTGCAGCTCTGAATTAATATTTATCAGTAATTTTATCTGATTTATGTTTTCAAATACGACACGCTGAGAAACTCAATAGTTTGTCAGCTTATTAAAAATTTTTTTCAAGAAAAAAAGCGCATTTTTAACAAAGCAACTCTTTCAAAGCGTCGAAATCTTTTTGTCTTTTTCTCTCTTTTTTTTTTTTTTAAATTCTATACTTTCAGAATATCTAACCACAAAGCATTTGAGCAAACTAGAGAAAAGAAACTGTTGGTAATGTTCTGTACGTTTCAAAAGGCAGCAGGATATACACACCAGTTTATGTTTCTATCTATAGAGACCTGCAGGCAAACGTACAGTGGAACAAAGATAGACAGAAGAGATATATTTGTACCTGCCTCTCGTGTGCCTGCATGGAGAGAGATTCTTAATGAGATAAGTAAACAATGGAAACTTTTAAAATTCATATTTTGAGTGTGCTCAGCTCTGTGTTTCTCTCTTACCTCTTCAACAATAAAATTGTCACGCGCTTTCCGTGAGTTACAGCTCATCCAAACACATCCAGCACTGCTCTGGGTCTGGCTTCGACCAAAGCACAACCAGACACATAAAAGTGAAATAATTATCTTTAATTCAAACGCTTCTTTGGCGTTTAGCACACGATTTTTTTTATTTTAGGGGTTTTTTTAGCAGAAAAATCGTTTCTGAACCCCTGAGCAAAGCAACTGCAACGAGAGAGATCTTCAGCAGAACTCACTCGTAGCCTTCACATTCCACTGTTTGTCCCCATGGTTTTGGGGACAGTGTCCCTCTCTGCTCTGGGGTCAGAATCCAGAAGCCAATGAGATCCCTGTGCTGGTTTTCCCAGCACTGCTGGAAGAGCCATCACATGTCCACAGAAATCAATCACTTCCAGCAAATTAAAAGCAATTGGCTTATTTTTTTAATCAAGCTTTTTTTTCCCCCTTTACTGGCAAGGCTTTAAGGAAGCAAAAGATACATATATAAAAAAAAGAAATATTTGAGAGAACATGCATTAATTTGCAATGGTTCTGACATCAGGTGTTTCAAAACCCCATCTCTCTGAGAATCCTGTGTTAAATATTCATCCCAATACTTAAGCAATTCCAAAGAGGATACACATTTCTTTGCAAACAAACTTTAAAAATCAATGAAGTGAAATAAATAAATCCAATAAAATGTAGATGACTTCACTTTCTTAAAGAAATCCAGTGGATTCAAGAGCCTTCTCCTTCCCTCATGGTTAACAGAGTTCAGTTGTAAGCTGATCGTTTCTTGGTCTTTGTAACAAAGGATTTAAAAGCACAGCTTTGACAGTAAAACTTGTCTGCAAAACCAGAACGTGAACCAGACATCAAGTAACAGGCTGAAGGCTTTCCCAGATTTATCCCTCCATTCTCCAATGAACACCCCCCAGATGCCCAGGAACAAGAAGTGCTGTGTGGCAGTAAGTTTGGGAAGGGGAAAAAAAAAAAGATATTCCCAGAGAACACCAAAAAAGGGCATGTGAACTGAAACACTGTAAAATCATTAACTTACCATAGGTTAAAAAAAAAATAAAAAATTGCCCTTCCTGGGGGTTTGAAGCAACACACAAACCCCAGGATTTCTTGGACATCTAAAATAGCCCCTGAGTGCAGGAGAAAATCTACTAACACACACAGGTAGGTGCACAAGTAAAAAGGTCAGATCCTTTAATATAGCAGACATCTGTGTTTCATCTTATGCAAAATCCAAATTCTGAGTGTTCACTAGAAGGGAAAGTTGGCACTCCAGTGAGGGCAGCTCAGTATCCCCCATCTCATGCCTTTCTTCAAACTTCACAGGAGCTGTAAAAGCTACACAGATTTTGTGACAATCCCTCCCTTTATTTTATTCCACGGTACAGAGACAATATAAAGCATGAAGGAAAAAAAATTAAGCAATGATTAATTAAAAAAAAACCCTTGCTCTTAAAAGCAAAAGGTTCCTCTCAGGTTGCAAATGTCATTTTTCAGTTGATGAATTTCTCATTCCTAGTAAATGTTTCTGTGATCCTTTTTCACTTTCAGGGTCTACATTGTGTAAATATTTTATTTTGGGCCACAACAGAGGCTGCTTATAACCCCTTGTTGTGTTCCTGGGGCTGCTTTTGATGCCATTTCAAGATTCTCTGTAGTGACACATTTCTTGCTAATTTTACCAGTATCAGTTTTATCCAGCCTGTGTGTGGCTGGTAAACTTTAAAGCCCTGGGAAATAACCATGGGATTTACTTCCAGATTTCCACACCAGCTCTTCAGTAGCTCTGGAAATCCAGGCCAAGAGCAGTAATTCTGTCCCTGCAACACAATACAGATCTGTAAGTGGTTGTAAGTACCACTATTTTTAGCCAGGACAAAGCTTCTGCTTCCCCAAACCGAAAATAAAAGACATAAACTAACGAGAATCATCTGCAAAGTGGGATAGTGCTCTGAGTGCTTTGTGAGTGACAGGGTGATTCCAGATTTTTGGTTAAAATCCACACCACCTCCATGCTCCAGGGTGGAACAACTTCCCATTTTTAGCTTTCTGGTCACGATCCAGGTCTTTCTTGGGATATCTGGAGTTCTGCTGACTTTCTGCTTTCAATCCCAGCCCTCACCTGACCACAACCACTGAGCCCAGTGCCCAAACCCAAACCATGCCTTGCCCATCAGCTGCTCTCTCCAGCACAGCATTTCCCAGGCAGTAATGGGCACATGTATATGTGCATCAGTGAAAAAAAAACCTACTCTGAATGCAAACTTTCCTAAACCCTTTGATGACAGCAATAGAAAGTGGGACTGCAAGTGCTGATGTGCTGCTCCTTACTTGCATTTCTCATTATTGTAACGAGCAGTCAGTCTGCAGGCTCTGGAAACCAAACCAGGGACTTATTCTCCTCCAATTGCTACCTGCTGCTGATAAAACGTTAAAGCACAGACAAATTCTGCCCTCAGACTTTTATATAAACACACACGAGCTTGCAGGCTCACAAAAGGCACCGACAGCACCGCTTTTAACAGCAATTAGAAGGACAAGGCAAAAGGCAGAGCAATTATCTGTCTGGGGAAAACGCTGCATCCAACCTGCAGCACCTTTAATTGAACGGGAGGAAAACGCAAAAGCAGAGGGAACAGGAAAGAATCTGCCTGGCACTGGTGCCAAGGACAGCCAGAGCCCGGGGTACCAGCATCCCCCCTGCCCCTGGAGCTGCTGCTCCTGCACTGGCAGCAGCTGGGCAGCTTTCCCTGTGGTACCCGTGACGTGCTCACCACCCAGACAGGAGAAAGTCTATTTTCAAAACAGAAACCCTGGAAGGTGGGCAGGGTGGCACACACACCACCCGGAGCCTCAGAAAGCCAGCAGTTTGTTTGGTTTGATTTTTCTAAATTTGTTGTATTTCTGTTTTGTTTTTGTTCTGTTCCACCTCCTCTCTCTCTGTTTCGAGTCCTGTGTTATCATTATTATTTAATTCAAAAAGGCTTTCTCTAAACATTTCCAGGCAGCTTTTGGAAGGCTGTCTTCCCACAGCCCTCAAAGTTTCTACAGAAATGTATTTTCCTCTCCTATCTCGACAATCTTTTTGTTTCAACAGTAGAGTTTTTCTTTCTATGCTCCCCTTTACCAGCCCCCCCACATGGCCACGAGCTACCAGTCAGAGAGTTTCCATTGACTTCACCCAGCTTTGGTTCACAATTTGTTTGAAAGTTTTCTGCCCCTTCTTATCTTCAGATCCCTTCACCACAACGCTTCCTACCCACACAGGAGCTGGTTGGTACGAGCTGGAAATCTCGTGAGGCCGTGGCTCTCAGGCTGCTTCCAGTTCCCAAAGAAGGCAATGCTTCAGCCCTCAGGAGGGTTCAGGAGTTCCTGATCTGAGCTGTCTACAAGCAAAAATTTTTCAGCCATAATAAAGCCTCAGATTCTGCAATATTTAGATAAAACAGGTGGGGGTACTTGACCACTTTTAGCCCTACAAAGTTTGATTCTTCAACTTCAACAGGGTGCTAAAGTGGCTGCCCCCATTCCCTGTTACCTGGGGATCCATCCATAGCCACAGTCAACCAACAGCTCATTATCACATTAATTCATCAAAGATCTGCAGGAAACTCTCAGATCCAATTCTGTTCAATGTTTTCCCTAAAAGGAGAGGTGATAAAACAGAAAGGGCACATTTAGAATTGCAGATGATGTGAACGTGGAAGCCTTTGCAGACACGTCAGAGAACAAGATGAAGTTCAACGTGATATTTGCAATAGAAATAAAAATGGATGAAATTCAGTATGGACAAGTATCATAAACGAAAGGAGTAAGCACTAATATGCACCTGCAGATAAAACTTGTGAAAGTGTGATAGCAAAAAACCTCAAAAGGAATATACAGTATTTCCTGTAGGATACCCAACAAAATGCAACAGCTGTATCAGTATCAGTGTGGCCTCAGCTGTACCACCAAGCCATTCTGGGGATTCAATTTGGGTTTGGAGGAGTTGGAGAGAGTGCAAGAGTACAAGAGCCAAAGAGAAGAATGATCAGACAACCTGAAATATATGGCCCATAGGAGAGGGCTAAAAAATGTGGTGGCAGAGCTCAATGAATGGGCCACCAGCAAGGGAATGACGTGATCACAGTCCCTAAAAAGGCATCCAAACAAGAAAATAGTTTATTTGGCACAGCCACATGTGATTCAGTGAGGAGGATGGGCTTAAACTCTGGCAAGGAAGATTCCTGTTAGACATCAAGGAAACATTCTAGTGAGAGGAAAGCACTGGAAGAGGCTGAGTGGAGAAGCTGTGGGGCTCCCACACGGGAAGTTGTTAAGGGCAGATTAAAGAGTTTTTCACCTGAATGACAAAGGTAGTTTTTCCTGGAGTGGTTCAGGGGATGGGTCAAAAAACTGGAGAGGTCCTTTCCTTGCTTATTAAACAGCTACCTATGGTTAGATTCTCTGGGAAGATCAAAGTGAACACTTAAGCAAGCATAATGCAAGTGCAGATTCAGGGATGTTGCAATGATACAATTTTCTAGATTTTTAAACCCTCAGCAACACTTAGTGGCCAACCTTGCCCAGAATGTCCACAGGGATGATGCAACTCCACTCTGCTGAGAGACCCATGGTGGGAACAGAGAAGAATTCACCTCAATTGCTTTTCAGTCCCAGACCAACTGAGTTCTCCAGGAACAGGCTTGGCTTGAGTGAGGAGGATGGAGCACTTTTCCACAGGAGGATCTCCATGGCATGCTTGGGCTCATATTTTCCTCTGTAGTCTTTGTCTAACAGCAACAAAAGCACTGTTCTCAGATCTTATGTCACCCTGTTCCCACTCCCACCCACCATCTGGCTGTCCCTTACCCTCTCCCACCACCTTCTGAGCTCCTCCATCAGTAGGACATCTGAGCATTGACAGGGACATCAAGGCTTGGTCCGTTAGAGAGGTCATTTCTGAGATCAGCCTTTCCAAACACTGGGAGACAAGAGGAAAACAAGCAGGAAAAAGTTGAGTGACAATAATTGCCAGCCAGGCAGCAGAATTGGACATTCTTTGAGCAAAGGCACTGCTGTCCCAGGAGCTCCTGCCCTCCACCCATCTCCTTCCCTTATTCTTCTCAGTATTGGTGAAGGCAAAAGTAAACTCAATAGAACATCCTGCACTTCAGCCAGGAGCAGGACATTGTAATCATAAACCCTGGGCCAAATCCACACATTACACTGGTGATTTATCCCAAAGGAAGGTCTGGCCACCCGTTTCAGTCACAGTCTTATTGTTCACACACGCTGTGTGCACGAGGTTCACCCAGTTTTGCTCCCTTAACTAGCTTGATATTTACTTACACAATTATTTCATGTAGACTTAATGTTCAAGCCTTTTCTTTTGTTCTTGTAAAGATTAACTTCCTAGAAAGATGTTCAGTTGACAAAACACTTCAATATATACAGTTCTCTGGGGTCTATTTTCAGAAATTAAATACTTGGTGGTCACTGTATTTCACTACTAGCACTTAGTGGTTTTAAAAGTTGTTTTCTGTTCTACATACCAACATAGTTTGTTTATTATAAAAAGACTCCTAAACATATACTTCTCCAAACTTCCTTGTCCATTACAGAATGAAACCTGACTGTTATATCAGAGGCTAAGGCTGAGTCAAGTCCCAAAATGTTCTTACCCAAAACCAATTTCTCCTGCAGACTCTAACTGCTTATTTTCCAGATAAGCATAAAAGCCCTTAAAACAACAACACTGGCACATGTACCACACCCAGTCAGAAATCACAGAATCATGAAATAGTTTAGGTTGGAAAAGACCTTGAAGCCCATCCATGGGCAGGGACACCTTTCACTATCCCAGGCTGCTCCAAGCCCCGTCCAACCTGGCCTTGGACATTTCCAGGGATTCAGGGGCAGCCACAGCTTCTCTGGGCAACCTGTGCCAGGGCCTCACCACCCTCACAAGGCAGAAGAAATCCCATAACAGCTAGAATGCCAGCACTCAGGAGACAGACACACTGCAAACACAGACTCTGGTCTTCTGCACTCAGCAGATAATACTGGTGGAGGATAAATAGTGATTTAAAAAACAAGTTACATGACCTGTAGCTGTGTCTCACTGATTGCTCCTTCCTGCAAAAAAACCCAGGCAAGCAAAGATCTCAGACACTAGAGAAGTCCTCAGAAAAGGATTTTTAAGTCATCAGAAAAAAACAACCCTGTCCTCTTCCCTCATCAGTCAAGCTTGCCATTAATGCTTTATTCCAGGTAGATATTTAACTGCAAGTAGCATTTGATGTGCCACACTCCTGTTTGCAGAGCAGATGGTTACGTGGTGGGACAGGGTGTTCTCTGGCTGTGAAAGCTTCCTTAGCTGAGAGAGTGGGATCAGCCAAGTCTGTCCCCAAAACATGACCTCGGTGGGTGGTGTGGACATGGGCAGGGGAGAGAAGGATGGCAGGATGAGCAGTTCCTAACCCATCATCGAATAATATTGATAAATGGGAAGCAGTTCAGAGCAGGACTCGGAAAATAATGAGGAGCCTGAGGGAACAGGTGGCAGAGGGAAGATTAGAGGAATTGCATATGTATATCTTTGACCAAAGGAAACAGTCCAGGGATGTCTGACAGGTACCCAGTCTACAGAGGGGAGGGCAGCAGGTGGGGTGGGATAAGATGGATAGCTGGGAGCAATTATAGCAAACTGAATAAAAAAAGAAATTTGGGCTCAAGATGAGGAAAGAAAAATCAAAGAAGAAAATTATAACGTGAAATAGTTTAGTGGTAAAGGGGTCATTTGTAGAAACTTTTGCACTGAAGAATTCAAAAGCCAGCACAATAAAGCCCTAATAATTGTTCAGCAGGGAGAATCATCCTTTGTGAAGGAGGGAAATTGTGTAGGTGACCCACTAATGCTTTGCCAGCTCTAAGATCCAATGTTCTATTTACACCTGACCACATCACGGGACACAACGAGGTAAAGTCCAACACACTCACTTTCAGGGGAGGCTTTTCTTGATATCTCAGCTTCCACACAAGCAGTGTTTGATGCAGTTCCACAGACTCGAGCTTTTGTTGTGCTCCAGGACATCAGACCACTGCTGCCAGTGCCAGCAGGAGCCAAGTGTTGCTGTGAATGGCAACCAAAGAGCAGGCAGAGCTGCCAAACGCTGCCCTCTCCCTGGAAGGGTGAAACTCTGGAGCAATGCACGCCGTGAGGTTGCTCTCCCTGTGCCAGAGTTTACATCTATGACACAAACACAATAGTCTCACCCTGACATTTATTTCAATAAACACCAGGAGAGCTTCCAAAAGCCTGTTACAGCCAGTTATGAAAACTAACCATTGAACCATTATATAAATGATCTTCCAGGCTTTCATTATTATGGTTACTGCTGGAAAATAACAAGACTTTGAGGGGCTTCCACAATAGCAGAGTCTTATTTGTGATCCCAGAGGTTTCTGGCTCCATCTCCTCTATTCAAGCACATCAGAACTAGTCTAAGCTCTGACTGAATTGTGAGACACTGTGGGGTTAAAACCAAGCATTGCATCAAGATTAAATACATCTGTTATGAAAACCTCCTCTGCTTTGCATACATGATTCAATAAAGACTCTTAGAAGGATAATTGTTTTGCCCAGGTTATTAACTAGGGGGTTTTTTTTATTACTCCTCAGAATAATGTTTAAGGTAAGCAACTCATAATTGTGCAAGAATTACATTAAGTGGAGTGCTCTATCCTGAGTGTTCATTCCCGGATATTATGTTCTATTACCAAAAGTCATCCTTGTATTGGGAAGTTAATTTTATATTTCAATAAACTGAAGCTGACAGTGCATCCATGAAAAACATTAAAAAAAAAAAGAAAAGGCAGCAAACACTGGAAATTAAGGCCACAAGATCCCAGAATATGCTGAATTGGAAGGGACCCACAAGGATCATCCAGTCCAACCCTCAGCCCTGCACAGGAACATCCCAAGAGTCACCCCCTGTGCTCCAGAGGATCATCCAAATCCTCCTGGAGCTCTGGCAGCCTTGGGGCTGTGCCCACTGCCCTGGGGAGCCTGGGCAGTGCCCAACCAGCCTCTGGGGGAAGAACCTTTGCTTGAGATCCAACCTGCCCCTGCCCTGACACAGCTCCAGCCATTCCCTGGCTGCTGTCCCTGGTCCCCCCAGAGCAGAGCTCAGTCCAGAGGACCTTGGAACTGAGGGGAGACCTCATTGCAGCCTCCTCTTCTCCAGGCTGAGCTGTGACTATCAGACATTATGTCAAAGGGTGAATTAGGTTTGTACAAGCTCAGAACTCATTGAAAGCATCGCCAGAACCGGGGATCGGCGCTTTGCCCCACGAGCAGGGGCAGCTCCCGCACCCGGCGGGCAGAGCCACGGCTGGAGCCCCGAGTCCTCGGCAGGGAGGCATCACACGAGCGCCCTCGGGAGCAGAGGGAGACGGGCCGAGGCGAAGGGAGCGATCGCGATCGCCGCCGCTCCCCTCGAGCATCCCCGCGGCCGATGCAGCGCCCGCCGCCGCCGCCAGACGGCACCGGGGGGACCGAGGGGACCGACCCCGAGCACAGCCCGGGGGAACGGGGTCACTGGGGTCAGTTATTGTCCAGGGAAACTCTGCCTGCCCCATCCCTGGAACTGCCCGAGGCCGGGCTGCACGAGCCTGGGAGCATCCTGGGATAGTGGGAGATGTCCCTGCCCGCGGCGGGGGGGGGATGGCACGAGATGAGCTTAAAGGTCCCTTCCAACCCAAACCACTCTGTGATTCTAACCTAGCTTGGACCTGAGCCCTTGGAAGCCACATGACACTATTATTTTTCCTTAAAGGCTTGATCCAGGAGAGTAACTGGAATACACTTATCAGACCAGGTTCTGGCACTATTCCTCCCTATTCCATAGAAGAATTTGGAGTTAGGACACTGGTTCGGGATGCCAGGAGTGTAGGGCCATGCCTCTCCCACTCCCTAACTCCAGGCTGTGGGTAACAAAAGGCTCTGCATAAATCCTGCTCCCTCCTGATATTCCTGCCTTGTATGGAACAACTCCTACCCCCTCTCCTGATATTTTCTCCAGTATGGAACATTTCCACCCTGATTGGGCTGGAGAAAGGGAACAAGCCTAGGATTAGACTCTTTCTTATTCCTGTTTATTCATCTTGGAGCTTTAAAGAGAGAACATCTCTCCCAAGGGAGAATCCTTTCAAGGTGACAACCTCTGAACTCTGAACCAAAGGGGTCCAGGACCCTTCTCCCAGTGTTTGAGGAAAACTGCTGTTTTGCAAAAAGCCCAAGTGTTGCTGGAGAAGTCCTACAAGTTTCAGCCCTTCCACACAGACAGGCAGAACTTTGCCTACTCTGCAGATCCAGCCAGGGCAGAGGTGTTAAATAACTACCTCAAACCCCAGTGTCGCAACACTCCCGTCCTTGCTCAACTGACACCCGACCTTAGAGACTCCTGCTGATCCCTTTCTTGTCAAATTTAGCCTGTCCCAGAACTTGAATGACCCAAGGGAGTGTCCTGCAGTGCTCTCCAGGGTCCCATTTCTGAATTTTGAGGGTCACTGTTTGAGTAGCCATAAGGGATGAGCCAGATAACTGGGAATGCCAGAGTGGAAGTCCAGTGACCAGTAGTCAGCACTGCAGCCTTCGACAGAAACACATTGTTTTCTGCTATGTGGACAAACAGGTTGGACTAATTACCCCATATAATCATTATTATTTATGCTCTACAGACATCAGAGTTTTGTCTTTAAATGAATTTATAGAGGAGGGGAAAAAAAAAATCACAAAGCTGAATAATCCCTATAATTATATGCTTAAAAATCCTGAATGGAAGAAATTAAGAGACACAAAGGAACAAACATAAACTAATTATTCCTTGTTTTGCAGCTAACGTATTTCTATGGTAACCACTATGGTCTTCGAAGAAATTCAATGATTTCTTTAAAATCAGTTCATCAGGAAAGTCACCCAGCAAAGCCACAAAACAAAAAGCTCTCAAATAAGTCTAGAGATGAAGGAGGAAAGCATGTATTTTCCCAGCTGTTGATTATTAGAGCCATGAAACTGCGTTTTTATTAAAACCACCAAGTAGATTCTCCCTTACATGCTGTTTGGGAGCTTGGTGGGTATGAGCACGGGCACACATGGGTGGGTAAAAAGAGAGAACCTTCACCTCTCCTGTGCACCATGGCCAGGTGAACAGAACCCAAGAACATGTGTGGTTTGGAATAGCTGCGTTTTCTGCTCACACTCAGGGGTTTTTGACATTGAAAGCTTCCAGCCTAATCCTTACAGAACTCAGTTTCCTCCTCATCTCATGGGTAAGTATTTATTTAAATGTGGTCCAGCTCTGCTTCTCCCATAGATGGAGAAGTACATCAGGTGAAAAAGGTGTACAGTTTTGGTAAATCCACAACATGTGGAAAGCAGTGAAGTATTCAGTAAAGACCAAGTTTGCAAGTTTTTTCCCTTGAAATGTAGCAAATTAATCAAAACCATGCACTTTAAACCTAAACCAGCCTGTCACCAGCTTTACATTATGAACATTAGCTCAGGGGGTGCATTGCCAGAGGAATAATTCAACTAGAATGGCCCACGAAGCAGGCAGGCTCTGGCTCTGTGGGAGGTTCACTTCTTCAGGCTGTGCAGAGCTTGTAGCCAAAAAAGACAGTTCATGCACACACATCTCACTCTTCTTTGACCACACCACCAAAACCAGTGGCTTCCCCTATCGCATCTGTGGCCTTGCTGGCAGCTACAGATAAAGGAGTTAACTGAACAGGCTCCTCTGAAGGGATCCTCAGGGTTCAGTTAAGAGGAAAGTCCCTGCAGTTGAAGCTGCATGCAGAGCAGGGTTAAACCTTTTTCACAGAATTCAGAATTTTTTTTTCATTCCTTTCAGCTTTGCTTGGCACTTTTACTGCCAAGCTCTCAGATGCCTGCCTTCCCTCACTGCTGTGACCAAAACAGGAACTTTTACTGCAGGAAACTAAACTGAAGGCTGTACAAAATCTGCCTCTCTCTGCTGGGATGAGCTGTCACAAACAGAAGAAAACCCAAGAAACTTCAGTGTCTCAGGGACTAACAGGCTGCCCAGTTCCCTGCTGTGTCGCTTCCTATGGAACAGTCGTCAGCAGCTTTACCATTTCTCTGGGATGGTTTTTGCCACAGTTTTGCAAGGATATAAAGACATGGCACAGATCCCAGGCACAGTCCAGCAAGAGATTCATCCCTGCCTTTGGTTAACAGAAGATTATTACTATTCTTAATAACAGCAGTAACAGTTCCTATTAAAACATCCTGCTGGCTTCGGAGAACAGGTTTCTATTTTCCTCAGGTTCTAATTTTAGAAACTTCTGGGGACTATGTAAACGTGGGAGCTGGAAACAAGGACCATATAGATTTGCTGAAAGCTTGGGGTGGGTGATCAGATCCAAATATCCTGAAGTCACTGCCCTGGACTTTTCCAGAGTAGTGCAGCACAGGATTATCGTGGGTCTGGCTGGGCCACTGTTAAAAAGAGGAGCTTTCCCTTCTGCTTCCCTGGGAAATGGCAAATTTGGGACAGATGGGGATATATTCAGGGCAACCAACACCAGGCAAACGCTCTCAGGACTGGGGAAAGGCAATGAGAATATGCACAGCCCTGTCTGGAAGCTCATCACAGCAAGAGAAACCCACTCCTGTTTGAGGCAAAACTCCTCAGCTCTCTCTGCCAAGCTGGTTGTGGCCCCATTCTGCATCTGCTCTGCCAAATCTTCGTGCCCACTGCTACATTTAGAAAAAACTGTACTGGTGAAATGCTAATTTTGCATTTGTAGTAACAGTTTTCTTCAAAAGATAAAGCAGCTTTTCACACACTGAAATAAATCTCTAAATTCAAGCTTGTTTGCATGCCATTCTCTCTCATTAATCTGGAGGAAAAAAAATAATCAAAAACTACAAGACAATTTTCATCACACTTCTAACAGAAAAAAAGAGCTGAAAAATCTTTGCAAGTTGGGTTTTTTGGCTCTTGATCTTACAAAGCACTTAAGTAGGAGCTTAATTGACTGTGTGTAAGTAGTACGTGGTTCCAGTGGGACTATGTATCTGATTAAAGAATAAATGTAATTGTCTCTACAGATCAATGCCATAATTTATTCCTCATTGAGTATCAAATGCATCCTTATAGTCTCTTTGATAAACTCATGCAGTGCAAAACAATAAGTGATTCAGCTTACAAAACCAAGCCCACACTACTGGAAATCTACACTCAGATGCATATTAACATTATTGTTTAAGTGTTTAATTCCTATTACATTTCCTAGTTAAACAAAGTCCCTGCTTTTTTCAGAACTCTATATAAAGAGCTCATAAAAGCAAGCCTTGTTCAACAGTGTTCACAAATTTTAAACCAAAAATTAATTTACAAAAATCCCACTAATCAGGTCAGACCCTACAGCAGGGACAGGCTTTCAAGAACCCAGAAAAATAACTTCAGGTGTTTAAAAGAACACAAGGAAGCCAGCTATAGGGCATAAAATCTGATACTGGAGTTGCCTTTGTTGGTAGCTGGTTCTTTGGACACGTGTTCCTTTATCTGCACTCGAGGGACCCTCATTCACTCGACTCCCAAAGTTAACACATCCATCAGAGGGGTGATTTAATGGCCTTCACAGCCAACAGTGACCCTACAGGAAGAATAAATGAGTATGTGTTGTTAGCTGAAGGCGAAGGCATGTTTTGCACACATGATGTCACTCTTGCAACTCAGGAAGAACTAATTGCTCGGCTTGTTGTAAAGTCTCCTACTCGTTGGGTTCACTTGCAAATTATAGTCGTCTGGAGAGCTCCAGCGTGTCATCAGCACACAACAATGTTGTCTGAAGCGTAATTAATATCTGCCTTTCTTTTCAAGTTCCTTATTTACCCTCTTTCCCCCATGACAAATATGTTAATGGCCTCTCCAAAACCCACAAGTTGTCATTTTCAAAGAGCCCCCGTCTTTCTGCCTTGAGCTGAACACTTGAGATTAAATCACCGAGAGTCTGTTCTTGCCCCCATTAAAGCTGTTGAGGGTTTTGTCAGTCACTTCAGTGTAAGCAAACTCTCACAGTCTCTGATGGCAGCGGGACCACAGACCTATTTGGCTTTGCACCTTCAGCTAGAGGAAAAAAAAACAACCGACACGCCAACCAAACAAAAGGCAGGGATTGCCTTACAGTTTTGCAGGATTTGGAGCTGAGTCAGGTGCAGGGATTGCCTTACAGTTTTGCAGGATCTGGAGCTGAATCAGGTGCAGGGATTGCCTTACAGTTTTGCAGGATCTGGAGCTGAATCAGGTGCAGGGATTGCCTTACAGTTTTGCAGGATCTGGAGCTGAGTCAGGGGCAGGGATTGCCTTACAGTTTTGCAGGATTTGGAGCTGAATCAGGTGCCCAGAGCAACATAAGGATCGTTAGAACATCCACTCTCATGGGCTGAAAAGTTTGTGTTGGGTTACAGGGTCTTAAGGCCACTTGTTTTGCCTTTCATTCTAATTTTATATATCTGAGGCTATTTTCAGCAATATTATCTGCTTGCCTGATTCTCTTTAAATACTTACTTGCAACAGGTAAACTACTGCCCAGAGTGTAATACTGTTACATAGGAAAATAAATATACAGAAGATGTATTCAGTGACAGCAATAAATGTACTGGTAGCCCAGACATAACTGAGGGACATTTTGATATTTTGAAATCAGCTTATGAAGCACAGCTCACATTCATAAAGGACTTGGATAATTCTGAATGTGTGCCCATTTTTTTTTGGTGTGTTTCTTTACAAATGAGTCAGGTTTACAAATAATAAATGCATTTACACTAAAACCAGAAATAGGATCTTCTGTATTTAATTACTCACATCTACATTCTGCCTTTCTTTCTTATTAAAAAAAAAAAAAATTCCCCTGATTAAATCATCTACCATGCAGCAGAAAACTCCATACAACACACAAAAAAAGTCCTATTTCCACTGGTACATAGCTGTTAGTTTCAGATGTGAATAAAGCATTTCCCTTTCCAAGATTTAAACCCGTGGCAAGTCCCCATCCTGCATTTATCAAGTTTTCACACGTTTCTATCCTTCCACAATTAGCAAAGTGGAACTTCTGGAATTCTTACTGTATTACTAATATGAATGGACCTGAAGGTGGGAACTACAAGATACATTATTAATTTCTTCTTTTGCACATAGAGCTGGAAAATAGAGATTCAGATACCCCCTTTTATTTTTTTTTTCCAAAACACTTGGCTATTTTGTAAGTATAAAACACTCACAGAACCCACACCTCCTCTTTACACTTCAGGCTGTGGTACAGAGCCTCAGTCCTGCTGACCATGAGAAGGAAGCCCATGGTCTGTGAGCACTAAAGCACAGTATTTTACAGGCCTCCTGCCATTTACATTTAAAAAAAATAATCTCCTATATTACACAGGTAGAACAGCATAAAGGGAGCACAGTGTATAAACATTGCTGAGTGACAGGCAAAATCTGCTTCAGCAGAATTCTTTGTAATGACCTATATTGATTCTCATTCCATCATGGTTTAATGTGTTTCTTCAGCATTATGTTAAAACCCTCCTACATTCATCATTTAATAACGATAACCCCTCTGCATTTAACAGCATGCATAAGTTTATAAAGTCTGCCAGACAAGCCCAGTGGATTTTAATGATCTCCTCTCCTAGCAATAAATGGGCAGCTCGTTGAATAGGGGTTGTGATTCAGGATTCTTGGGTTCTGGTCTTCATTTTGCAATACCAGTGCTGCCAAACTACACTTGACACCTCTGTGCCTCAGCTTGCCTGGTTCATAAATGGGCCCAGCAACACCTGTCACATGGTGTTAAAAGGCTGAGTTAATTGCTGCTCATAAATCATATTGAGAGCCTTGAAAAAGAGAAATATATATTATATATATGCAAAGCAGGTGCAATGTTGTAATAGAACTGCATTGCTTTCAGATACACTGTTTAAAATTAACTTCTTGGGGATTCATACCTCTGGTATCACTGTGCTCTCCATTAGCATCAGGAATTGCTTCCAGGACATTCAAAACCTGCCCACGATATTTGTGCAATTCCAGCCAATGCTGCCATGACACTGGAAGAGGAACAACTTTCCCTATCCATCTCCTATTGAAGTGGAGTGAGTTCTGCATTCATTTCAAGGGCTGTGGGACCCAAATCCAGTCACCATTTCTAATCAGCCTGGAAAAGCAACACTGCCTCTTCATAAGGCACAAATCCTACATTTAATAGCTCTGTCACAAACAAATGCTTCTCCTCTCTCCTCTTAGCAGGCACATTGGGTGGCTGAAGGATTTAAAATCAGGCACCTTCACTTTGGGAAGTATTTTGAGATGTGCCAAGTACAAAGTAGAGTGTTAAGATTACACTTTCACTTTGGTTTTTTCCCCCTCCCCTCTCCATGATTTACTTGCCATCAGCTCCAGCTGCTTTGTGGACAAGAAGCAGATCAGGGGGTTAGGAATGAACACTGCACCTTCCAGGGTGTCATACACAGAAATGGAGTTTGCAGTAGCAGAAATAGGGTCAAGCTATGAAATTCAGATTAGATGAGAAATTCTCTAGTTAGACTCCAATTATTTTCAAAGCATCAGTTTTCCTTCTTCCCACTAGAAAGACAAGGGAACATTACAAACTTCCAATCCATGTCCAGAATCCTACAGAATCCAGTAGAGCTGTCTGTACTTGGGCTCTGAGATATAGAGCCAAAGTCAGTCATTTCTGTGCCTTTTCCGTGCTGAAGTGGCACAAAAAGCAGCAAGGATTCAGGGATGGAGGTGCCCACAGAGACATGACTCCACTCCTACACATCCCTCCCACTGCCCCCGTGGCTTGGACACTCCCTGTGCTCCGGGCACTGCACGTGACCACAAGTGGACCTTCGGAGGAGAGAGGACTCGGATCCCTGCTGAGCTGTTCCATCCTGGGATGATTTCTAACCACACAACTATGACAAAACCCCAGATGGTGAGACCTTCAGAGCCTCCTTCTTCACCCTACCCAGGGCACCAGGGTTCTCCAGCTCCATTCCCAGAGCAGCTCATTCACTCTGTCCTACAACTCATGTTCAACAAGCAGGTGACAGATGAGTATTTTCTTTAACCCTTTCAAATTGAACTATTTCTGGTTCTTTCCTGCTTACCAAGGAAACGTGAGGTTTGCTCTGGTGTCCCTGCCCATGGCAGGGGAGGTTAGAACGAAATTATCTTTAAAGTCCCTTCCAACCCAAACCATTCTGTGATTATATGGCTTTTTTTTTTTTCTTAAACATTGTATGTGGGGGGAAAATATTTACTGGCAAGCTGGAAATACTTAGTAGGTTTCCCAAAATGAACTTGATGTCTTGGTGCTAGTATGGCAACTTGCCCCTGGTGCTAAATTTCAGTTTAGCAGAAAAAAGCAAGGGAAGGCATCTTAACATTTTAGTAGCCACCTACCACCATATAAACAAATCAAGCTACAAGAACTCACTGTAATTTATTTCTTGGTTGAAATCAAGAGGAGCAGCAGTTACGCAGATTGCCCAAATTCTGACCCAAATCTGAAGCACCCAGATTTTACAAGAATGGGCCTAGATGATGAATAGAGCCATCAATGAGCTACAGAATATAAACAGGGAGACAGGTAATATAAATTATCCATGACTGGAGGATTCAGCCCTCGTTTGGGGGCAGAACACTGAAATTATAATTGTTCTTACAATGAATAGCTGATGAATGAAAACAATTAGTCATTTTATTTAAGCTGTTGTTAGTTCTGCCAGCACAAGTTTACAAAAGTCATTAGTCAGACTGCACGTAGAAAAAAAAAATAGAGATTTGATTTTTAAAAATGATGAGATTAAAAAAAAAGCCCCACAACTGATAGAGATGTTGAGGCATTCTCCTCCTCTCTGGTTGAGACAACAGGGACTCTGTGCCTGAGAAGAGGAATAAGGGCAGGTCACAGACTGAGTCCAGAGAAACAGTTAAACAGGGGCATGGCAAAAAGACAGTGGCATTGACACCTGTGAGCATCTGAGCCCTCCACAACAGAGACATGTTTGAATGTGACAGATGCCAGGCAGAAAGGGGGCCGATTTGTTTAGCAGATCACAAGTTGTACTGATAAACAGATACTTTCGATAATCTGGAAAAAAAAAAAAAAGGTCTTTTGAAGGGGAAAATTTAACTCAAGTTAAATTCTTTCTTCATTTCACAGGTTAGAATATTGTTGCACTTCAAATGCTACTCCATATGAACAAAAATACATTGCACAGAATCCAGGAAGGTTCACACTGAGCTCAGGAAGCTCTGTGCCATTAGCAATGGACAAACTCAACTTTCCCTTGCTTTCCAGTGGTGTGATCCAGTGTCAGACTGAAAGAGAGGCTAAAAAGCTCAGTTTCTGCCTAAATTTATAAAAGCAGTATCTAAGCTTCACTTTTCCAATACGTAGAATGAAAGCACTTACAACACCTTCCCTGCAAAGTACCTGAAGAGCAGTGGGTGTGAAGAGCATCCTGGATGTGCAATTGAGGGAAAAACCCCAAGACTTGGACTGAAGCCTTATACACCACCTTGGCATGTGGAGAGGATCACGTAGTTCATCATAAGAGGTAAAAAAACTGGGATCCAGTTGTTCATTCAGCAATTAAAACTGCTGCTGAGGAAGAGGCATTTCTCCACAGCCATTAAAAATTAGCACCTGGATAGAGTCTGCATTCAGTACACTACGAGATATTCCCGATCTCCCTGACCCCCATGCACACATTCTTTTTGTGCTTCTGTTCAGTGTGCCTCAAACCCCCACAACCTAGATATTTTTAATTCTTTTTAAGCAAAAGTTACAGTTAAATAGACATTAATAGCAGGGAAAGTTTAATGGGCTTAATGGTTCTAAAGAGAAGTCTTTGACAGAGTCTAAACAAGACTAAGTAATAAGTAAATGCAACTCATGAGTCTTTGCTTCAACTAGACCATCTCAGATACGAGAACAAATATTTTTCTTAAAGATGCTTCATGTTGTTCCAGCATTTCTAAATGGTGCCTAGTGCTAAGGAAAGTCACTCCACAGGTAATTTCCCTGGCTGGATATCTGTATGCTTAGAAGCAGAGAGGAGCATTTCTGCCATCCCTCTGTTTGAGTAAATCCCTGTGAATCTCTTTTGTCTGCTTGGATTGCCAGGAAGAAGCGTTGAATCTCCTCAGCAGTGTTTTAATTGGCACTGTGAGAACATGCTCTCATCACTCCCCTTCATTTTCTAATGTATCTTTCCAAAATCATAATGCCTATTTCTCTAATTACTTTATTTGGCAGCCTGAAAATAAGGGTAATTACAGTGTTCACTGTTAGCTTGTAAGGAGGACAGAGGAATAAATCGTTTGGAGGAACGGGAAAAAAAACCAAAAACAATCAGACCAGTAGGTCCTGCTTATACTCAAATAAGGATCTCCAGAGGAAATGTGTGGTTGTCCCTAAAGTATTGCTGGCAACTTTGAGAGCAATTTTCCTTGAAACCAATACTGAACCAATACCCCAGCATGACAACAGAGGCACAGAGACAATGCCCTATTCCCAAATGAGATGTTGAACAAATGTCTTTACCACATGTGGTCATTAAAGATTTGATGTCAAGATGAAAGGTGTTAACCTGGGAAGCCTGGCCAGACTCCAACATGGGTAATTACATTCTGCCTCCCTAAGCAGTTCTCTGGAGAGTTTCAGGTGGACATTTCAGATCTTGAACTGTTATGTGGCCTTGCCCTGAGCAGCTCAAGGAAAGGACTGTGACAACTCAACAAAATCTTGTGTCAATGACTCATATTATGGAGCTGCAAAGCTGAGAGCAGTGACAAATCACAGCACAGAAAAGCTGCTCAGGTCACTGTGCATCACCTTTTACATCTGAGTAGCTCCAGGAATGCCATGAAACCCACTGAGCAGATAACTCCCATGGGACAAGGACCTTTGGAAAAGGAGAAAAGAAAATGTGTCTTCACCCACAGTGTCTGCCTTGGAAGAAGCTCATAGGTACAGACCAGGGTTGCTGCTTTAGTGGAATGAATTGTTAGACTTTGCATTGTGTCACAGTTTCTCATGGAAGCAGTCCTGCTGGGATCTGTGAGTGCTGGGAGAATTTAGCACCACTGCCAAGTGTGAGCATGGCATTTGCAGCCTGGCCACTGGATGTACCAGCACATTAAGTGCTGTAGCACCAAGACCTGCTCTGCCAGCAGAGCATTTACAACACCAGACACTTCTACAGGAGGGTTCCCTAGAGGAAGGATCCACATGGCTGGGCAGGTGCTCCCTGCAATCCGTGTCCCTGGGTACATTTGCCCTGCACTGTCTCCATTTCAGGAGGGATCTGCAAGCACAGCCAACCCCACAGGCATTAGTTCCCTTTGGAAGGATGACAGGCCATGGCTAGGGATGGGAACAGAGCTGCACCCCAAGAGGTGCCCAGTGGGTTCAGACTGGAACCAGGGCAGCAACGAACTCCATCCACTAGCACCATCACCTGCACTCAGAGGGGAAGCAGAAAGCAGCACTGAGGGTATTTTGCACAAGTTTCCCAAGTGTTAACAAGGCTGTTGGTATTGCCATCCTTGTTATTACCACATGAATCTTTTCCTTACAAAAGGGAATCATATTTTGGCTCGAGTAGACATGATTCCTGCAAGTCCCACACCAAAAACCATGGGCTCCATGCAAAACCCTGATACAGAGACTCCCTGGAGTCTTTCAGATTGATTTAAATGCAGGGGACTTCAAGGACTGCAAACTCAGACATTTCATGGGAAATTGTTGTAAAGGGGAAATTATTGACCATCTTACAAATACAGGAGTAGAAATAAATCCTTATTTATGTAAAAAACCCTAGGCCTGTCTGATCTCATATCGATTACCATTCTCTCTTAGATAGATTCATTTCATAAGACCTTTAATATAACTGTGCAATAACCAGAGCCAGGGATGAAATCCTTTCTGTGTTAACTTTCTGACACCACAAAGAACAACGTGGATCATATTCAGAAATTTTCCCAGTGCTCAACATGCCACTTATCAAATTCCCTTCAAGTATTCATCACACCCATGCAAATAATTTATTCTTCCCCACAGAAGCTTTGTGTTTGATCACAATGACAACTTGCTGCTGGTGCTGCTCTGTATCACAGACATTATGGAGCTTCAAACCCCAGAGCAAGAGCTAAATCACGTCGAGGAAACCTATTGAGGGGACCTTCATATTCCTACTGTCCTTGCACAGTCACACCTCAGGAACTCACAAAGATTTAGTTGTGTCAACCAGGTCTGCAGAACCAAAGACCAGGCTTTTGAAAAAAATCAGTTGTTAATCCTGAAAAGGATTAACACGTTGGGAGATAAGTAAATGCCTCGCTCAAGATGATTGTTACAAGAAAGGCACTTTGATTATGAACTACATTTTTATCATTTAGGAGTCACCCGTCCTGCAAATACACACACACACTAATAATTTGTCTACAAAATCCCTGGGAAACCACAAACAGGTTTTAGAATCTGCTGATCAGAGTAAGTAGACTGTCAGAATAGCTTAAGCAAATAAAAGAAATGCAAAATACCGAAACGTACCTAGAGGACAGAGTCTCCTGGTTGAGCAGGATTGCAGGCTGAGACCCAAATAGCTGGTAATTTGGGATGGAACGGCTCTACAAATCAATCAGTACAGAAAGCCAACATCACACAAGCTACACATTTACCAGGCAGTGTTTGACAGCAAGAAACAAGCTACAGCACAGAAAATTTCTGTGTATTTTAAGCCTCCATCCCAAACTGACTCCTCATACAATTCATCTGTAGGCTGTAATTTACTAAATCCATCTGTTGTTCCTACAGCTTGCTTTCTGGAAATGGTGCATTTCAAGGGTCTGCTTGTTAGAGAAGGTCAAAGAGTAAAGCAGGCCCTTTCATTTTAAGTGACTTGAAAGAAAAGGAAAGGAAATTTATATTTAGAAATAGCAATGATTAACTAGGGGAAATATATTAGAGTATTAAAATAAATGACATAGAATAGCTTTTTACTTCCAATTAGGATGACTTTACTTCAAGAAAAATATTTATATACAAATATAAAAAGCTGGGGAATGCTAACCTACACTAAGATGAAAGCATCTCATAACATAATTCATGTTTAGCCATTAAAATGGGTGATCACATTTTTACATACTTTTTCTTCTTATCCTTCTAAAGTCTCTGCTCCTGTGCTTTCTTCTCTAATCACCAAAACTTTTCACAGCTTCTCTTTGTCTCTGACCAGACTGCCTATGGCAACTGCACACCTTCCCCATCTCCACAGCCTTCAGAAAGGCATCATCTGCTGCTACTGCATCATTCTAGATCAGAATGGACTCACCTCAGAGTTAAGGACATAAAATCTCATACAGCTCAAAACTGAGGGTCTTAAGAGCTAAAGTCTGGACCAGGGTCCACTAAGATGTACCCTGACTGCACTCAGGGCTTCTGTTATCAGCCCACTTACTGGGCAAGATAAAGAGCACCAAAGCCACTTAAGAAAAACAGAGGAGAGCTGTAGATAACTCCTGAGTGTGCCCCATGGACAGAGAAGTGCTGGTGGGACAGTGCAGAGCCACACAGGACAGCTCCAGTCACCCCAGGGTGGGTCTCCAGCCCCCGGGGACACACACAACAAGTGAGCTCACTCACCACCGGTGCTGCAGCCTCATAGGGAGAGAGGAGGGAGCTCTGAGCCCCCTGCTTAAATATTTAAACCCTGAGCAGCTGATGCTGGAGTCACCTAGGTGTTCCCTTTCAACTGATGAGTTAAAGGATCAGCACAAGCAGCTCCAGAGACACTTCAGGGCTGTGGTGCTGACCATGGTCACAGCCTTAAAGGGGGCAATAATTGACACCAGGCAAAGTAGATGCAGGGGGGAAACACAATTACTACAGCTGGACTCTAACCAGGAGACTGAAATCACCATCTGTGTGAGTGCAGAAGTCTCCAGGACCCTCACTGGCATGAGTTGCCAGGCTATCAGTCTGAAACACGTCCTAAGCTGGAGTGTGCTAACATCAGGCAAGAACACTGGTTCAGTCCTGACTCAGAAGAACCTGTGTCACCTACTGAGTCACCAAAACCATCCCTTGCAGCATGGGTTTCCTTGGAGTCCCCTTTGTAAGCCCTGCTTAGGCCTGACCCTGTTTTGCCTGTAAGATTTAACACGATGGGAGCCAAAAGTCATATGATGCAATGGGCTGCAGTTTGTTTGTTTTCTTAGGGGCTTTCCCTCCCTCCCTCTGACTGCAACCCTACCAAAAGGCCTTTGTCTGAGGAGTAGAATAAGGATCATAACACAGTGTTTGCATTTACTTATGGAAGAGCTACTCCAGCAACTCCTCTCAAGCCTCTGAAGTCAGCTCCAGTACAGTTACTTGGCCTAAGTTCATCTAAACTAAATGGGCTGACTTGGTTCAAATGTGTTGCACAACCAAATGATAAAATTGGAGGGGGGGGGAATGACTGGTGATGACACATGTACTTAACACTGCATGTCTCTTCTTTCCAGATTAGGAGGAGCTGGCAAGCTTCACTCTGTCCACATGCCAGCAGCGGATGTCGGCACATATACAACACTTTTCAGAAGAACATACTGTTGAAACATGTAGTTCAACTCCAAGGCACCCCTTCTGTTCAGCTAGCCCAAAAAGAGCTATTAGATTTGTCTTGCTTAATATGGTGGGATTTGTAACACAGCTTTTAATGCTGCTTTAATCTGGTTTCTTTATAGCCGTTTCAGAAGCACAGAGGAGGAGGTAAGAGCAGCCCTGCTCTGCACAAGGACCCCCACATCCATTCGATCTGGGGGAAGGGATGAAACTGCTGGCAAGAGGGAAGTGGCAAGGATAGAGGGGATGGCACAAATGATACAGGAATACAATCCTCCCTTCCGCTTTTACACACCCTCCCTTTCCTTTCATTTTGCAGCCTGAAGTGCAGAGAAGCAGGATGCTGACAGGCTCACCCCAGCTTCTTGTCAGTGTGTCTCGAGAAAGTCATCAGTAAAGATCTGAAAGGAATAATGTCTGCCAAATAAATAAAAACATATTCCAAGTAGTAAAGAAAGTGTTCTACATTCAGCAGCAGAAAGCTCTGCCTTGTTGGATTCAGATTTTTAAATAAGTTCGGTTCTTACCTCCTTTTCCTTTCGCTAATTTTGGTAGGAACATTTATAAACTCAGCATCCCCCCTCATCCCATATTCTTTTCTGTGCTTCATTTTCCTCCTCATCCTTTCAGTCATTTTATTCTTTCTCACAACAGGTAAAAATCATTAGGAAAAAACCCCAAAATAATGCAGGAAAAAACCCCACCCTAATAAATGCAGAGAAAGGCGTCTTTTGCCATGGGAAGTGGTGCAGGATGTACCTGAAGTGATCAATACCCCACACATCACATGGGTGGCTTTTAGACATTGGAATAATTTTCCTTTAGTTTCTGATCTGGCCACTGTATCCCACCAGCACTATCCTGACAGCTTCCCTTTAGTCTCACTTGCAACCAGCTGTTTCCATTTCATCCCCCTTTTCTTCCTGCGTGGCTCCAGCACTGGGAAGGAGTTGATCCGACTGCAAAGACTCAGGGAGGGCTTCCTGCCATGAGACCCAACTGGGTGTTGGTGTAAGGCAGGAGCCTGCCAAAGCCTTCAGCTCTGCTCTGCACAGGTTTGATGTGCTAATGTGGGGATCACAGGGAGAGCTGCAGCCAAGGCTGTCGTAATAATCCTAAACTCTTTTCCCTTTTCCTCAGCAGCACCAGTCCCCGCAGGTACCTCTCAGTGAAGCAGCCTCTAGTTTGGGTCTTGTTCCTTTCACTGCCCTCTCAAGCATCCAGAGGCAGCAGTTCAGATGTCCCAGGTCCCCACAGCCAAACCCAATTTCACTGTCTGCCACTCAGTCCAGCAGTTCATTGCTGCCACCCGGCCCCATTGGCAGCAATGCTCCTCATTCTGAACTACATAACCCAGACTTTTCAAGATGATTCTTAGAATCACAGAATCACAGAATCAGCAAGGTTGGAAAAGAGTTCCAAGATCATCAAGTACAACTTCCAACTGAATATCCCCTTGCCCACTAAACCATATCACAAAGTGCCATCTGAACTTGTTTTTTTAAAACACTTCAAGAAACGGTGACTCCACCATTTCCCTCCACTAACTTCTTGTTCATTCCCTTTTAACAGTAGGGCTGTCCTTTAGAAATGAGCTCATTCAGACAGAAGCAGGTAGGGGAGTGCCCACATGTGAAATTATGCTGCCCTGTCTGGTGGAATATGATCACCTTCAGTGGGAGATACACAAGGGAAGAAGCAGTTGGAAGCTGGGTCTGGGTCACAACCTCATAGCCAGGCTCAACTGCAGCCTGGACAGCGTGTCTGAGCAGAGCCTGAGCTAAAAGAACAATATTTGGATTTCTCCTGTACTTTGTTCCATTCAATGTTCAAACAGGAATCCCAGGACAAAGTGTACTTTATGTGAATTGTACCAAATGCACAGCAAGAGGCACCCGGCTTGGAAGGATTTGGTTAAAATGTTAAGGACACTGTCAGAGGAAAAAAGGAGCCCTGTACTTCGGTTTGGTAAAAAATAAAGCTTTATAGACCTGAAAATCAACATATTTTTCCCTATAGTTTACGGAAAAACGGTTGTGGAAGCAGTGAGTATGATTCTGCAAATCCATCTTCATGGATCCTTTTAATTTAGAGACGTGAGTCATCAGAGCAGGGACTCCTTGGATGATTGTGTGACCACAGGATACAGCCCTGGAAAAGTGTTTTTGTAAACAAATAAACATAGTCCTTCCTGTTGGAAACTCAGATCTTTCAGCATTGGGAAAGTGCCTGAGAACCCGACAGTGAGAGTAATAAGAAATATTAAATGTGATGCCAGTTGCTTGGTCCAGTTCCAACAGCAAGAGGTGAACAAAACACACAGAGTGAAAAATAGATTAGTCTTTTAAAGTCCTTTAATAATCTGAAGTGTTATTGGTATCAGGAACAAAGAAAAGCCTTGTTAAGTGAAAATTGCTTAAAGAGATGGTCTCATAATCTGACAAAACCAAAACAGAGGGTAAAAAAAACCCCAAAACTGGGGGATTTGATGATGGCTTGTGCCACGCTGTGCTGTACACGCAGGGCAAGATCCAAAGATCACAGGCTCCCAAATGGATTTCACACTATGGCTTTTGACATCTGATGAAGTCTTTTGAGAGAGATTATCCTCTTTTCCTGGAGAAAGCAGGATGCTGGCCCCAGCCAGTCGACTGCAGTGCCTTTGCTACTGGACTCCCAGAGGAGAAAAACAGAGTCTCCAGTCCCAACAGCTGGAAACATTTCCAGAAAAGCACGTAGATATTCGAAAGCAACCGAAATACTGCAGTATCAGGGAGTCAATTTTCTGCTGGCAGTTTAAAAGCAAACTTTTGGCAGCTGTCAGGGAATCCTCTAAGTACATTTAGATCAATGCATGAAGTCAAATAAACACTTAAAATCCTGCAAGACTAAGATGGGCAGAGTGAATCCAGTCAGGAAACAGCCGAGCGGCTGCTTGACCCTTTTTGCTGTCACAGACCAACAGAACTGGAGGATGTTCCAACCCAACCCCAAATCCTGCTGTACCTGGGCACACACCAGGGAAGGAAAGGCCACATGGGAAGGAGGACACGAGGCTTCGCTCCTGCCTCAGCTGGGTTGAGATGTTTCAGTTGCAAACGATAGATCTATTTTACGTACTAGAGCTTGTCTAGACTAAGGAAATGTTCCTGCTATGACTATGCTGAGGTAATTACACCAGTGTAAACCCCTTTGGGCAAAACAGAGCTTTCAGTGGCCTGATTTACGCTGGTCACTTGCCAGGATTAGTTCAGCTGGTACCAGCCTGTCCTCCAGGAGCTCCTGCTCCCAGCTGGAATCCTGCACAGGAGTTTTCATCCGTCTCATCTGAAACGCTGGCACTGCCAGTCTATCAATCAAACCATCCTTATGGGATGGTTGTGCAAATGTTTCTCTCCAAAAGAATGGTAAATATGTAGAAGACTCCTCTGTTAGTAGGTAATTGATTAATGTAGGCTACAAAAACATGCTGAAATAAATCTGGGTTTAAATTAAAGCATATTTAGATTTGTATATGGATGTCAGGGAAACATATTTGCTGCAGATGAAATAGGAAGGCTGATGTAGGATGTTCAGCCTGCCAGGGATAGATGTGTCCCTTACCCATATTAAATGAAAATGTGTCCAAAGAGAGTAAAATGGGAGCCACTCCAAACTGGTTAATGTAAATGAACAACAACAAAAAAATAAACTAAATTAAATAACTCTGAGGAAGCCCCTTTTAAAGCACAGAGAGAGGAACACTTGTCTTGGAGAAATTAGTGACAACATTTACACTGAATTTAAAGGAGAGGCTTCACTTACCATGACGTGTAAAGCCACACAGTGCTGCTGTGCATGGCACAGTATGAAATACATGTGCTGAGTTTCACACACAGCATTCAGGGAACATGTTGATAAATGCAGGATGAGGTACAGGCAGACTAATAGACAGACTTGGTTATATTTTAATCTGGTTTACTGTTACCTGCAGGTGTTACAGTTAAAATGTTCTAAAAAGTTACCATACACCTTTCATTCTAAACAGTTACTGGAAGGACAGCTAGAAACTCTAATAGTAAAGCAAATATGCTCCTTTAAAAGTTTCCTTATTAAAAAAAAAAAAAAATTAAAAAGGAGGGGGGGAAAGTATGTCTGAAGCACCAAGATGACATCAGAAAAGTTCCTCAATTCACAGATGGCTGCACCTTTCAAAAAAAATTAAAACAGGAACCCTGGATTGATTTAATCACCCATACAAGCGAAAAAACGTAATGAAGATATTTAGTGCCAAATTGGTTTCTTGGGACCTTTTCCATGTAAATAATACAAATCAAACCTTGAAGTTCAGTGCAGATATGATCTGACAAGTAAGCCAGGCTTTTTGTTTTCCTTTGATCCAGCTCCAGAAATATTTTATCCAAGGTAAAGTTGGTTTTAAGTGTTTTCCATTTCAGTTTTTAATTTCGGATATTCATCATATAGGAAACTCGCTTATAATGCTTCAAACCTCAGTCTGGCTGCACTGACTCACGGCACCAAACATAAAGATTTCCTTGTATTTGCCCCTAAGAGTGGGACCAACAAGAGTTCCTGATGTGACACGGGATTGATTTCCATTGCTCGGTTATTTTTAATGGTACAGGGAACATGGACAACCCCAGCTGAACGTTTCCAGTGTTGTTTGCACTGTTCCACTTCTCACAGCTGTGTTGGGGAATAAGACTTTTGAAAATAATAAGATACACAGGCCTTTGCTTTCTAAGTGATTGCCCAAATTCCCCACGTGATGCCATTCCCTCAGGATGCCGTGTGGGAGCAACAGTGCCTTCTCTTGAAAGAAAATCTCCATGTTAGGTTTACTTTGATTTTTTTTTTTTAGTATTTTACTTTTATAATTCTGTTAAAAATAAAATTTTAAATTTTTTTAAATCTTTTTTACTCCCTTCTAAAACCAGCATGAAGATTCTGCAGTTCAGAAAAAAAAATTATATATATATATATATATATATAAACCTGACCTTGTTCACAATTTTCAGTGTTGTGTGCCTAAATACAGATTTAGGCACCTTGCTGTAGGCACCCAGTTTTCAAAAATTCAGCTCTTGCGAATAATGTAAAATCCTCTGGACTCTCTTCCTTCCACAAATTGGAATGTAGTATATTTAGAATTAACAGGGCCCGTTTTCTCTTCTGACTCGAATATGTGGTGTAAGGTTAATGAAAATAAGATGGATCTTTTATTTTGGGTCTTAAATATAATATTATTAAATGTGCCCACCAGAAATGTAGGATAAAATATTTGCTCTGCTTGAAGATTATGAGATATTTGTATTCTAAGCCTCACCACAGTGGGTTTCTTTAAATAGAAGCTATACTTTACTCCTAAATTGCTTAAGGCAAAGGAAGCAGAGATGATGTTTTTATGAATGTTTAAATGCAAATGGAACTGAGAGTGAATGCTATGCTAGCTAACATCAAAGGCTCACCAAAGTCTCTGCATTAATGAGGCTCTTTGTTTCCTGGATCACAGATTACAACAGGTTTCCAACTCATTGCCAAGGCTTTATCTCCATTTGGGAGGGCTGTAAATCTCAGACGATTTTTTTCACATGCAAAACAAGAGGATCATCTGAAAGAAGAAGGGGGAAAAAAAAAATCTTAAAGTAGCAAATATTTCATTCAAATGATTATTCCTCAAAGTGGCTGCATCTTGTTTTATTTTTGGGATGTTTAAAAGAATGGAAATTTGCAGACGGAGTTTCCTATGGGGCGGCTCATTCATTTGGAGGGGAAAACCGAGCAGGAAAAAAGCAAACAGCATCCTTCCCCCCTCTCATCTCCTTCAGCCCTGCATCAACTGAGCCCCCGAAATCAGAACAATAATTCTATGTCATGCAAAATCAGCAATTAGCAGAAAGACGGATTTTGCTTCATTTAAATATATTCAAGTACTTTTCAAAGTAGCTCCAACTAGTTCTTCTCCTCCCCAAAAAGTAATGAGATTATATCCCTAGTAATAATACCCTAATTAACAAGAAAAATAGGGGCCGAGATTTTTAGCTTCCTATTCAAGGGCTGAATGTGACAATATGTTGTATATTGGGTCATAAAAAACAATTTACATGGCGTCATTACAGTCTGTAGCAAAGTCTCCAGGACCCAGGGCTATCTTATGCAATCTTAATTAAGGAAAATAAATATCGGTGTGTTGTTTTAAGCTACCGGAGACATGCACAGGACCTGTCGTATGTGATCAGAAGAGATGGGGAGTTTCCTTTTCCATGGGAACTGCTTGAAAAACCCTCCGACGCCGACACACAAGTGTCTAGTGCCTCCGAAATTGGCTGCGAAGATGGTAATTTCGTGTTTCCTGACCCTCGGGGCCAGTCAGGAAAACTAATAATTTTCTGCAGCCCCACGTCACGTCTGTGCTGCCGAGGGGCCGGGGGGCGATGGTGTGCCCGCGGGTGGGCAGGGCACGCTCGTGTGACCCGCGTGTGTGCACGCGTGTGATTGTGTGTGCACACATGTGTGATCTGTGTGTGTGCACACGTGTGATCTGGGTGTGCACGTGTGATCTGTGTGTGTGTATGGACACGTGTGATCTGTGAGTGTGTG
>NW_020884887.1:13977612-13978622 GCF_003945725.1 Corapipo altera | reverse complement strand
GTGCACATGTGTGATCTGTGTGTGTGTATGGACACGTGTGATCTGTGTGTGTGTGCACATGTGTGATCTGTGTGTGCACCCATGTGTGACCCGTGTGCGTGCACACATGTTACCTGTGTGGTGTGCACAGGTGTGATCTGTGTGTGTGCACGCGTGTGATCTGTGTGTGTGTGCACAGGTGTGATCTGTGTGTGGGCACACGTGTGATCCGTGTGTCTGTGCACCCATGTGTGATCTCTGTGTGTGTGCACATATGTGATCTGCATGTCTGTGCACCCGTGTGTGATCTGTGTGTGTGTTTGTGTGCTCTGTGTGCACATGTGTGATCCGTGTGTGTGTGTGCACACGTGTGATCTGTGTGTGTGTGCACACGTGTGATCTGTGTGTCTGTGCGCACATGTGTGATCTGTGTGTGCACACATGTGATCTGTGTGTGTGTTTGCGTGTACATGTGTGATCTCTGTGTGCACCCATGTGTGATCCGTGTGTGTGTGTGCACATGTGATCTGTGGGTGCACACATGTGATCCATGTGTGTGTGTGCACTCATGTGTGACGTGTGTGTGTGTGTGCACACACGTGTGCTGTGTGTGCCCATGTCACATGTACATGTCCTGATGTGTCTCAGCGTGTGCATGCATTTGTCCTGATGCCACAGTGTGTACATGTATGTGCTCATGTGTGTCTATCTGTGCACACATATGTGTTCTGATGTCTCTGTGTGTGTATGGGTACATGCCCTGATGTGTCTCAGTGCACACATGTACGTGCTGAAGTGTGTCTGTGTGTGCACACACATACATGATGACGTGTGTCTGTGTGTGCACAAGTACCTGTGCTGATGTAATAGTGTGTACACATACATGACAATGTCTCAGCTATACGTGCACAGCTATATGTTAATATGTGCATGTGTGCACCCATGTCTGTGTTCACGTGTGTCTGTGTGCCTACATCCTGATGTCTTACTGTGTACATATGTATATGTGTTCATGTGTGTCTCTCTGTGCA
>NW_020884887.1:13977226-13977602 GCF_003945725.1 Corapipo altera | reverse complement strand
GGTGTGTTCAGGCGTGTTCCTGTGCAGAGATGTATGTGCAGCACATGCATGCACACAGATGTGTGTGCAGGCCTGTGTGTGTGCACAGGCTCGTGCGCGCACACGCAGGCACAGGTGCGCGTGCCCATGTGCGAGCAGACACGCGTGTGCACACCTGTGCGTGCAGCACACCTTACACACCCCCGGGGGGCTGCACCGAGCCCCCAGCGCTGCCCACCCCGCAGCCGGCCCGGGATGGGGGTCACCCCGCCGCAGCATCCCTTTAAGGCAGGGACTCGGTGCGTGTGCGGCGGTGCATGTGTGCCCGCGTCTGTGCGTCTGTGTGTCCCTGTGTGTGTGTGTGTGTGTGTGTGTGTGTGTGTGTGTGTGTGTGTGT
>NW_020884887.1:13976995-13977216 GCF_003945725.1 Corapipo altera | reverse complement strand
TGTGTGTGTGTGTGTGTGTGTGTGTGTGTGTGTGTGTGTGTGTGTGTCCCCGCGTGTGCCCGCCCCCGGCCCCTCCCCGGCGCTGCCAATCACCCGGCGGCCGCTTTGATGTCGCAGCGCTCGCCCGCCGCGCCGCCGCGCTCGCAGTCGGACCGGGCGCTCCGTGCTCCGCCAGCCGCCGGCGCCCGCTGCTCCAGCCAAACTTCCCGGGGCTCGGAGGG